>NC_134280.1:49398074-49701104 GCF_949628215.1 Phalacrocorax aristotelis | reverse complement strand
GGTAGCTTTTAAAGATGATCTACTACTAATTGTTGTAGGTGCTTGATGCACTGTTTGGCAGTCCAGGTGGGATTAAGCTGACCTTTGTACCATGTAATATTTTCTCTAGTAATTACAACAGAAAAGAAAAACTGAAAATGCTGAGTGGACTAGGTCAATGAGAGGATCCCTCTATCCTAACTTCAAAATAGGAAAAATGTTATTATTTCCCAATACATATTCAGGGCTAAATTCAAGGTCCTGGCAAATGGCTTGAAATATCCGTTTGCAAGTTGTTTTGTCTACTAGAAGGCATTGTAAATCTTACACTCACCAGCTGCTGCACTCAATATTATAACTAGTAGTGAAATATGATCTAGTTGAGTACATCAGACACTGAGTTAGACATTCTGAACCTCCAGTGCAAGGAGTCTATGTCTATTAATTGCTGGAGTTACCAGCTGTTTTCTTCCAAAACTTGTGCAATAAATATGGAAAAGCCCATGATTATGCTACTATTAAAAAAATGGCTAAAAAGGCTGTGTAGATATTCCAAAGTTAGATGTAAAAATATAAAATTCATATACTGGGGGCCACCCAGCTGGAAAGCAGCTTGGCAGAAAAGGACCTGGGGGGACTGGTGGACACCAGGTTGAATATGAGCCAGTAATGTGCCCTTGCTGCAAAGAAGGATAAAGGCATCCTGGGCTGTGTCAGGCGAAGTATTGCTAGCAGGTTGAGGGAGGTGATCCTTCCCCTCTGCTCAGCCCTGGTGAGGCCACACCTGGAGTGCTGTGTCCAGTTCTGGGCTCCCCAGTATGTGAGACACAGACACTGGAGAGACATATACTGGAGAGAGTACAATGAAGGGCCACTAAGATAATGAAGGGACTGGAGCATCTCTCCTATGAGAAAAGGCTGAGAAAGCTGGGACTGCTTAACCTGGAGAAGTATTTAAATACCTGAAGGGAAGGAGTAATGAAGAGAGCGCCATGCTTTTTTCAGTGGTGCCCAGTGATGAGACCAGAAGCAATGGGCACAAACTGAAACAGAGGATGTTCCTTCTGAATGTCAGGAGACACATTTTTACTGTGAGGGTGACCAAGCACTGGCATGGGTTGCCCACGGAGGTTGTGGAGTCTCCATCCTCAGGGATATTTAAAAGTTGTCTGTACATGATTCTGCACAGCTGGCTTTAGATGGCCCTGCTTGAGCAGGGCATTTGGACCAGATAGGTCCAGAGGTCCCTTTGAACCTCAGCCATTCTGTGATTCTGTGATTTAGTTTGGTGACTGATGGGAATTTAGTCGTGACAGTATAGATTGAAAGAAATGGCTAAAAAATCTTACCTGAACCTTCACCCAGCCTCCTGGCATTACTGCCACGGCCAAGTTATTTTAATAGGCATAGGACTATCGAACCCTGGGGCTCATGTACATAGATCCTAATAAGGCTTATATAGGTGGACATCTTACAATGTATCTTTATTTCTTTGTTCCTCTCTTTTCTTCTTCAGGTCTAGTGGTCTTCAACAAACTCTTCTTTTCTCTGCTTTTGATTTCCCTCCTTATTAATTCTAGCTGGTTAAACAGAGGCCTCGATTTGAGTTTATTTCCTCATGTAACTTGCTGAAACTAACTAGTAGTGTTGATGTGTGCTTTTTTCATCTTGTTCTCCCAGAACCAAAGGACTGATACTGCGTTCTTCAATCAAACTGACTGATCTTGCAGTAAGGCTCAGAAATATACAATAATCTCCCAGCACTTGTTATTTTCAATGGTTTTCCTCCTCAGACTCATTTGAGAGGCCACAATGCCTGGCTTTCTTCCATCTTCACTGCTGTTGCTGGTGATATCATCAGTACATATTTCAATTAAGTTCACAATAAATGTCATACTTGGTGTGTGTATAAAATATGTATCACATTATTAATGGAACCTGTCACCAAAAATGGAAGATTTCTGACCAATTTGTATGTAAAATGAAGAATCTTAAACTATGATAGATAACAACTTCTAAGTATTGGACTGCGAGAAAAAAAAAACCAACAACTTTTCACAGTTGCTTCTGCTTATTTGCTTTTTGCATTTTACTTAGTGAAGAATGACTCATAGAATCATAGAATGGGTGAGTTGGAAGGGACCTTTAGAGGTCATCTAGTCCAACCCTCCTGCAGTGAGCAGGGACATCTTCAACTAGATCAGGTTGCTCAGAGCCCTGTCCAACCTGACCTGGAATGTTTCCAGGGATGGGGCATCAACCACCTCTCTGGGCATCCTCTTCCAGTGTTTCACCACAGTGATTGTAAAATATTTCTTCCATATATCCAGTCTAAATCTACCGTCCTTTAGTTTAAAACCATTACCCCTTGTCCTGTCACTACAGGCCTTGCTAAAGAGATTGACCCCATCTTTCCGGTAGTCCCCCTTTAAGTACTGGAAGGCCGCAATAATGTCTCCCTGGAGCCCTCTCTTCTCCAGGCTGAACAACCCCAACTCTCTCAGCCTGTCCTTGTAGAAGAGGTGCCCCAGCCCTCAGATCATTTTCATGGCCCTCCTCTGGACCTGCTGCAACAGGTCCATGTCTGTCCTGTGCTGAGGGCCCCAGAGCTGGATGCAGCACTCCAGGTGGGGTCTGACAAAAGTGGAGTAGAGTGGCAGAATCACCTCCCTCGACCTGCTGGCCACGCTGCTTCTGATGCAGCCCAGGATGTGGTTGGCTGTCTGGGCTGCAAGCACACATTGCTTGCTCATGTCCAGCTTTTCATTCACCAGCATCCCCAAGTCCTTCTCCTCAGGTCTGCTCTCAATGGCTTCATCCCCCAGCCTGTATTGATATTGGGGGTTGCCCCGACCCAACTGCAGGACCCTGCACTTGGCCTTGTTGAACCTCGTGAAGTTCACATAGGTCCACTTCTCCAGCTTGTCCAGGTCCCTCTGAATGGCATCCCGTCCCTCTGAATGGCATCCTGTCCCTCAGTCATGTCAACTGCACCACTCAGCTTGGTGTCATCTGAGGTGCCTTGCTGAGGGTGCACTTGATCCCACTGTTTATGCCACTAATGAAGATATTAAACAGTAATTGTCCCAGTACAGACCCTTGAGGGATGCCACTTGTTAACAGTACCCTGGATTCATTTTTGCATTTACTGTATTTAAGCCAATTTCATTTTTAGTCAGTTCTATAATGTTTTCTTTGTAAATATCAGAAGAGGCTGCTTAATTGCTTTTACAAAATGTTTTCTTCCTGTCATGTGAAGCTGCTGTTAATGGTCTTGGTTTTAGAAGTTGTTCCCTTCCCCCAATATTTAACTCAGTGGCAATTAAAGCTGAACAAATTTTGTAAGCTAGTATAACATATTTTCCCATACCAACAGATATAATTAATGATTGACAGAAAATCATCATCTATATATCAAGACCGAGAAGCAATACATTATCCATGCAGTTTGCAGCAGGTGATGTGAAAATAAATAAGGTAGCATAAATTAATCTGGAGAAGAAATATAGAAACCCTGAAAATAAGCATGTAAGAAGAGATTATTTTCATCCATGTTATTTTTAAGTTTAAACAGATATATCCTAATAGTCCTTTGAGATCTGCTGCTAGAATGACTAAATAAAACCTTATGCGTTATCTCTTGTTTTATTATTCCTGATATTGTAAAAATTACTTCAGTTCACCTTACTGAAAACAAAGATGATGCAATTACTGCAATTGATTAAACTTGTAACTTTAATAGTTCTCAGGGAAAATTAATGTGTCAGTATCATGCACAAGTATTATTTAGCCAAATACAAGAGTGCTAAACAAAAATAATAGAAAAGCATGAATATAGCCATATAGACTATGAGAGTTACTTTGAGGCAGTAATTCTGCTGCTCCTGCGCTTCTGGGTAACTTCGGTATCTTGTGACTAAAACCATATGAAACTTTGATTCTGGGATTCAAGAGCCAAGATAGATGTATTTATTAAAAAGGAGTTGTTCTGGATGGAAGCCACTTTACTTCTGAGATCGCAAAAGTACGATGGAAGTGGTGCAAGCATCAGATTTTCCTGTGAAACCTGCTTATTCTGGACTTAAGCAATTTTTTTGTGAACAACTTTGTTGTTCTTCGTGAAATGAATATAAGAAAGGTTATTAAGGGGATCTAATGGAAAACATACTGAATTTTTGAATCATTACTGACTCCCATTGTTGAGAAAAAATACTAGCTAACTCCAAGGACATCTTACTGTGTAAGTACCAGGTTTCTTCCTGAGACTTTTTGCTAGATAATGGCTACATTCTTGGTCACTGAAATAATTTAGTTTTACTTAATGTAGGCTGGCAGGAAAAATGCATGAAGATTGTCAAAGTGGTCTATTTATGTAGATCGTATTTTCTGTTTATAACACCCTGATCTTCTCTGTCCCTGTACAAATATTTTTCTTTATTACCATGGAGGTAATGCACAAACCACACAAATTCCTATGAGCACTCCAGTGCATCTTCAAATCCTCTCAGAAAAGTAGTGTATCTATTTAAGCTCAATTTTCAATTGTACACATCTGCATATGTCCAAAGCAAAGTGGCTTAAACATACGAATCGGTATTTAGTCCCGGCAGAGAAGAGTATTTTCAATATTCTGTGTTTACCCACTGCTTTGTTGGGCTCTATTATTATTGTCATTCCCTTTGGGAGTGATTGTATAGGAAAACAAGCCTCATAATAAGAAATTTTTTCTCACATCCTCTAAAATTCTGATTACTACGTGCACTCCTTCTCAAGACAGTGGGACCACACACATCAGTATAGAGCACAAAATCATTTATTTGCTCCTCTTTAAAAGTGCTGTTGTAAGAGAGAACTGTAAAGGATTTTTGCAACACTGACCTGCAGTAGAATATAAATTACTTTCTCTGGCCAACATAGTAAGGGAGAACTGATGAATAAGTATTTTAACTTTATCATTTCAAATGAGACAATCCCTTTTGGAGGAATTGTTTTGTTTGCATTGCACAGACGAATATCCAGTCTGACCCTTTGAAGGAGGAACTATTAGGCTCAACACATAAACATTTCTGCTCTGATTAGCATTGCTTCACTTTCTTGCTTAACATAATTTATTCCATTAAGTTATGGATATGCATAAATGAGAACATAAATGTAAACACATTTTCTTATAAACATGCAATTGATTCCATTTCTAAGTTAGAGTTGCAAAGTTCTTTAAAATACAGAATTCTAACCTGAGAGTTGGGTGGGATGATAACCACTTTGCTTAAAGTGCTGAGGGAAATAGATAGTTTATGCTCAGGTTTTGTGTTTTAGGCCAGAAGGATTGGGGAAGAAATCAAATAAGAAAAACGGAAGAATCTTATATGCAATGGAAGAGGAAATTCTTTAATTCTAGTTGTGATCTCATTGTTGGTGGAAAAACTGACAGTCCTTGCTGCTTTGGGAGCACTCATCTTGCTAAGATGTGTCTGTCTGCTAAGCGTGCGGGGTAAAAATGTCACCAGCATCAGTAACTCGCTCTCTGTATTCTACACAGATAAAGTAAATGTGTATGCTCTGAAGTGCGGTGAGAAAGCGTAGTGGGGAAAAAATTGCCTTTCTAAAAACTTATTTTGAACATGGTGATAAAGTAGGGATCCAATCTCATATCATACTATGCAATGATATTTGCAGGAGTCAGGAGTCATAAAGATATACTCTAACGTATATCATTAAAGAAAAGGAAGGGCATGTAGGAAGAACATTCTTCATTTTAATTTTTATTTAATCAAGAAAATAAAAGGGCAACAGACTGGGCAGAAAGTTTCTCTGAACTAACATGCTAATTTAAGTTCTTTTTTGTTCTCTTTTGATATAGTTCTCATTAGTCCAATTAGTAAAACAGGATAAAAAGAAAGTGTTCCTTTGTTGAATGAGAAACACTTGTACTAGGTAAAAGATAGTAAAAAGAGTTGTGTTTCAGAGACTCTTTAACAGGTAAACAGTTTTCTTTCTCTTTGGGAATTTCTTTTTATCTTGAGCACTTTTATTTGAACAAAATATGCAGCCATCAATAGTTTCTAAGTAGCGGTTAGGAATAACTGAAGGTGCCTGGAGTATGAAATAGGCACTGGATGAGCCAGTATCATGAGCCATTGATGACTGTGCAGTGACACAGGAACTTGCATTCAAGAGGCAATGCGATACAACATGTCTCTTTCCAGTACCTTCAACCATGTGCTGTCAGTCATTACAGATATCCTGAGAATTACCACATGGTGAAGCTAGGCTGCTTACTGTGTGAAAACACCAGAGAATATGGGTAGCTCACTGTCAAACAGACCTCCTATTTAAAATTTTAAAGGATCTTTCAAAGGGAACTTATATGGACTCAATTTTTTATCTAACATCCTGACAGAGAAAAATTGCATTAACAAGAGTTTTACAAAACCTAATTAAAGACGGAAAAACTGTGAAATACCTGCTTCTCAGATTTAGGTAAGAATGTTGGGTACTTTTTGTGATGGAAGAGGTGAAATTACTCGTAACAGGGGGAAACAGGGCCTTTTGGGGACTGTAGAAAGGGGAAGTACAAATATTAAAATAATGAGATGTCAGATTTTTCTTCAGTGAGCTGTTAAGAAGAGATACTGCACAAGGATGCAGGTTTTAGAACTTGCACAAAAAGAGAAAAATAACCCAAACAGTTAGTATCGTTACTGTGATATTATAGATTCTAGTGAGACAGAGACAAGACCTTGACATACCTGAATCCCTTTCACAAATTCAACTCTCTTAGTTCCTAATAGGCTGGCAGGTAAATCTATCTTTTGAAATGTTCACCTGAAATCACATTTTAAGTTGACTTCCCTTATTTACAATTCCTTTTCCTGTTTCATTTAATTGTCAGTTTACTTTGTTCCCTTCCAGCTCAGCTCCCCATCTCTTCATTGCTACAGTCTATCTGATATTTCCTAAGCAAAACAAAGTGTTCTCCATGCCTGCCACAGTGCTAAACACTCAGTTTCTGACTGTAGGAAAATGCAATAATGTGGTCTTATAGAGGAAAACTCATTTTACTCTATTCTGAGTCACTGGCAGAAATAAACACTTTATTGTTACAACTACTTGACTATACTTTTCAGCTATACAGATCTGAAATGAGCTGAAAGAATGCACTTTTCATTCCATTTATGGGATGTCAGGAATCAAAGAATATTTTAATGATTTGGTCAAATAACTCTACATTTCAAAACATACTGCAGGTCCCCTAAGGATAATTTAGGATTATATAAAGCATTTGCAATACACATTAAGTATGATAAAAGCTTTCATTTTTTTCATGTCTTAAACATGTAGGATTGATGTTTCTTTGCTTGGTGTTCCCTGTAATAAACATTCCTGTCTTTCCTAGATCTGTTTGGAAAAAAATGGAAGACAATCCCACAAAACATCAAAGAAATCTCAGTTTTATTTATCATTTCCTATCTTACATATCAGTCTTCCATATCTTATTAGTTAAAAGTGTGATTTGCCTGGGCAGAATTTAGATTACAGAGTTCAGGGAAAAACACAAAAAACTTGTTTTGCCATTGCCTTGCATCCTAAGTAGCCAATTTGGGGGATATAAAGCAGTGTACAGTGATAAGCAAATATAATGGCAGCAGTTCAAATTAATTTTGCCTGGTTACTTATAACAGAAACGGAAGAAAGCTGGTGTATAGAAATGTATCTGTGATAATCAGTGATCAGTTAGCAACACGAGATTTCTCATTCAGCAAAATACCTAAACTCACACATTTAAGCCCAAGAATAGTCCCATTAAAACCAGTCAGAATCACTCTCATAATTTCTGAGGAATGTACTTTTTTAGATCAGATCCGGTAAAGTACTTGAATACCTAATAATTAGGTGTGTCAGCCCTATGGCTCCCCAAATAGAAGCCAGAACCTTACCCAAAGTTCCCTATAGAGTGGACAAGCCAAGTCAAGTATCTCTAAATGGGATTTATAAAGGGCATTTCCTATAGCTATGGCAGGAAATGTTGAGAGGAATAGGTCTGTTTATGAAATCTCACATTCCTCTGAGGTTTAGGTAGATTTCTCAGTTTTCTAAGGAAATACTTCCATTCACACAACATCACAGCTCTGAACAACTGCTTCAGTGTAGGTATTTAGCATCAAAAGTATATAGGTAGCTACCTATGTAAAGCAGTATCTGAAAGAATAAATTCCTACTCTCCCACACCAGAGAGAGAGCAAACCGGGTTGTTCTCTTTTAAGATATGTAAGTAGTAGCAGTAGTGACTTTGCACTGGATTTTGCCTTATCTTTAAAGAGCTGACCAGTTTTAGTACCTCCTTTATTTAAACCTGATCAGGATTAAGAATCTGAAGCAAATCACATAGATCAGAAGCAAGTTATTGCAGAGAGATACTGAGAAGTGGTTCCTTGATTTAGGTTAACGCCACAGCTAAATTCTACTGAAGTCCTTCAGGAATCCCCTTTTCATGTGTTCTTGTAGTTTTGCGCTTTAAGTATGTGATGGGTAATTCATAAAGTTTCTTGTTTTACACACACACACACACAAGCATGCACTATTATATATATACACACATGTCTTTGGATGACTACATGCTCCGTATGTAGGCTTCAGCCTTCATTTGCATGTCAAAATGAAAATAGATACAAAGAACCTGATGTCACAACTATATTTTTTTTCTTCTTTTTAAAAGCATGCTTAAGAGAACCTAATGTGAGGGACATTTACAACCAAATCAGAAATTATATTTCTGCTACAGTTCCTCTCCTTTAAAAAAAAATTCTCTACAAAAGCTAACACCATTAATAGTTGCATGGGAGCCCAAATAGCAGAGCACCTATGCAGAAATACAGAGGAATATTTAAACCAAGAAATCCCTGAATATCAGTTTGGTAGTTTCTATAATCTACTTGCATAGCTGAGACCTTTATTTCCCACAAGAGCATGTCGAGGATTTCTGCAAGTATAAAATAAATTGTAACTAAAAAAAAAAACACCACCAAACAACCAAACAAAAAAACACCCCAGTGTAACAAAGTGTGTAACTGTGTTTCCTTTTAATTAAGTTCTGCAGCTTCTCATCTGATGTGCAATTTCTTGACTATAATAGAGAGAGTTTGTTGCCAAATACTTGGCATGGTTATTTATGTTTTTCCTTTACTCGTCATGTAGCCACATGCAGAGGGAAGAAATGATTGGACTAAGGTGGATGTTGAGAAAAATGTGTTTGTTCATTTGGAAACTGGAGTTTATTTATAAACCCCACAGATGGCTTCTGATTCAATTTCAAAAGCTTTTGAAAATAATTAAAGAAATGTGTTTGATGCTGAATTAAAAAATAAGTTTAAGAAGTGAATTTCTGTTTATCCAGAATGAATGTGAGTAGGTGGTGATTACATGCAAATGATTACTGATTGAGACAACATGGTCGTAATTGTTGGGTGGAAATGAGTTCTCTGTCCATATCATGGCTCATGTGTCCTTTCTCAAGCTTGTATCTGACTTGAGATTATGGCTTAAAGCAGGTTTCTGAATTTTCTCCAGGATCACTTTTTCTCTTCTGTTTGTACCTCTTTCCAACTCATAGTAATCATCAGAGCTGCAAATTCTGGTGTGTCTTTGATTTAATTTTTGAAGGCAAGCTGAGCTTTATAGAAATTCTTGAGACTTTGGAGTTTCCTTTCCCCTCTAAAATCAGTTGGGTTTTAGGGAGAAAAGTCACCATAATTTTTGGCCTAGTGAGGCATGTTGGTTTATTGGAAATAGTCCTACATTTGTAAGTGTTCAGCCTTAGGGATAGATTTTTCATTCCTAGCCAAAGCTAAACTTTACAACTGAAATGGGGAAATAAACCTCCTTGATTTTAATACTTCAAGCAAGACCAAATTTCTAAGACTTCATTTTGTATCTTATTCTCCTTTTGTTGTACTGTTAAGTTTGAGGTCGTTGGAGAGATACATCTGAGTCCTGTTTGAGTTGTACATTGATCATAGTTCTGAAGATGGGCTAAACATCTGAATTCAGACTGCTTTCCAAACGAATTTGCACACTGACTGATAGTACTGAGATCTCGAAATGCTGAAAGGGTTCAAACTGTCAAAAATTGTGTTTGCCTTGGGAAAAGGTATTTTCATGCTGATATGGATCTATACTCAGATCAAGAAATTAATTTTCTGCCTCTAAGAGGACAACTCCTTCTTAGAGTTTTTACATTCAGGATAAGGGGTGAAAACCTAAATGTACAGAGGATCAAACTGTGGCTCATGATCCTTGCGTAGCTTCTTTCTGGGACTACTTAGCAATGGCAAAGGCTCAGCTGGGACCAAAACTGGTGAATTTGAGTCTGAGGAAAGAATGGCTGAGGCAAGTGTTGCTGCATCTCCCTGTGTGTCCATCTTAACTCAACTCTGCGCTAGAAAGGAAAAGGAGCCGCCATCATGTGAACCTTTTCTGGAACTCCCCTCTTTTTCCCCAGCTTTCTGTAAATTGTCTCGTGGCTCTCAGATTTATGAAGGTATTTTAGAGTTGCTTGTATGATCAGTGTTGCATGGCTAAAACCATACACATGAATGAGCACGGTAAAGAGTCATCTGAAGGATAATATATGAGTACAATTTGCGTGAGATCTCTGTCTCTCTAAAGTTGATATTTTCAGTGATAAAGAACATATATTCTGACAGATCTTATACTTGCTCCTTCTCTACTACCATATTTATAGGAAGAGGGCAATGCATATTTCATATTTCTGAGCTGCAGCTCAGAAATGATTCATTGACCTCATTAAAATAATGCCAATGAGAAAAGAATGTGTTTAGCCCAGTCCTGGTATCCATGTTTCACATCCCATGTCCCTTTTTTTATTATTTCTTTCCCCCTGTACTACTCCACTCATAAGAATGTATGAAACAAGTCAGAGCCACAGTTATTATTCCCAATATTCCCTAGCATTGCCTACCATTCTAAAAAGCAACCATTTTTTGCAAAGAAATAGCTTAGAGTGGAAAGCACTGAAGAATCTGCGATAGTATAGCAATGAGAGTGTATTTGACCTAGAAATTCATTATATGTCTCTTTAGGAGAATTCTTTTTATTGTATAGATTTGTTTCTTTACAATGCCTGTGACTTGAATTCTCAATTCAGTCAGGCATCAGACCACATGTTTTCTCTTGTTTATGTTAAAAGCAATTACTGAATCTGTGAGGCAGTAGGAATTATTCTAAGATCTTGATCCTGTGAGGCTCTAATTGCATTGCACAGCCCAGAACACGGTGCCATCGTTCCATGACAAAGGCGCTGAGTAGAGGAAAGTGTAGATAAGTTGGTGTTTCCTTTGGAGCACAAAGTAAAAGACCATTAAGAATGAATGTCATAAATTCATACTCAAACTATTCCTCATTTTTCACCTAGTAATTGGCTATTTACTGATAATCTCTCATCCGTCAGGGATGATAAAATGGATTCTTAAGGAATGTAAAATCCAGGATGTCTGTGGCATGGTCAATAACATGAATAGAGGTGAGACCGGTTAAAATAAAAAAGTTCTTTCCCATAAAGTAATTAACCTGTGTTCCAAGAAACAGTTTCGGCCTCGAAGCACCCCTTGCCTAGTCAAGTCTCTGAGGAGTGGCAAATCCCACCATGATGTGATTAATTCCTAGTGCTCGTTTCAGTGACTGTTCAGATGTTTCAAGTATAGCACTTGAGATGGGGTGAATCTTAAGTGAATCACAGACTCATAGTTAAAAATATCTAGTCAGCTCATCCATCATTCAGCAAGGATAAGCATGTTCTCAGAAGCTATTCCACTACATAGCTGGTATCATAACAGGACCGTCTTAGTGTTCAGCTTACTTTTTTCCTGTCTGAACTTTATCGCTTGCTCTAGTTGGGTCTCAGGAGGAATTTTTCCTAGTCTTGCTTGGCCAGACTTCCTGGAAAAAGGGACTGGACACTTGGGAGGAATATAGGAATGTTGTCAGGATATGCAGAGATGCAACGAGGAAGGCCAAGGCCCACTTGGACTAAGTCTGGCAAAGGATGTCAAGAATAACAAGAAGGGCATCTTCAAATACGTTAGTAGTAAAAGAAAGACTGGGGAATCTGTGGGCCCGCTGCTGAATGAGGTGGGGGCCCTGGTGACACAGGATGCAGAGAAGGCAGAGTTACTGAATGCCTTCTTTGCTTCAGTCTTTACTGCTAAGGCTGGCCCTCAGGCATCCCAGCCCTCGGAGGTGAGAGAGAAAATCTGGAGAAAGGAAAACTTCCCCCTGGTTGAAGAGGATTGAGTCAGAGGTCATTTAGGCAAACTGGATCATCACAAATCCATGGGCCCTGATGGGATGCATCTGTGAGTGCTGAGGGACCTGGTAGATGCTGTTGCTAAGCCATTCTCCATCATCTTTGAAAGGTCATGGAGGACAGAAGAGGTGCCCAAGGACTGGAGGACAACAAATGTCACTCCAGTCTTCAAAAAGGGCAAGAAGGAGGACCTGGGAAACTATAGCCAGTCAGCCTCACCTCCATCCCCAGAAAGGTGATGGAGCAGTTCATTCTGGAGGTCATCTCCAGGCATGTAGAAGAAAAGAAGGTTATCAGAAATATTCAACATGGATTCACATGTTTTCATTCATGCTTGACTGACCTGATAGCTTTCTATGGTGGCATGACTGGCTGGGTAGATTATCTGGGCAGTTATTCTCCCCCTCTACTCTGCCCTAGTAAGGCCACATCTGGAGTACTTGTCCAGTTCTGGGCTCCCCAGTTCAAGAAAGACAGGGAACTATTGGAGAGAGTCCAGCAGAGAGCTATGAAGATGATCAGGGGACTGGAACATCTCTCATTTGAGGAAGGGCTGAGAGACCTGGGTTTGTTCAGCGTGGAGAAGAGAAGCCTAAGGGGGAATCTTATCAATGCTTATAAATATCTAAAGAATGGGTGTCAAGAGGATGGGGCTGGACTCTTTTCAGTGGTGCCCAATGACAGGAGAAGGGGCAATGGGCACAAATTGGAACACAGGAAGTTCCACCTGAACATGAGGAAGAACTTTCCTGTGAGGGTGACAGAGCAGTGGCACAGGCTGCCCAGAGAGGTTGCGGAGTCTCCTTCCCTGGAGACATTCAAAACCCACCTGGGTGCATTCCTGTGCCACCTGCTCTAGTTGTACACGTTCAAGCAGTGGGTCAGACAAGATGATCTCCAGCGGTCCCTTCCAAACCCTACCATTCTGTGATTCTGTTGGCAAAGAACTTCTTATTTGACAAGGTCAAAATCTGTTACTGAATAGGCTATTGCTTCAGCCTAAATCCATACCAGCAGAATCTGAAATCCTGCAGAGCCTTGCAAAAGAAAAAAAGAAGGGAGGTGGGGAAAGGACAGACTGCCCCAGACTTCTGTGTGAGATATCCCCTTTCTTATCTGAAAGGCCACAAGCAGCGTTACTGGTGACTTATGACTAAATCCCACAATGTGCTGTGTTCTTTAGGTGAGCTCACTTCACATATACTGTAGAAATGGGCAAAGAGATGTACCCAGCTGTTACTTCCACATGATGTAATGCCAAACTATGTAGAGGCATGAGTTCCTGAAAGCCATAGATCACTACCGGAATGCAGCTGGTCCTAGCTAGTTAGATTTATCTGCAAGGCTAATTATTTCATATGCAATGCCATACAACTGTGGCTACAATGTTTTCAGCTCTTAAGCAGGCTCAGCTGACAGCAGGCTAGAGCTTTCTTTGCTATGCAGATGTGTAAATACATGCTAAACTGCCGATTCCCTGAGGAAAGAAGAGGACCTTGATTCTCCCACAAGAGTGTCAAAGCAAGCCATCCAGTTATAGGCTCAGTTTCTTTCTCTGGCCTAATATTTCCCTAACTGTCTAAACAAAATGGAGCAACTTCAGCATGAGTGCTTGAGAGACACCCAACTCAAGGGGCCCAAACTGTGCACTAGCTAGCGCACTCTTAGAAGAGCAGCTATGGTTGAAATGGACACAGCAGGTAAAGGACTTAAATCCGTGTCTTCCACTTCCGAGGCAAAAAAACCCAGTACAATCAAATACTCTGGTCTTACTCATTCATAGGTGTGTGTTTTGTCTTATAGTCTTGGCTGCATTCTAATTCAGGTAATCACAATCTGAATGATTAAGACTGTAACCTATATTTGCAGTTACAGAAAAATGATATTTCTTTTCTCTAAAATTCTCATCCTTAACAATATTGTGCAAAGGATCTGCTGTGCCCTGTACATGTTGCACCCCATATTTTGGAAGGAAATGAGTAGTCTCTTGAGAGGTGCAATCTGAAGCTCGTCAGACATTCTGGTTGCACGTGACCAGCAGCGTATGGTGTATTTTTACTTTTCTATTTCCCAGTTTTCTATGAGTGCTTCAATTAGTTCTCTAATGGGCTAAGTTAGAAAAAGTGAAAAGTATTCTGGAATTGCTAAATTCAGCAAAGACTGGGTCTTGTGAACTGGGTTTTAGATATCTGTCTGTAAAGAAATGTGTGATTAAGAAGAGAGGAAAAACTGGCTAGGCTGGGATTGAACAACTGAATTTGAATATGGGAGGGAGAAGTTAAAAAGGAATCCTTAAATAGTTGAGATAAGCTTTAGTATCGTTATATCTTTATTTGAAGTAGACTGTTGAACATTCATAGCCTGTCTGTCTCACATCTCTGCCCCTTGAGATATGCCTCATATAATTCATCACTTAGGGAGTAATACATTTGTAAGAGTTGATGTTGATGTAGATCTATTCTTCCTGGGCTAGCTAATACCAAACAGTGACTTTCCTGCTGTATAAGGGAAAGAAGCTTTGCAGGAGTGTACTCAACACTTTCCATTTTGTCCCAAGACTCTCAAAAAAAACGTTCAGTATGATACTCTGTGGTATTGGCGAGCAGTGCCTGCTTGCTAGATAGTGATGTGCAGAGTTTATTATAGAACCAAATCTATCAGACTAACAGGACAGTTTTTTTTCTTCCTTCTATTATCTCTGCCTCTCCTACCCATTCCTGTACGGAAATTTTTCATTAAATTATTGTAACAATTAAAGAAGGGTTGCTTATAGAAAGCAAACTGGGTGGAGTATGAATCCCAGATGAATCTTCATGTGTATAAACATCTTGATGTATCTTGCAAAAGGTAGGAAAAAGGGCTTTTTACTAGTGGGTCTTCCAGGTACAGTGGACAGCAGATAAACTGCAGACTCTCTTTCTAGTTCTCAGATCCATCTGTATATCACTAAATTTGCTCTCATATCATATCTTTGAAATCTCAGATGACTCAGACATAGATAATTTCTTGTAAATTCAGTGTACGTTGGCTGAAACTTTAACATCTGAAGGAGTCTTAATAGCTTTCCAGATCTGACTTGTTCAAAATGCTGTTCAGACATGACCTGCTTAATCCTTCCAACACTTCAATAAAATGTTTAGCATGTATAAATAGTGTTTTAGAGGTGAACAAATAACTCATAATACTTTATTTATCACCAGTTGCACATTTCTGCAAATTAAAAGTTTATTAACGCATTGCAAATATTTTAGAGATGTATTATTCTGAAGACCGAGTAAATTCCTGAACAAATGTTTTCTTTACCAATGAATCACAAATGATTGAAAAAGTAATGTGCAGGAACCAAAAAAATTATACAGGCTTGATGCAGTGATGATAATGTTGTACCGTGTCATTTGATGATTAGTGTATTTATATAAATCACCAGCATAGTGCAAATTTTGTAATTTAAAATTGCATAAAACATTGACCTTTTTTTTTCTGTATAGAATTTCTGTCTGGCTGATATCTCTTCCTGGTAGATCCTGTCAGCTCAAACATCCCTCAAAAGGCAACACAAAAGGACTGCAACTGAATGCAATCATATTTTCAAAATCACACTCAAGGTAATATTTTTTTTCTTAACTTCTGTAAGTTATTGTCATGCAATATTACTAAAGAAAAGACAAATAAACCACAAATAATATCAGCTTTTGGTCAGTAAGAAACATACATTCTCAAACACAGCTGTGTTATTACAGGTATGTAATGAAAGAAATAAACTTCAATATATAATTGAACTCTTACCAACTATGTAATAACATCTCAAATAAGTGTTTATTTTTAATTTCTAAAATATTGGCTTTCATTGTTACTTAAGCCAAGTTGTTAAGTAGCCAATGGATGTGGGGTCTAGTGTGAAAACTTCCAGTTCTAAGATAAATTCACTGTCTTATAATAGCATTCAGCTCCTCCCTTATTTGTTTCTCTACCAGAAATTCAGGAACATGGAAATGTGCAAAACCAGAGTTTCTGTCTCACTGATTTTATGAAATCTATTTTCTGTGCCTCTGTCACTGCCTCACACAAAACTCCTGCCTGCAGAGTCACCCAGAATTACCTCCTTTTGCTTCTTTATATAGAGAAAGCAATTTCCCTCAGAAGTCATCGTTTATTTTCCTTGACAATTCCCACATAAATTATGTGGAGCTCAGAAATGAAAAATGCTTTCCTACCTGCCACCTCTACACATTCCCAGTAAGCTGCAAGGGGCAAACTGGGGGATTTCCTGCTTTGTGCATTCTCCATCCATGGACGGGAACTTAGTGCCATTTGGACATGAAGCACCTCCTCAGGCTCCCTGTTTTCTAGTTGGGCTCAGGGAGACAGCTGTCCTGGCTTTGTCTGGGTATGCCCAGGCAGAAAAGATCAAATCTTAGTAAGCAGGATGCTGCTGTTGCACCAGGAGGAGCCAAGTTTGTTGATTCCTGGCTGTGTTTAACCTTCAGAACTAACAGGGTTTAAAAAAAATTTTTTTGAGGGGGCGAAAGGGGGAAATGATAGTTGCTGCTGATGACTGCACATCCAATAAGGCAAAAGGCCTTTTGCCCATTTGAGGAAGAAGATGATACTGCTGTAGCAATGCATTACCTAAAGCCATATAAGAGGGGCAGGCTGCTTGGTGTGTATTTTACCTGGCAAGTTTAGCAATCCAAAACCTAGCACTGCTATTCAGGTCAGTCTCCTCACCCTGTTCGTTATATGATGTGCACACACCTGCACCTTCCCTCCTAGAGCCAGACTGGAACCAGCTATTATCTTTGTCTCTGAAAACAAATGTGCCTATTATGGTCTAAAATTAGGATACTTTTCCTTCCCTTCTACCTTTCACAGGAGTCATAAACTGACTAACAGGGAAACTGCTGAAATTCAGTAAGTGTCTGTTTATATGCAGACCAGGTCTGGTTTTAGTATTCTTCATAACTGGAAAAGACAGACTTAACTACTCATTCCCACACTGCTACATTTAGGGCACAGCCTAAATGTGGCTATGTTATACGTGACTATGGAGACTGGTGCAAACAGACCTGGTGTGAACAGAAATTGTTCCATGAATGAATCCAACTAAAATTTGGTTTTTACTTTCTTTAGATAGGAGAATATTTTATCAGTGGCTATAAATCTGATGTAATCCCTCTATCCTCTCAGATTCTATATATACAGAGTTATTATGTATAAACACAGTATGCAGAGTTATCATAATATAGATACTGGGACTAAACCAAACACCATTCACAGTTGGCTTGACTCAAAATTCCTCAAAATCAGTAGAAAACTTCCCTTGACTTTGAAGGGGTCTGGTCAGGTCCATATTAGGGATAAAAGCCCCTAAGGATTTATCTGTAGGTACAGTTATCAGTTTGCATATGTAAATATGAAGAGTCCCCAGAGTTCTGTGAATGTTTGCATTTTGTAAAGTTCACCTGCTCTTCTGCAACTTTAAATGTTTTATTTTATTATTCCAACATGCCACATAGAAGGGAGAGTGGATGAGAAAGGATGGGGGCTAAGAAAAAGGAGAAATGAGTGGAGACTAGAGGAGGAAGTCAACGTAGAAGTCAAGAAACAAAAACAAAAGGAAGAGAATGTAAAGACAGTGGGGAGGAGAATGAGCACATCCTGGAGGTGTCCCTGTATAAGCTTGATTTACCTATTGTTAAACTGCAAATGAAAGAAACAAAAGTGGGAATACGGAATGCTTAGCACAAAGATGGCCGTTCATGCTCTGATATATCCGTTTCCAGGTTCTTGTTGTGTGGTGTGTGCTGGCAGAGCTGACAAGGGGGAGGGACGGGCAGAGACAGCCTGAAACCACCTACAGAGAAAATGTGTCTTCCCTTCTCCCCTCGGTTCCCCCTGTACTCCCCCCAGCCCTGTACACAGCTGCTTGTGGCTCAATTAGTCACTGATGCATTCAGCATGTCTGTGCTGCATGCTTGGACATCTGGTGGCAGCTGCTGTGTGCAGGTTTCTTGCCCCATCTCCAGCAGTGATGGAGTAACTAACTGGGGATACTGGTGTGAAAGTTGTGAATGGGGACTGGTGATAGGATTTCCTGCCTGTACTCTCTGGGAGCCATGTGGGTAAGCCAGGGACTGAGTGCTTTGGGGTGGTGCTAGGAACAAGAAAGCTGATGGGGCCACATGGTCTGCTGCAGAAGAAACCTTGCTGCAAAGAGTTTCTTATAGCCTACTTGAGTGATTCTGGCTGTTAAGATTTTTGCCTGTGTTGGATTAGTGAGTTGCTCAGGGATCTGGGGCAAACCAGTAAAACAAGCTGATGAAGCCATGCGGTAGGTGCCAATCTGGGTTGCTGCCTTTTTCAGAAGTAAACAACTAGGAGCCATTGTTCATCTTCCTAACTCTCTGCAGGACACAGGCTGTAAATTACATCTAAGAACAAAAGGTTGATGGAAGTAGAACCGGGTGCCCAACTTCCCAAGGGAGTGCTTTGCCCTCTAGCCAAGAGAGTAGCTTTTCTGGCTTAAACCAGCACAGGCTCTTCTTATGCCTTCCCATGAGCACTCAGAGCCCAAGAAAAGTGTGCAGTACAGGATTTGCTACACTGAAGCATTTACAACCGTTTCCATTACAAAACCTGGTTTCAGGGTTGATCATGGAAATTAAATCCGGTCTGAAATGCAGGAAACGATTGCAGTCTAGGGACACAGGAGGAAATCTTATTAAAAATATCATATCTTATTGAGTTTACAGTTAAATGGGTATAAAATCCTCCCTCCTCCCCTGAAACTGACTTACAGCCAGTCTCACAGACCAGCTGTAGTCTATGCAGAATGTGCGCTGCCATGACCAGAACTACCTAATGAGATTTGTGCTTTCTATATTCACCAAGACTAAGTTCTTCAGCTCCCAGTAACAAGCTTGAAATTTCCAGCAAAATATGTTCAGAAGATTATTTTTTTAATTAAAAGAAAAAGTATTTCTACTCATAGTAGAAAAAAAGTTTTTCAAATTAGGAGCTTCCTTTTTCAAAGTTTCTGGTTTTTACAATAGAAATGCCAGTTATTTTGACAGAAAAAAATATTCCATTCTTCCCCCCTTTCAATCGTTCCCATGTGATAGTGAAAGTGATCTCCATTGGTGTAATTTTTTTCTTCATAAGTTCAGGTACATTCACTTTCTGGTCTGTCCACATAATAAAATCTAAATAAATACACATTCTAGGGAGAGACTGCCCCACTGAATTCAGTGACATTTTGGCCTTTGACTTCAGCTAGGCCAGAATTTCATCCTCAATGGGGAATCCTGCAAATACACCTCTTTATATCGCTGTAAGCCATGCATGTTCCTTTTCTAGGGATCCAACACACATACTGCCTAATAGGATTTTTATCAAAATTAATTGGTGCTGGCTACAGTTCATGTATGTGATAAAATCACAGAAGGGTTATTGTGGTGTTCTTGTACTGTATTGCGCCATCATAGACTCAGTATCCGCTGTGTCAAAGGCTTCACAAAAAACCACTTTTTTAAATGCTAAGGTTTTATCCTTTTTAGTTGTATTGTTTCATTCTCTTTTGAAAACCTAATTAATTTGGTACTGTTTATTATTTTACAGATTTTTAGTGCTGGTAATTTAACTGCTTGTTGCCAAGGGAGTAAGCAAATTCCAAACGCTCAAACATTTAACTATGTGATTTGTGTTTTTAACAATAATGTCATAGGAATAAATCCACAATGGAAATAAACCAATAGGCTCAACTTAAAGTGGTGCTTTGCTGCAGTTCCTCAGCTGAAGATTTCCTTTAGGATTTTTCTGTTCCTATGTATTAAGATTATCCCAAGTTAAAGGAAAAGTTATGTACTTCTCACAAAGAAACAGGCAAAACCAAAAAAATACCTGTACGTCGTCTTTGACAAAATTTTCTGGGTAGCATCAGGCCCTGCACCCAGGCTAAATTTGGACTGCTGTCTACCACAAGCCAACATATTTTAGGGGAGAAATTCCATGTTTGGGTGGGAAAGAAGGAAATATTTTTGTGTCAGCTTTTTTATTTATTTGTTAATGGAAGCTCTTTGAAGTGCTCAGTGCATTGGAATGCAAATGTGTGTCCTAGGCTCGCATGTAAGCAGGTAGATGGTATGTGAAATGGACAAACTTAAGTGTTATACACATACAGTTCATCATTTCTGTGGTTTATCACATGAAATGACATACTGTGATAAATCATTTTTCTTATATACATCTGTCTTTTCCTTTTGCATTAGGTACTAACACATCCGTGCACCTGGTCTAAATAAACGTGCCTAATCCTAGCCCAATTTTACAGGGGAACAAGCGAGAGAGAGACTTTCCAAACTGGAATACCACCCACGCCTGCCGAACACATACAGAAGTACTGAGAAGTCTAAGATGCATATCAAATAATATTCAGAATTGAGAAAACAACCTGTTCATATTCTGATGTCAGAAGGGCTAGAATTAGAAACTTCAGACCATGAAGAGACTAGGAATTTCCACTCCTAGTAAAATAAGACTTTTGCCTCTGTTACACTTGCCCACATCCCTGAAATGGACATTATTTTCCTTTTATCTGTGCCAAAGAAAACTTATTTTCATTTTTTCATTCCATATAATTGTGAATACAGGGCATTAACAGAGAGGTATTTTGTGTTCATCAAAAAAATTAGACTCAAAGATACCTGAATTTTAATTAAATATTCCATTGTTTTCTTTCAGCCATAGGGGTGAGTTTAAAAAGTCATTTAGCAGTTGAAGAAAAAGATATGCTTAGTAAACTTAAAACATGCATTAACTGTGCACCAGCATTTTAAATCCCACTAAACTTAATTCATATATTTCGATGCCGAAATATCTATAGCTATAAACATACAGGAATTCACAGAACTATTTCTTTTCCACTACTATAAACAGTAAGGTGTATAGGAGATTGTTTTTTCCTTGCTTTTAAAGCCATTTGTTTCAAAAGAAAAAGTAGCGTATTCACTAAATAAAATGTGTTTTATCTGTAACTTCAAAGTTTCTAGCTTCTTAATAAAAGATCTCCTGTGTTTTAAGGAAAGATTTTCACTTTAACCTTGTCCCATCAGATATTCTAGACGTGTAGGAAAAGCCTGTTGGAACCTGTTGCTAAAAATTTGGCTGATTGAGGAAAGGATAGCCAGCCATCTCTAAGTCAAAAGTCAAAGAAAGGCAAAGTCCTGAAAACCTCTTTATGTAACGTTCTTGTGCCTGTGGCTGGAAAGACCTGTCTGTATTTTTCCATTGTTTGTGTTAACAGAGATTAAAAATGAATAGGAAAGTTCTTTCAAGTGGGAGGGTCGACAAAATGGTAATCTGATATAGAACTATTCATTTCAAATTTGCCGAGCGAAACTGAAATTGACGTGTTACTGGCTGTCAGTCATTGCCACATGTTGGTTGTTCAATGTGAGATGTACTGGCTTTGATGATCCTTGACCAACCCTCATTCCACTGCACACAAACCACTGTTGTAATTCTGCAGCTCTGAAGAGAGGCCAGTGTATGGAGACGCCACAAGAAATCACTAAGGCGCACAACAGACATGCCTTTCGCTTATCTACAGAGGCTCTGAGGTTTTCACCAGGGACTTCATGTGGCATCTAGAGTCACACAAAACCCCACACTACAATGAACATAGGTCCGTCAGGATCTGAGACCTTGTCTGAACGTCAAAAACTGTCATATATTCTCATCCTGTTTCTCTGCTTTGCAAATTGGGAATACGAGGAATAATTCCTTCCCTACCTCATACGATCAATACAATAAAATAGCAGCTTTAGTCCTCAGTATCACTGCTGGCACTGGCATTAGTTACAACTTTTGTTGGAGCAGCCTCTGCAGAGAAGCCAAGGTTGGAGTGGGCTGTGGGAGATGGAACCGCTTTGACTTACCTTCTGCATGAGGTTCTCGTCCAGGGATGAACAGAAACATTTTAGAAATGTTTGTTGCAGAGCAGGCATTTTGCTTGCTCTAAATTGAACTGCAAAAAGAGAAAACTGTGAGATGGGATAAAATAAGCAAAACATTTTGGGGAAGCATCCAGGCAGTTGTAGATGCTTTGATGAGGTTAAGAAACTCGAGTGCTTTATGTTCACCTGGTTTGTAATAGTGAAGAGATTTAAAAATGCAGGAGGGGAAGCTTATAACAAACAGTGCCTTTCTGAGCTAACTCACAAGAGATTACACAAATTTTCCTGCAAGCGCAGTAAGTATAACTTTTGACTGTACTCCTGTAAGAAGAGGAGGTTTAGTGCCTCTTTAAAACTCAAGTGTGGCTGCTTAGTACTAGGTCCCCTCCCCTACCCCCCTTCTTCCACTGCTGGGTAACTTTTGTTGCAATATGGGTGTGACTTTTGATGGAGCTCCCCCTCCCAGTTATGTCATTACTTCAGTTCCTTTGAATCAGAATAAAAAGTGCAGCAAACTTCAGACTCATTGACTGCAGGCTTAACAAGCATCAGGGCTTTTCTTCTTTCCGCAGCTTGCAAGGATCTCTGGTTTTTGCAAAACAGCTCTGAGAAAACAATGGCCAACCTCTCCTTATGGGCAACTTTTGGATTTTGTTTGCTGAAGCTTTGTTTAACAGAAACACGTAAGTTTTTTTATGAATGAAAACACTTATGGTTGCTAATAAGTTTATACCTCAGATAGCTCACAGCTTTCTTGTGTCTGTCTTTATATAGAGTTTTATTATTTGTAAGAGTTATCAGAGATACTAGAACTGTAACCTCAGCTGTGCTGGTCTGTACAATCTCGTAAAGCTGTGTATTGCTTGTAAAGGGCGATTCCAGATCTATAAAAAGTGAATTGCGGATCATTAAAGTTAAGTTTAAACTTAGAACAGAAGTACCTTAGGGAATTTAGAATAGTTCTGGTAAAGCTCGGTTCGACAATGTGACTGCTGTTACCTACTTAGTTTGCTCTCCAAGCCCTGTTTCAGACAGTAAAGAAAAGAGGGGGGATGGGGATGGACACACACACACACACACCCAGCATACAACACAGCATTCTTGAGTTTACATGGGCTGAACTAACAGCTAACGCAGGCTGCGTTTGGACACAGCCTCGCTGAACAGAAGCAAAACTTCAGTGATCTGTGACTTGGCTTTTATACCTAGCATGCTTGTTTCTGGCTTCCTAAGGATTTTGGGGGGTTGACTGACAAAATTTTGGAACAAAGGGGGTTAGAAGTGATCACAAAATTCAGTTGTTTATCAATTAACATTCTGTAGCTTGGTCGTCTGCTTCAAATATTTGTATTTAAAAATGAAACATTAATACAGAGTAAAAAATGTCTGTCTAAAATGACAAAATGCTTTTGAAATTTCACATGGTGCAGGCTCAACCACGTTTGAGGGAAATGGCCATGCTTTTAACAGACTTTCACTGTGACAGCAACTGCCTCGAGGCTTTTTGTGGTTAGGGATAACAATTACACTTCTACATTATTTTTTATACTCATCGGTTCCAGGAGTCTAACAAAATACATTTTTCATGACCATTGTCACCCAAGGGCTCTGTGTGTATGTATAATAAATATATACCTCATTTGTCTGAGCAGCAGTGGATACTTCTGTAATGGTTGCAGCGCTGCTGGGGTGTGAATGGGTGTGTTGGAGTGAATAGTTCCCAGAAGAACCCTCATTGCTTTTCTGCCTAAAATCGCCTGTCTGTTGTACCAAAATGCTTTTGCTGAAATCAGACATATGGATAAAGCCCTTAGAGAAAGGGTAGGGGTACTGTAGGCAATTGAAGTGTGTCTGAGATGTGTTTAAAACCTTGGCTTGTTCCAGGTCTGTATGCTGTATAAGTGTTGTAATTATTTGGTTACCGCCTGCTCAACTGATTTCTCCTTTTATGAGCTGCCAGGAGCGTCCTAAAGAAGCAGGGTCTGCGCTGACTCTGGGAGTAATGCATTTTTACAGTGAGACATAGCAGAAAACACAATCATCTAGTCTTCAGCTTAGTTACAAAAAGTATGTCAAACTTCCCATATGCCCCACAGGGAAGTTTCTGTAATGGCTTAGCAAGGTATTAGTCTAAAACTACAATATATTTTAGTTGGCATGTGGTACATTCCAGCATGACTTTGTAGTCAGTAATAACTTCAAAACGGCAGTTGATGGTGGGTTTATTTTCTTTTTTAAACCAGTGTCTTTTCCATGTATCACAGAGTAGTGGCCATCGCTGTTGGGAAACACCTTGCTTGAAGACAAAATTCAGATCTGCTCCTGAATTGGAATTTTGATTCTTTTAGTACAGAATTTGGCAGAAGTAGAAAGGACCTGGGTTTACTGTTGACATGATTACTAAAGGAAAGATGAAACACAGAAAGCAGTTGAAAGACTTACTCATCTTGAGTTCTGTGCTGTTGTGACCATACTGTCACTGACATGTGAGCAAGGTGCACTCGTGGTATTGACATGATTTTTGTTGTCTAAAAAGTCTGGATCCAGGAGGATATAGATATCTTGGTTAATGGTGATTCTGGGGAAGATTTTCCCCTATGAGCATTATGTATTTGTAAAAATATTTTTCTCAAAGTTTTCTTTGATTAGCTCAAAATAAATCCTAGAATTTTGACCCCCAAAGTGGAAGAAGCTGGAGTAGAAGTAGTAGTAAAGATTAAATGAAAATAGTGAGAATGAGCCCACCAGTGGGAGGGAGGAGGTTAGCTATTAGCACTGGAGAGGTTGCCAGCGTCTCAGTACAAGGTAAGGCTCTGAGAAGGGGCTACTATAGGTATCAGTCAGTCACAAAGGAAGGGACCTGCCTGCCTCTTGGCTTATATATCCGTCACATAAATTTGTAAATAAAGCAGGTTGAAGAAGGTCTTTGTGCTAGATTATTTTCATTTAGTCCTTTCAGTGTGTGTCTTGGCTATTTTCCCAAAGCTGCAAAGTAATTGTTTAATGGAAAGGTTATATACCTGCCCTTGACAGACTCTCACACACAAAGCCAACAAACCATGGCAGAGGATTGTCCTGCAGTCTTTGGAGAAATGTTTGTTGATTTTTTAGTTACTGGTGTTCACCACAATGCAGAACCATTACCTTGAAAACAGGAAGTCAGAGAAAGGCTTAATGAGGAAAGTTAGCATCATGAAATTGAGGAAGAACTTCTTAAACTAAATGCTTTTAAAACCACTGGTAGCTCTAGCCAAAGTTAGATGAAATGTTCCCACATATCTGGTGTGTCTTTCTCCCCAGAACAGTTCCCATGACTTCTATAGGCCAGGACTTGAACACAGTATTAATATAGCAGTTATTCATCTATCACCTAAACATGCATGAGGTTCTACTGTAGCAAGGATGTGCCAGCAGGAGGAGATGTCCTGAGATGCTGATAGACAGGTATGAGAACCATGAGCTCATTACTGCTAAAATACTTCTAGAAAAGATGGGTTCTCAAGAATTTTACGAAGGAATAAAAAAAATGAGAGAGTTTATGGAAGAGAGCAGGAAAATATAGATCTCAAAGGGATGTTTGGTTGTAAGGCAAGGAGCATGGAAGATTGCAGGAATCAACTAAATTAGTTATATGAATAGTATGAAGTCTTGAAGAATTTAAGTTAGAGAAGAAATCTGAAATGGATCTAAACAAGAACCTAGTGTAAACCTCTGCAGATATGTCCACTAATTTGGATGGCAACTGTCAGGAACAGGGGAAAATAAATGAGGAATAAAAAAAAGATAGAGGCAGCAATCAAGTTAATGTATAATAGTTGTGGAACCCTTAGATATATGAAAAGTTAGAAAAAGTAAAAACTGCGTTGATGACCTGGCGGATGAAAAACCTCTGGTGAGCTCTGTGAGATACGGGGTAATTAAAAAACAAAGGGCAAACAATACAAGATGGCAATGTTCTTGTCAGAGAAGAGATGGTATTCAGTGGGAGTGGCTGCGCAGCAGTAGTAATTAGGTTTGAAAATAGGTTGCTAAGAGATGTTGTTTTTAAGGACAGATTAGATAAGGACAGACTAGATAAATGTCTTTAAAGGACAGTTTGGGTATTGGTGATTGTACTACTGGTTAAGAAGATGGAGTAAAGACCTCTGGTAACTCTGTTTCTTCTTTGATAAAAGGATAATTTTAGTTCTGAATGTAGTGGAATACATTGTGGAGAAGCAGGGCAAAAAATTATGTAGAGCTTCTTATGTAAGGAGAGGATAAGTCAGCCCAAGAACTTAAAAGTTTTTTGGAATTTCAGAGATGCTGTAAGAAGGCTTCTCCATTTGTTTTCCTGCAGTAATAGGTAAGTGTTTGCAAATACCTCAAGATAGAAGATGATATTTCTCATCTTCATATGACATATATTCCATTATTTACAAAACATTGATTTTTTTTTTAAAAAAAAAAGAAAACCCTATGCAAGAGAGTGAGGCAGGGTGTTCTGCCAAACCCTCCTCTAAAATTGCTTTTTCCAGGACCGAGGCTAAGTGTACATAGTTATCTGTGAACTGTAACTTCACAGAGAGGATAATCATGAAACAAATATGACCCACCACAGTAATCTTGCCCACTTTGAAAATGATATAACATTGTACTGGAACAATTCACAACATTCAAAATGTGGTATTTTAGCATCAGTAGGTAACTGAGAGCATGCTTTATCAAATTTCATTTTTCAGCGCTAAACTGAATTCTAAGACTAGAAAATTTCAAACTTCCAACTGAAGGCCAGCAAAGTGACAAAAGCAAGACAGCAGTTGGGTTTGTTACCAACACACCTCTGATACATACATCATGGTTGGTACAAAGTAAAACACTCATCCACAGTCTATTTTGTTCCTTGCCTTTACCTGAAGGGTTTCTTTGTGATCTATCTGGTGGTTTGGGCCATTCAACGTGGGTTGTCAACAACTGTAGGTGCGAAGCCAGTTTGTAGTAGCTGTTCGTCATTTTCCAGACTAGACCAAAAGTTCATCAGCTGTTAATACACAGTTGCCTCTTACTCCCAGGGGGGTAATAATAATTTCAAAGCCATCAGACACTGTAATTATCAGTGACCATTATGGCTGCTGTTAATACTGGTGGCAGAGAGGATTGTGTCAGTCTTGAATGTTTATCAGTTTCCTCCCTGCCAAATCACAGGCCTCCCTGCAGTGGCATCAGCACTAATATCAGTAGCAGCTGGCTGTGATTTCCCTCCCTTGCTGCTGCTGCCGGAGCTGACCCCACCCAAGAGATGACAGAGCAGCTTGCCATATGAATGAGTTTGCAGGCGGTAATGTGAAATGGCAACTGAGAGAAAGAGGGGTTTTCCTTGGAGAATCTTTTCAGTCAGACTGAAAGTTCAGCTAATTGTGATTTAAAGTTCAGTCCTCCGTGACTGTTTCCTGCCTAACGAAACCTGCAATCATTTTTGGAGTCTGTGCCTACAATTAAGAACATAATTGAACTCTTTTTTTTTTTTGTACACGCTGGCTTTGGGACTTTCCAGTTCCTCTACATGACAACACTGGCTGCATTATATAATGCAGCAATCTTATTTCAGTACAATAACCTTCAACCCTCACATTGTGAAACAGAAAAAAAAAAAAAGAAAGGAGTTGAAGAATAATCTACTATTTTAGCAATCACTAACATGGAAGCTCAAGCAGCTACGCCAATTCAAAGTAAAAATCACAGAGAAGACCTGAGTTTTACTTACGTTTGTAGTTTGAAAAATTGATTGATTCACTTTTTTCTTTCCTTCTACTGATGCTAGGCTCAGTAGCTGGGAGCTCTAAGAAACTGTCTTCTGCCTTTGGAAAAAAAAAAATCAGACACCCAGCAGCTGTGGTAAAACTTCTGTCTCTGTCCCTGCTAATGATACTGTTCCAAAAGCAATGTGAGATGGCTATAAAAGAGGTTGCCAGGTTACAGGCTGACAGCTGCCTAGGAAAAGGGCATTAGCCAGAGATGATCAACTACACAGTTAATGTCTGTTTTACTAAATACATGCTTTCATAAATAAGAAGCTGCCCTTGACAGAACATATAATAGTAAAAAAATCTGCTGTGACATAGCTTTTGTTGATTATATATGTCTCACAGTGGCAGCATGTCAGCAAAACAGGTTCTCAGAAGTATATTTCCCTTTTTATTGCTATTTTTGTTAATAGATAGGTGCCTGTAAAGAAGCAGGGTGTGGTATGTGTGGGCAGGTGTAATGAATAGTTTCTTGCAGCATTCCCATACAGAAGTGAAAGGTTAACTGGAGCTCAGCATATGGTCTATGGCCACCCAGGACCCTGCAGGCAGATGTGAGTGAGCTCTGTCCAGGCAGCAAGCAAGCTGCTATCCAAATCAGGATCTAAAAGTCAAGCACCAGCCTTAAGTTGGCAACTTCTCTGAAAGAATATATCTTGCTGCCAGTGAGGCTTATCAGCAAAGGATTGGTATCATGCTTGCCAGAGCAGCATGACTGTAGCCATTTTCAGAGAGCAGGCAGAGCCCACATGCCCACTCAAAACAGACTAAGCAAGCTGGCAGCTGCTCTGTCTACAGCATGTAAATGCAGTAGTTCAACACTGTCATAGGGGTGACTGTGATGGTAGTGATTAGTTGTTTACCTACCCTTTGCCATCGGGCTGATGCACATAGATAAGATGGAGTATCCCTATCGTAGAACGAGGAGTCTAAGGCAGTCACTGTACATCACTGCTAGGGGCAGCCAGGTCTTCCCAACTCCATCACAGTGTCTGGGTGAAGCTTCTGCACAGGGAATATGGAACAGTTAACTGGGCAGGTTCAGGGGAAAGTAGTATTTGCCAATTATAAAGAAACATGATTCATTAATAATGAAGGCGCTGAGGGTGAGGCCTGAACTCATTTCAGTGTTTTGCTTTCACTCACTTCCCTATTCTTTGTCCTGGTTGACTCCATTAATTTACATGTCCTTTCCCTTTTCCATCATTCACTCAGGCATGTAAGTGTAGAAAAAAAGCCTCTTTTGCTAATGAGTCTTCATATTTATAAAGGGAGGGTTTTGTTCTCTGTTCCTATATATTGCTTATGCATGAATTCAACATATAGGAACATTTAGAACATGGAATATTTATCTGTTCAAATAAATTTCTCCAGTAGCAGTGTTATAAAAATCAGATAAAACTTTTCTTTGTCGGTCTGACACTTTTAGTCTGTGTACTTGTAGGCGTGCTATCTATACACACAATGAAGACCGGCAGCTATTTTCAGTTCAATAGCATTCGGTTCCTGTTAGAGAACAGTGAATGCAAAGTAGAGTTTCCTTAAAAAGTTCTTTTTCAAGACCTATCTTTTCATGATTAGTGATATATGAATCTGTTTGGCAAATGAGACCTGACTTAAATCTTTTGTCCTACTGTCAAACTTAACACTTCTTTAGGTTCAACAACTTTAAAATTGATTTAATAACTAAACGAAGAAAGATGTCTTAAATTTAGTCAAGCTTCTCTCCTGTCTGAAGCAATATTTCCTAGTGATAACTATCAGATATCTTCTTGAGATCTTGGAGGTATTTGTACATAAAGGCTTGATACTCCAGGAAAGCCAAGTGCTGAGAGACGTAAAATGACCCAGAAAGTCAGAGGAATAAACTCACTGTCTCTAACCTGAAGCTGGGCCACCTGGTCATGATGCCAGAAGGCCATGTGGCCAGCATGTTACAAGTCCAGAGAAGTCTGAGTGTCACTGTACAGCAACTGTGTGTATCCAGGTGGTACTCGGGTTTATCTTAAATGTCCACATCTTCTTTTGAACATCTTCCATTTCTCACACCTATTTATTGTTTTCCCCACTAATCCATTGCCATCTTTCTGGGATATCTGGCTGAAGCAGTCCAATAAATCTGATAGACTCTTGATAGTCTGTGTCTGTGATAGGATTGATCCAGTTTTGATCCAGCAGAACTTCTGCTCAGCAGCTTAGTCATTCTTAGACAAAATGAAATGTAGAGACCAAGTTCTTCCTTCAAGAGGCAGGCCTCAGAGAAGATTCAAATGACAAGAAAATTCTCTTATTCATATTTTTTATGATTTTGTTTCAATTTCAGCCTACTGTGCTGGCAAGTCTGACTTACTGTCATTGTGTTCAACATCAGGCTAACAGGGCAGGAGCATCCAGTGACTTCAGAAGATCTGTATTAACAAAATACCACTCTTACATTGCACTAGTAAGAGTCACTTTACCTTCTTGGGAGGAGCAAAAACTCTTCTAGCAAAGAAAATAAAAATACTTTTCTTGAAATCTCACATTGAGCTCTAAACTGTTAAACTCCTCTTTTCCAGAGTGTAACACAATAATTTTATAGCCTACAGAGTATAGATACTTGGTTGTTCCAGTTCATCACTGAATGAGCACAGCTAGGGATTTAGACAGGCAGCTATCCAATTTGCAATTCTTGTATTAAAAGCAGTAACAGACAGAGGTTGTGAGCATGTGAAACACCTTCCCACGGTGACTGCCTAGAAAGAAGCTTCTTTCCTGCTTTTGCGGCTTGCCTCAGAAAACCCTGGATCCATTTGCTCGCTGTTGTGGTATAAAATGTTGCAGAGCTCTCCTCAGAGTGTGTATGATGATTTTTTGTGTCTCCTGCCATTCCTATTAGATCAGTAGTACTCATTCTTTTTCTTATCACTGTATTTTCTGGCTGCTTGTTTGATGGGAAAAGGCTGCAGCAGTTTTGCTTTCTTTTCTCAACATCACCTTGACCTGCCAAGTCTCACACTTTATCTGGTAGTGACATGGCTCATGTTCATGCTGAACAGAGCACAGGATTAACTGGCTTTTAAAACAGTGAGGCAGAGGCAATCTTAGACCATCATGGAAGGGTAAGACCAGCACAGCTATTCATTTTTTTCAGAGCATCTCTAGGTATAAGTGCATTTGCTGTCTCTCTGGGTTCATGTGGATTAGAGAAAAGCCCAGTTTTCTAGGAGGAGGCACATCCTGTGACTTGGAGATTATTAAGAACAATGACCGAATCCAAATGTTTTTTCCATTAACGCTTTGCTGAGAGTATATTTTTATCCATATAGTTCATATAACAAGTAGTTTGTGTTTCTTTCTGGAGCTGGAGATCTTTTTGCTTCTTCTCTTATATTTCCTAAAAACTCTTATTATTTATATACATGCCAGTGGGGACCAGCCCTATTGTAAATTAGTGTAGAGTACACGTTATATTACATACAGAACAATGCAAGACTGGTAAAATGTTGCAACAGTACCCTTAAAGATCAGTAGAATTTCTACCCAAAATTTCGCATTTGCAAATGAATGAATTCTCTAATTAATCTCCTTTGCTAAGCAAAGGAGGAAATGTCAAAAAAACTCTCTCTACCTGACTAGGTTACCCCTCACAATGAAATATAGGCAATGTTATTATCTTCAATTGCTTTTATGTTGTCACAGTCCCATTTAAAAAATATAGCATAGCCACAGCATTGGAAGTCTTGGGCCCAGCAAGGGTTATATCCGTTATTAACCTACAAGAGTGTGTGCTGATAACATCTGCTTGATGGTACACATCCACATCTTCAAAGCTCAAGGTGGACATTAGTAACGAAATGCGGTGGTCTCTCCTCAATATATCCTACAGCACCTTAAATATTTGAATATTTCAATATCAACTGAGATGTATTCTTTCCACTTGTCATCTGCTGGATTCTTCCAAGCACCATAGAAAAGCTTAAATTCTTCTTGAAAGAGATTTGACGTCTTACACTTTCTCAATGTATCACTTCAGAAACAGGTGGTGTCTCTGATGAAATTTTGTTGTGTGTAGTGTTTCTTTTTCTTGTATTACATGTAGTTCACATAAATATTACAACATTTTGTCTAGAGGTGGTCACTGTCTTATCTGGTGAGTTTCATCAACACATTCAGCACAGTTGGAGTCAGGTTGAATGTGTTTAAACTACCATGGAGCTTAAAATTTCAAGTCTAGATATAGTGTTATCTAACAGAGTAAAGATGATCCCAACTAGTGAGAAAGAAGTAACTGACAAATATGCTCATAGAAGACAATAACGACTATGTCTTTTTGTAGACCTTTGGAAGTCAGTGATTTTATCCCCAACCCACAGGTAGGGAAACAGAGAGAAAGCAAAATAATGTAGCTGTAAACAGAACTTTTTCTCTTAAGTCCCAGCCTGGCCTTCCCTCAACAAGATTAGTGCCTCTTTTCCTTGAATTTAGAAAGCAGCCTTGACTTCACATATAGGGCTGTTTCAGCTGAAATAAACATTATTGTTATTCATAAGAAAAAAGTCCTTCTGCACGCATTCTTCTACTGATGCTGAAGTGAAAAAGAGTACAGAGGGGCAGAGCACTCTCTGGAAAGCTGTTATCTTAAAAACGGGAAACACTTCAGTTGCTAACTGGCAATCCATCACTGAGCCTGGCTATGCAATCCTTACTTCAGCTGGACAATCCATGTGAGAAAATGCTCTTTATGAGTAAGAGCTAAGTATTTTCCCGATTTTTGAAACACTCTTGCAACCCATTGTTTGCAGACCTGACTGATATTAACAGTATCAGTCAAATACTTTATCTGACTTTATTACTCATAGCACTCAGGTCATGGCGCTTTATCAACACCAGTAAATATTGTGGCTGACATAGCAATTGCAAGGCAGCATATTAACACCTTTTTTCCACCCCTGACATGATACAAATATATCCACAATGATAGTCATAGCAGCATGTTCAAGTCCTAAGTCTGTCTTTTGCTTTTTAACTTGCTGGTCTGGTGTCTTGAAATGATTGCTATATTGGGAGGTATCCCATTATCTCCCATCCTTACAGAGCAAATAGTTTTAAGAGTCAACAGAATTAACAGTGTTTCAGGATTGATATAGTAAGGTGTGTCAAAGACATGCTTTCAGACTGTTCAAGAAAGACAAATGGGATCTATACACAATGACTGGTAGCAGATCATCTGGAAAAGTCTTCCCATGCTGTGTCAGCTACTTCTGCAGTTCCTAAGAAAGATCGCTGCTTTGTTTAAAGAACTTCCTGCTTTTGTTTTTTGCAAGTATGTGATGAGATCTTCTTACTTCTGATTTCAGTGTCCTTTATTGGCTTGCTTTCCTTTTCAGCTCTGATACAAGCTTACTTGTCTCAATCCATCTTTTGTACTCTATGTAGTTCACTGTTAATACTCATTGTCATGTGGCAGTAATGAGTCAGTCAAGATCAGTTTTCTGTTTTGTCCAGTGTACTTGACAGACAACTCAATGAACTTTGCTTCAAGAATGTAAATAATTTCCTTGGGGGAAAAAAAGAATCTCGTGGTGCTTTAATAATAGTAAATCACTACCTCTCTAGGATTTTCTACTTATTAAGACAGCTTATTCCTGATTTGCTATTTGAATTGGTTCTTACTCAGAGTGAATATGACTTCATGATGCTTTCCAATGTCACGAAACTCACAGTACCTGAATTGAGGTCTGTCACTGTATTATTTGCCATTCAAACATTGATTTAATTCTGGATTTTATTTTGTAAAATCCAGCTATATCTCATTAAAATAGAAGATTACTAGAATCAACAAGCACCACAGCAAAATCACTGGCTTCACAATGATTCCAGCACTTTTGGGAGATGATGCTTCGCTATTTGAGGATGATTATGTGCAAACAGTAGTGCATTGCCCTTACATATCACCGCTGCCTAAGTATATGCAGGATTTTAATGTAGTATTTGAATTCACAGAATATCGAGGTCATGCTGCCAATGCTTCTTTCCCATTCTCCCCTCACGCAAGTGAATCTTCACTGCCTGTTGTGAATTTTTAAGTTTAAATAAACTTTTTTTAATAAATAGGAAACAATTTATTAAACCCAAGGCATATCATTGTTCTTACCACATTTGTGATAACAACAGCATTGTGTACATACTAATGTAAACTCTAGTTATTAAACATACCTTTTCATTAAACCAATGATAAAGAATTTAAAAATAAGACTGTAAGAATTATTAAAGGAATATAACTGAACTTTTAGCTTGGGATACAAATAACCTGCATACATCTTAGGAAGGTTTCTTGCTAGTCAATACTTTCAGTACAAATCTCAAGATTCTTGAAACTGTGGTATATGAATGGATAGAGTGAAACAGAATCCAGAAAATTGAAATATTTTGCCACCAAAAATTCCAGTTGCCTGCTGGCCTTGGTGTTCTGGTTACAGGCTATGGGATCCCCACCCCTCCAGTATTAGGGGAAAAACAGAGGGAGTAGTGGATGTGACAGAGTTTTCTTCCATCATCAGAAGCTTGGACTGATTTAAGGTAGCGTAAGACCTTTCCCATTGATTTCTAGAGATTCTAGATGAGATTTAAGTAGATCGTGTTAATCATTACTAGTGTTTTACAGAATTATAATTTCCAGAGGTAACTTTTTGTTTGAACCATACTTATTTCAGATTGCAAGCCAAGTCTTTCTGCCAATGAAAATCTTAAGTTTGGGGTTTTTTTCCACTCTTAGTCTGTCCTGATATTTCCAGAGTGAAATTCAAGGTCTTCAGCAAGTGAAAATGAAATGTGCAATTCAGGAGTTATACTTTTTTTCAGTAGCGTGTAGTATGCTCCCAAAAGCGCCATGGTTGCTATCCCTCTGTTGAAAATGTACTTATGGCTGGGTACTTCTTGGGTTTTTATTGAGAGGAACATGTTGAGATCAACTCGCTCTCCATTTCTGCAACTGCAGTATCTTGTAGACACAGCTGGATATGCAACTTCCATCTTTCATTATTGCCTGCGAATTAAGCTCTTCAGACTTCTTCCATGATCTATCCGTCAGAGAACACTTTCTTCCAAGATTGTTTCTTTACTTTCTCTTTCAAATCCAGCATTTCTTATCTCTTCAGATCACACCTTTTGTAAGGTGGATCACAATGACCAGACAGGACTGCTAGCAGAAATTATTCAAAGTCCCACTATGGAAAGAAAGCAGGGTTTCAGTGTAACGTCACAGAGCGAGTCAGCTGCTTTTTTCTAAGGATTGATTCTAATAGTAGCTTTCTTCAGTTTTTAGCTTTGATTTGATTATCCTTCATCCAGTAATTTGTTAGGACCTAGAAATCTTCCATATTCTGGAAACCCTCAGAATGGAGATGATACTATATCTTATTCTGCTTTTTTTTGTGCAAATCACAAATATTCAAAAGTAGTGTTTTATCCATCTTTAAAACTGCAAAGTTACAAACAAAAGTTACAGCTATATTCCTAATCTGAGAATTCAGAATTTAGTATGAGTCATCAAATCATGCATTACATTGGAGTTTTCAGTTCTTCAGTTTAATTTCTGTCAGGCGAAATTCAATGGATTATTGGACAATATTTTAATCAATATGCAATTATCCACTATGATCCCTGATTTAAGTGTTTAATATTGTGCTAATTTGTACTCTTCTGTAAGGTCCTTGTAAATTCGTACAAGCAACTTCTACAAAAAGGTTGGGTTTCGTCTTAATTTTACCAGGTATTTGAAAAAAAAATGGAGAGGGGTTGTGAAAGAAACTAGGAATGAGTTCATCTGCTTTGTGGGGAAGCTGAGTTTGGAATAAGTACTGACATGTCTCCTGGTTGGGAAGTCCTCTCCTGCCATTTTTTGTTCCCAGGAAGTCTGTGTGGGTCTTTTGCCTTTTGACATGTCTTACATTGTAAGGCATATTCTAAGCAGCCTTCTTTTTAATATGTCTGCCCAACTAATGTTGTCTTTGTTTTAACTGGCTGGCATTCAGAGCTTTTAAAAAGATTCTTGGGTTTTTTTCTCTGTTGTTTTATTGTGAAGTGACCTTGTTAAAGTCAATAGATGTTGTACTTCTTGTTCAAGATCTTTTTTTTTCTTTTCAGTTTTGATCATTTCTTGCTTTTCCATAATGAACTTATTGTACAAGTGAATTTAAAATGTTGAGAACAGTTATTAGAGGTTTTCCTGTATAACTCAGAGGAGCAGAGGAAATATAAAAAGCATAGTTTTTTAGTTTGTAAATTGTTTACCAAAAAATAGTTTCAAATTACACCTGGTATTATTATTGAGTAGCATACTGCATATAATTAAAATTCAAAATCTGTCATTTCATTGGACTTGTTAATCATAGGTTTGATTATGTATTAATTTCTTATCTAAATAACCACAGAACTTAAATCAGACTTCCCGTGACTTGTCAAAGCTTAGATGGAAGCTGAATGTAAAAGCTGTAAGAACACAACACAATAAAATAACAATGTAATAGTTCTTTGCTCATACAGCATTCTTTATCAGTAAATCTAAAATTGCTTTCTTAAGGAGGTTAGTTGCAACCTGAGGTAGAGAGAGATGAATTGGCTTATCCAGGTTATATCAGCAGGTAAATGACAGAGCAGGGAATAGGTATAAGGCCCTTTGAGCTTCAGCCTGGGGATCTGTCTGCTGGGCAGCACAGTGTCTCATATGCTTTTATCCCAAATGACTAAACAATTTGCTTTCAGTCAAACAATGAAAATCACACTCCAACTATTATTCACCAGCTTTGTTTCATGTATGTTTCTTCACCTGGATTGCATGGAACTGATCCCAACTGATTCACTTCACAGTCCCTGTTACTCAGCCTTCGGGTTAGACTACTCATTGTACAGCCTGAAGCTTTCCTAGTATCGACAATGATGATTATGTTTTCATCATCTCGAGGGGGGCATATCTGATAACTGTCTAATTCCAGGACTATGATTTCACCACCTGCAATTTTCCACTGAGGTGCTGCACAGCTATACCATGTTCTAGTGAAGTCTGAAAACTTTCAACTCACTATTGGGTGAAATTATTGCAAAAAGAATAATATTAATGTCAGCAGCAAGGAGCTTATCGTAAGTGATGACACCATATAGGCTCACTCAGGATGTTTACCAGAGCAACTGTTGCCAAGCAGATAAAGTATGTTGGAAGATGCGTTAGCAGACTTTTTCCTTCCCGCAGCAACTGCTGAGGAATGAAACATGTTTCCTGTACTTACTTGCATTTTGAGAGGCTCTATGAATGCTTGATTCATTAATAGTCCCACCCCCACTTTTTTAAATTAGTAGCCAGGAAAGCTATCAGATAAAGAGATTGATGATTTTTGCCCATCGGTAAACAGATAGAGACAATGACTTTGGTGGCCAGTAGGCAGATTTGTTAAGAAGAACAATTTAGAAGGAAGTCAACAGCTTGAGCTTTGTCCCACATCCAGTTTCCAGTAACACACAGAAAAGTACTAAATATTTGTTATCAGTTGGTGGAGAAAGGAGATCCTCCTACTGGAGTGTATCCCTCTCTGGCTACTGTCTATATCCACAGCCACATCTCTCCTTTTCATTTCAGAAATCCACTTGAGCCCACTTGGACCACAGGGTTAGCATGGCCATGTCATGACTTTTTATGTAGTTAACAGGATACAGAAGAGTGAGGAAGCTACTATCTTATTTGCCTTTTTTGCCCAAATTACTAGGTACCCAAATATAACTGGGTAGCAGGAAGAGCTTTGGCACAGCCTCAAAGAAAGGTCTGATTTTATACCTTTGGGTATATAGACATCTTCACTTTTTTGTCACCACACCCAACTACTAAGAATATGTTGTCTCTATTTATAGCAAGCACTCCTTACAACAGGCAGGTAAATTCCTTTTAAAGTGTTTTCCTGGACTTTATTGTCTTTAAAAAGCCAGGTGTGCAAAGAATTTCCCCCCCCTAAATATCAGCAATCTATTAGGGATATATCTATGAGGGTTTTTGTCTCCCATGAAAGTTTTCAGGACTTAGATCATTTTCCTATGCCAAACTGAAATTAAAATATGATTTTTAAAAAAATTCTACAGGGAAATTTTGGACTGGGTTCCTCAAACCATCTACTTGTATTGTAACCATGTAAACATTTAAATTTAACTTTCTTGAATTATTTTATTTGATTTTGTGCAAACCATTTAATTAAGTTTCAAAATGAAAGGCAGTTTCAAACTGAAAAACAAACCCCTTGTTTTGCTTTATTTAAGAATCCACAAGGGATACTTCAAAAACTGAAAATATACTTTATTCCCACTAAATTTGGAAGCATATTTCCTGTAAATCATTTTAGGTATCACAGCTTGGCAATAGCCCAAGGAAAGTACCTCATCTGACAACTCCCAAGAATCTGTAAAGACTTACTTTCACCATCACTATTTGGAGAAGCCTTGCTTATGGTGCGGATGGCTTATTTCCAGGTTTTGTTTCTCTACTTTCTGTAGAGAATGGTGGCTAACAGACCAAGAATAGCGTAACTGGGAGAACAGAAAAATATCATGAGCCACACTAAATGACTATACATGTTGCTTGATCCTTGGCGCTTTTTTGTAATGATGGTAAAGGGCTGCAGCCTCATAGACACATGCTTGATTAACTTACGGATCCTGCAGGATTTGACTTCTAAATTTTGGTCAATGTATAGTCATCCCAGTTTAGAGTCTGACTTTCCCAGCACAATTTCCCTTTCCTCATCAAGCCCTGAGGGTTTAAAGTATAGGTGTGTTTTAATGATGTCGACACATATCTATTAGTGACTGGGGCTGGGATTAATGAATCATTTTACATAACCTAGCAAAAAGCTATGCAGTGGTTTTCATCACTACTGACCTGGGCTTTGGTCCAACTTCTGACATAAAGATGGAAGCCTCTGTATCCTATTACAGTTGTCTGGGCTGCGAATTGCTTTAGTGAATGGTTTTACTAATAGCCTCTAAAGAAATGGTGGAATACTCAGCAAATAATAATGCCATCCAGGCCCATGTGTATCGTAGTGCATTAGGTAATCACTGAATGGTAGTTTTTTACATTCAAGTTCTCCCAGATGTCAAAGCAGTGGTACTTGAGCTATCTTAGTATATCTGTTGACAAAATGTCTTGGACCCTGAAAAGTTTCATGAATCTATCCCATACGAAATTTTGTATTGAGAGGGCTTTTCCTCTAGTCAGAAGAAAAACGTGCATTCTTATTTAGTCATGAGTTTTCCTGAGAAACATTTAAAAAACGAAACATCAACTGGAGATAGATCTGAACTGAGAGCTGAGATCTGAAATCTTCAGACCTCTTCAGATCTTAGGACTATTATGGCCCAACTTCTACATTGCCTGGAGGGGAACCATAGTTACGAGGAGTCTCTTTTAAACAGATGTTAATCTGTTTCAAATATGCCACTTTTCTCTACTCCATTTCTAGCATCAATTAAAGCAGGTGCTAATATTCAAAATATAGATATCAGTGCTAAGTTAATGGTTGTTCCCGTTCAGAAGTGCCAGTACAAGATTAAATTATCTGTGATTATAAGGAAACGTCTACCCATGTATATCTGCCCAGAGCTTGAAATCCCTTTAACAAATTTAGAAAAAAGTTCTTAAAATAAATGTAAAAACTATATTCTGTTAAAGCAAACAGGGAATAAAAACTATCTGCACCATCAAACCCCTAGTTCTGTCCCTGTTTTCAGCCCCAATTTATCACATCCTTGTGACCTATCAATCATCTTGAACCACAAACTGAAAAGGAAAATCCCCATGAGAACAGCTCACTAACATTTCCTGGTTGCCATGCAATGCAGACTGTGGTTTTACCAAGAAGTCTATTAACAACTTTGTGTCTAAGTATTCTTTCTTCTACAGGTTTCCATTTAATGCAGGCAGGGTTTTTGCAAATCTTAACTTCATTTTCTTTGACGTATCTCTGCAGTTGTTAAAATAACATTTTTTAAATATTAGACAGCATCTGCCTTGTGAATGAAACCACTAGGTATTGTCTTGAAAATAGTGAAAATCAGGGAGCAGTGGATGAAACATCAACACAGTGAATCAAAAACGTATATGGAAAATAGAACTCCAATGGGAAAAGTTTGCATGAGTCAGTGTTACTCATTATGTGTAAGGGTTGCAGAACCAGGGTGGAAATGAAGATTGCACCTGGCTTCTTACTGTGACAGCTTCTAACAAGCCTCTAGTATTAATAATCAGGGTGTAACTCACACTTGCATGAAAGGACAATGCTCTTTAGTCTGTCTCAGCCAATTCTATCGCACCAGCAGGCTCTAGGTAGCAAATTGTCTGTGGAACTGGTTAAGTGAATGGCAATAGCAGTGAAAGGCAGCTGTTTAAGACAGAGCACCAGAAATCCCAGGAAAGACAGGGAGAAATGGCCTGGAGTTAATGTTCTCCATGCTCATAAAATTCAGTGCAGGCTTAGGGGCATTCTATGGCATTGGTCTGGGTCACCCAAGTCTGGATGAGATTAACAGTAATGACAATTCAGGCATGCCTAGTACTTTTTGCCTTTTTTAAGACCTATTATTAAACAATTTTGTCTTTCAGCTGTTGCAACTCATGTGGATGTCAGGGAAAAATCATGTCCTGTCAGCCCCCAAAGCCTGCCAGCCATAAGAGGGGGCAGAAGGGAAGGTTTGGGTGCTGTTTGTGATTCTGTTGTGAATCCATGTGGATCCACTCTGAATCAGCTCCTTTGAAACTCCAAAAGGGTTGAAACGACCAGTAATAGTTTGGCACACAGGATGAGTTTTGCATTGCTTTGTCTCTTGAAACAGAGAAAAAAAAATCCATCTTTTGCATAACTGTGTTAAAGCCAGATAAGTAACATCAACATAAAAGTAATGGATTTGACTTTCCTGCACAATCGGAAAAGGTAGAATATGTGTTTAGATTTGGATTTTGGAATGCTATTTTTTCCTTAACTCAAAATTAATCTATAAGCCTCAGCATGGAATAAAGAATTTAAGGTCTTAATTTAATTTAGACCCTGTCTTTTATTTTTGATCAGTTTTGTATTGATATAAATAGAAATATTTTCATTAATTCAATTAAGGGTGCCCGTTTTCTGGATGTTAAAATATGAGACCATAAAGTAAAAACTCTGGGTTCTCTGACAGCTGTGGGCAGTATGCTCTGCAGCTGTATTTTGCCATTTTTAAAATGTGGCGATTACTGTCTTCACAGAGGAGATGCTGGGTTTATGCAGTTTGCTTAGACTGTGAAATGTCGTGTGAGCTTTAGGTACTGCTGTAGTCCTTCTTCCACACTCACTGCTTCATGAACAGAGTGTCTATATTACAGCAATGTTACAAATATTTTTAATAGTAGGTACAGAAGATATCATCAAAATAAAAACAAAGCATGCTGTCTCAACATTACTTTAGGGCAAAGTACCAACTAATTGCATGGCCTCAAAACCAGTTTTGAGAATTGGATTGCCACATTTTTTCTGGGGCTTTCCTGGACAGCCACGTGTTCTCCCACACTGCGTCACCAAGGCTTCCCAGGAGCTTTGGCCCCTCTGTGTGTGTGTGCAGTGCAGCTGGTCAGCACACATACAATAAGCTTGATACTTCCCAGAAGTGTCCTTGTGTACAGTATGTATGCTGTAGAGCCAGGCTGAGAATTTCCATGGAAAATGTACATGTATGTAGCTGTAGCCCACAAGTAGTTCCATTAAGCCTATTTGTGTAAATAAGTCTATTTATTTTCAACAGTTGGAGTTTAAGGAATTGGCTCCCTAATGTATGGGATTCTGACTATGACTGGATCTCTGCGTGGTATTGGAGCATATATTGTAGTGTTTTGAAACCATGAATGGGCTGAGGTTTGATGACAGCTAAACTAAGTGAATCTGGGATGAGCTGTGAGATTCAAATGCAACCCAAAGCAAGTGGTATCTGCTTTCATAGCAAAAATTCTTCAGAAATTAGCCTGAAGTTATTGGAAGAGATGTTGATGTTCCAAACAAATCCAGTTCCAAAGTCACCGTGCTTGTTACTTTTCAGTAATCAAATAGTTCTTTGTGAGCTGACCCCCAAATTTAATATTAGGTCTTGGGCTTCACAGAGTATGTTTAGTTATTAACAAATATAGGCCTGCCTTGTTCTACAGGAAAGAGAGAATCAAGAAGGGAAAAGTAAAGAGAAACCTTTTTCCTGCCTAGGTCATTTATGTTTAATGCAGCTGCTGACTGGACAACTTCCAGAGTAACATCAGGCTTTGAATATGGAACATTCAGAGCCAAAATAGAAGTCACTCACATGGCAGCTGTGAGAGCAGCTCCATTCCATAGCAGTAGTCGTGGGCCACATCTTTCTGTGCAGAATAGCTATTCGTTGTGTTGTCATAAGAAAACATCTATTGGGATCTGCAACCTGAACACCTGTTGACTACATATGTGACTCGTAGGTACACGTGGCAGTGGCTTTTGAGCGCATGGTGCTGTTCAGTGAGGGGTGTGGCCACAGAAGGCCTCTAGTCCATCAGCTGTCCCCAGGACCAGTGCTGTGCATATCTGCATCTGGCACTTGTGGAAGCGCTGCAACTAGTTCACAATCATGTGTGGAAACTTGCTGAGACTATCATTCTATGTTAACCCACTAACTTCTCAGACTGTGAAACTTAGTCCTGTTGCAAGACATTCAGTCCTCCAGGAAAGAAAAATGCATTTGTTAGTGTCCTCTTCCTCACAGGTTTCTCATTCTTGACTTCAAAACCTCTTATGACATGGCTGACCTCAGAGAAATATTAATACAACTGTTTTTCCCTGGAAGAAAACAGCTGTGTCAAAATAAAGGCAGTTTGAGAAAAAACATTAGTCTTGCATAAATTTTACAAAACTTACAAAACAAAATTATGTCCTCTAGGTGTTTTTTATAACATATGATAATAAAAATAATAAGAACTGTAATCATCAAGACTGTTAAACAGCTATGCAGCGTATATCAATTTTGTTTACATTAAATGTTTTTGTCAGCCTAAATAATTGGGATGGCAGGTGGGAGAAAAGATTTTTTTTCATTCTTTTGTGGAAAGACAATCTGAGTAACCATAATGATTAATTCTGTTGCCTATGGTAAAAGTACTTAAGATCGGATGTACAACTTTTGAGCTCTTTTTGGACAGTCATCAATACTATTGGACTCCTGCTGTGAATAATGGTTGTCTTTTCATACACCATACAGTCTGGATCTAATCTGGTATTATATCTCCCTGATTGTTTCTTGTGGAAAGGAACATTCCTTGCAGTTTACACTGAGTACATACACTGTAGATAGAATAACCTCAGCTTACCAATGAACAAAAGCAGTTGAAGGAGGAGTGCATGCCTTCATTACTATAATTTGCTTTCACATTTATGCTATAGAAGAAAATAGACTGTCAAGCAAAAATTACATTAGGAAAATTGCTTGTTATTCGCATAGAATGTGTCAATGTGAATGTACATGAATTGTATTTCAGGTCTTTTAGGAAAGCAGTTATTATATGGCATCTTTTATTTCAAATAGATGGTACTTCTAGTATTTGGAGAAGACTGGTCTATTTTTCCTTTTCTTGCACGTGGAACTCCCATTAAAATTAAGATAAAAATGAGCCATGCTCCTCTCTTCACTGGGAATAATAGGCTACTCCAATTAATCGTGCTTAGCAGTTGTCGTTCTAGTCTGGAGTTGCAACCACTTTTTTCTCTTGAGGGAAAGGTGGGGTAGGAGCAAAGTTAATTCACATTGCTTTGAAGCATCCTGATCTTTCCCCTTTTTCTCCAGCACCTGATTTTTCTGATGCGTGTTCTTATTCTTTATTCTTATTCTTTATTCTTATTCTTTATTCATTATTCTTTATTCTTTATTCTTATTCTTATTTTTATTCTTATTCTTATTCTTATTCTTATTCCTATTCTCCTCTCTTTCTTAGATGTTCCTGTTAAAAAAGATGATAAACGGATGTTTCTTTTTCTTCTCATTTTACTCAGTCATGACCTTCCTTGAACTATACTGTTCTAACACTGTACCTGTTGCATTGTGTAGGCAGTATCTTTCCAACAGAAAGATGAACATAGTGTGATCTCCTGAGAGCCTCTAGCCCCTATGCCTTTGGTTCGGTGTCTGTAGTGAATTATATGGGGTTGTCCCCTCCCATAGGCTTTGCATATACTGTTTGTTCAGGGCTCCCAGGCTGACAGCCAGAAAGCAAATTACACAACGTAACTATGGCATCTATTTTTTTTAATGCATTATTTTCATCCTTATACTGCCTGCCATTGAAAGTTACTTCCATGTGCAAACCTTTACAGTATTATTAAATTAAAATCCACCTAAGACATCCTTTAACATTAAATAAGCTTACTGCAGAAAATATTTAAACTCTGACATGGGTTGGCAATAAGATGTTTGTGTGTAAGCATGAGCTCAAGAGAAATCCTTTCAAAATAGAGGGAAATACTGTCAAGATGAATAAGGAAGGAGCAAGAAGTTAATTCATGTGAAGTTTTAAATAATGTGTATTTGATGCTTCTCTATCTGCCCCAGCAGGCTGAATAAGAAGAGCTTAAACATTATCTTTCAGGGAGTATTTAACAGCACAATGTTGATCTAGTTCAGAATATCTGTGAAGCTCACATAGTTTTTGTCTCAGGTAGATCATGCAACATCAAACTAATGCAAGCTTCCTGCATTTGTCTAGCTAATGATAGAAACATGTTGCTTGAACTAATTCTGAAACGGGGGATTAATGTAGATATTCATTTAAAAGGATCCACTGTGAAGGGATCGCAGTAAGATAATTAAGGAACCCTATGATCTTAAAGGCTCTGATTATACACATTTAATCTTTGAAAAATTCTGTTATGAATGAAATATTTTGTTTTCAAATCCATTTGAATATTCAGTTAGTTTTGCGGTAATGTGGCTTCCAAGATTTTCACAATGTATTCACACCTTATGCACATTGTTAATGACTTGTTAGAAGTGCTAGATACGTCTCAAAAACATGTTGTATTGCTATTTTTGGAAAAGCTGTTTGGCTTGTGTGTCAGCCCAAAGAAGGGAGATATGAAAAAGATGATTGAAAGTGCTAGCTCTCTTTCTGAGTGAATCAGTAGCTGCTACTGGTTACTGGTTTGCGTTAAAAGCGCTATACTTGAAAATAAATCATTTACAGGCCTTCAGTGAAGCATCAAGTCCAATAATTTGTAATTCATTTTCTTCTTTTCTTTTGATACCAGAATTCAATGTAAGTTGCAGATATGGAGGCGTTTTTCATGTTGAGAAAAACGGTCGCTACAGTCTCACACGATCTGAAGCAGTAGAACTCTGCAGAGCTCTCAATAGTACCTTGTCAACACTAGAACAGTTGAAGAAAGCTCATGAACTTGGATTTGAGACTTGCAGGTAAAGAAATTCTTGAAAAAATAGTATGTCATGACAAGTCCATTCAGCCATGATATAGTGTAATAATTACAGTTGACTTCATATAGCTGTTAATTAGATGGCCATATCAGTCCTCAAGAAAGTAACATTCTGTGATGAACAAAACAACTTTGTGCATGTATATGTTTGCTCTGGGTCTGGTAATAAATAAGTTCTTCACTGCATATACTTTTTACCCATTATCTTTAAAAAAAGCATAACCTCTTACAGATAAAATCTAAAGATAACAAAAGACTAACAGTAAAATAAACTAATCAGGAAGATGTTCAGATCATACTAATTGGTAAGGTAAGTATGTGAAAAGTATTTACGATCTTTCATGACCTGATATAAGGTCAAAGACTGAAGGTAGCATATACAGTATAGGGAACTCCGTCTTGTCAAGAAACAGTAAAAAGTAGCAAGTGGTACTGAGAGGGATGAACTCCCGGTGAAAAAATGGCCACAGTATTAGTGCTTTCTTACAATCTGTGAATGGAGAAGTTTCAGAAGACAGCCATAAAATTTATTAGAAAACCCAAAACCATGTGGTCAAGAGACTTAATTGCCTTTTGTGATTAATGATGTATAGGGCAACAAATGCGGATAATACAGACTCTTCAGTTTAGCAAAAAATAACTAGACCAAGAGACTGGAAGTTACTTACAGAAAATTTTGGATTAAAAAAATTAAGTGAGTACTAATACAGCAAAATATATAAAGATAATAATTATTGGCTGAAACAAGTTACAAATGTTGTAGGAGGTTCTTTGCCACACCCAAATTTCATCAGCTTGAAGTATTTCCCCAAGGATGCCCTCTGTTCAAACAGTAACCAAGTCAGGACAGTCCTATGGTCTATAAATATGTCAGACCAGATGGTCATGTGATCTTGCTTTACAAAACACATAATACACTTATTCTGCAAGTCATCCTAAACAGTCTTATGCAGAAAAGAGAATGAACTCAGGAACTGTAAACCTGAAGTTTGGTTGTGGTTTTTTTTTTAAAATCAAATAACATAGGTTCATGTTGGTAAGCCATTACAGAGTTGAAATAAATTTCTGTAGATTTTCAACTTTATTGCAATCTAAAATAAACAGCAAATATGTTGAAATGGAATTTATCTTCTAACTGACTGGAACAGAAAAGTTCAGTGGATATTTCTACACAATTGTAAGACTCTCATTCTGGTACCATGAGAAATAGTACTAGCTTCAATACTGCTTGGAACCATTTCCTGTGAATTATTTCATTTCAGTTTAGTCAGTGGTGTTTTACTTTTTTAATAACTAATGCATGAATGTTCTTTACCACTGGCTTGCATGTCCATGACAGTTGAATAAAGCTCCTTTCAAATTAACAGTATCCATATGAAGTAGTTTGTAATCATGGAAAGATATATGTGCAGACCTTGAAAACATTCTTATACGTATAAATGTCATGCACTGGCACTGATGACAACATCTGGCACATTCATTTTCACAAGCATTATGCTCTGCACGGTGGTGAAAGAGGTAGACAATGGTGCCAGGGAACAACAGACAGAAAATTCTTAGAAGATTCTTCTATGAGAAGTGGGAATTTTGTTTAAAATGGTACCACATAAAGACTAGAGACAATTCTTTATTCTGAGAGAAAAGCCTTGCATAACATAGTAGGCATGTGCTTTCTTTGACATTAGCATGTGAACATACTCAGCATTCTGAATTGTCCAGCATTACACAACATGTAGAGACTAAGTCCTAAATATGTAAATGTAGAGACAAATCCTAAATAAATGCCTAGATGTAGAGATTTCTAGTTATAGCAATTATGAGTATGATGCAGTATGGAAAGTCCTTTCTGAAGTTAAAATAGAAAGATAACTGAAAGAAGGAGTAGAAGGAAATGTTTTTTTTGCAGCAGGGAACTGTAGTTTTTCATTAGTGTTACAATAGTTCTCCCTAATTCACAGTTTAGCAGAGGACAGATTTGGACATGTAAGGCATAAGATAGGATTCCTTCCTCCCTTCCTTCTGGCCAGCCTTCCCACCCTCCTACTTTCATTTGTCGATCCTGTGCTAGAAGTCCATGTCAGTAAGACTAGGCTCTTATCAAGCTTGAGTAGGAGAGAAAAAATACACTGCATATAATGACCAAAATACACGTGGAATGGTGAGTGAATAAAACAAATCAATAGGCAATAACACAAGTAGGTGACTAATGGATTATCAAGTGTCAGTGTTGTAGGATCAGTTGGAAGTGTGAGTAAAGCAGTTTATAATCCCACCTACAAGAGAGTTTCAGAATTGCAAGTATCTGCACATTAGACATGCAATGGAACTCTCAGATAAAAAGCTGCAAAGCTATGAAATTTACTCTTCCCTGATAAATTGTACCTCTCAAGAAGTAAAACAAAACCCAACAAAACCCCAGTTCTTGTTACCATTCTATCACACCTCCCAGCTAAATACACTGGAATTAATCAGGTGTTACAGGATTGCAAAACAGTAATAAAGCATTGTGCATTATGTAGCTTTATTAACCACAGTCTTCACAGAAATATGTGAGCTTTGTACACAATAGCCACATTGTTTGACTGAAAGATACAGTAAGAATTTTTGGATGAATGAGTGTTGTATCGGAATATTTTACTAAGCTGTCAGCTTTTGCAGGTGATGTGTCTTACAATCATCGTCTAAATTTGCTCAGGTACTATAAACTGAGCCCCCAACATTTCTGTGTGAAATGTCACTGAGCAGTATGTTGTGCTTATAGCAATGAAAATGTGACTCCCTGAAGAAAAAGGAAGCCAGTCTTTAGTGTCAGGTAATACAACCTCCACTGAGTGAAAGGTGCACTTGCCTCCCAGTCCTTCACTTTCACTACCTTGCTCTGGAACGGATCATCCTAGCTAATAAGATAGTCACAACTAAAATGGGCTTAGCACTAGAAATTACATGCAAATGGCGTTGAGTGGCTGGAGACTGACGTAGCAACATGTGAGCAAGGAACACGCTTCATATACAAAAAGTATGCATAAACGCATGCACTTTTTAAAAATAATGTAAGATTAAGATAATGGCTTCTTCACAGCTTCTTCATGTTTGAGATACCTAGAACATTTATGCCATCTGCTGTAATATGCAATATGGTGTATTTCTGTTCTTCACAGGTATGGTTTTGTAGTGGGGAATATTGTTATCCCACGAATCAACCCCTATCATCTTTGTGCAGCAAATCATACTGGCATTTACAAACTTACATCAAACACAACTGGCCGGTATGATGCATATTGTTACAACGCCACAGGTATGTATATGCCTTTAAGATGTATTTTAGATATAGATTAACTAATGATAGCATATGTAATCTCCTACTTAAGGTACTGGAATGAGGGCTTCTATATTAAATATCATCTGTTTTTCAGCTGAGAAGAAATACATTTTGTCAGCCTCTAGAAGCGTGTCTATAATGCCAGCAATGAATTTGACCCATTTTGTCATTAGTGTATTTTGAACTAAACCATTTTCTGCCCTCAGGACTAAATTAGTAGCTTCAGAGTGGTTCATTTTAATGGCTTAGAGCAGTGAACCTCTGCAGCAGTGAATCTGAAAGACATAACTGTTGTAAGCGGTGGAGCTCAGCTCTTCTGTTCATGCACACGTGAGCTTCTATAGCGAACAGCAGTTATTTGTGTTAAGGGATGCTAGGAGTCACTGACACCTGCAGCAGCTCCAAGGCCTGGGGTAGCCATCCCAGGCCTGTGGATGTGGCTTCTCCTCTCCTGTTGCAGGTTCATTCAGTATTACCTCTCAGGCAAATCTCCATTCAGACATCAGGCAGTTAGATAGCGATGCGGGGCAGAAGCAGACTGCTTTCTTCTAAGATTTTGAACTTTTTAATAGTTGGAAATATTTTACTAAATTATTAGGAGAATGTGTATACATGTGACTTTATTCTCAGCTTTCTCAAATTAATATTTTCTATTTTTCTTCTTTTACAGAAACAAGGGACAAAGTCTGTGAGCCAATTGAAAGACTAGATACTTCTTTCCTTAATAATCAGGGTGAAATAGGTACTGTATTGATGAAAAGGCTGGCCTCTTCTTTCGTTTTTGGGATTTGGTAGTCTTTTTTACATAAACAATTGTTAATACTAAAAATCAAGCCAAACAAGAAAAATAAGTCAAGAGATGTTCAACAGCGGTTAAAGCAATTAGTCGCTTGTCTTCCCTTAAATCCTGTGCAGCTTGGTTTGCCTCAAGGTGCTACCAAATTTTTTTTTATATAGGTGTTTACATTTGTTAGCACCTCAGAGCTGCTAGTGTTTCGTTGACATATAAGACTTTGCTTAAGACAACAACCTTTCTACATCTCATTTGAGCTGCTCATTAGAAAAACAGATGGAAGTGGAAGAAATCTCTCATAATGTTATTTGTCCCAATTCTAAAATTCTGATTGGCTTTACAGAGGTCAAGATTTTATGTTCAAAATCAAACTGTCTGATCAAAACGTCAAAATATTTGATGCAGAGTAGGCCCTATATGTTTTTCAAATATATACATTAGCATATATACATTAGATGTAGCTTAGTAATATATGATGTCGACAGATTAGATAGGATGGCAGAAATGGATAAACTGATATCAATCCACAACTGTTTATTTTTTTGTTACACAACTTGAACTGTTCAGCATTACTGAAATATAACTATGTAGCTCCTTGACATTATCAGCCACTTAATTTCTTCTTTTCAACAGTCATTGACAATGCAGATGGCTCACGTTATAATGCAGATGGCACACGTCATAGCGGAGAGTCCTCAACCTCGGGTGCAGATGATGAAAATGCAGGTAGTGGATCAACACATGACACAACTCCCATGGATACCTCCATCAGAAGATCCAGCCCCTCATATTATGAAAGTGCTACTCCAGTCTCACAGCTGCCAGATCATTCTTCTGGAGGGGGTGAAAAAGAAATTCCTAGAAAAGATTCTGGTAAGGACGGTAGGTTGCCACTATATCCCCTTTAGAGTCACTGAGTGAAGGATTACATTGTTACTTAAAGGATATCACGAGGGAATGAGAAGCACCGTCTCTAATTTGTATCCTGGGGAAGGAAAAAGAGAATGCATGCCTCTGAAAGAAAACAGAAGCATTCTGAATTTTTTTTTGATTGCATGGAGTACAAAGCAGCCACACATCAGCATAGTTTCCCACATAAGCCTTCCCAGAATGTTGAGAACATATGGTTCTAAGAATTTGCTGTCGTTCTTATTAAAATATTTATTTCATTAAAGGCTCAAAAACATACCTAGCACTGAACACAGAGAGGTATGGGTATCTAGAGATAAGGACAATATTCTTATCTCTTCTCTGAATTGACATTAAGTCATAACTGACATTAAGTAATAAGAACAAGCAGGAGTTTACAATGATATCTCTTTGTACAAATACAGGGAGATTTTTAGGATATTTTCTTACCTCAGCATATTACAGAATGCACAGAGATCTAAAAATGCCAAATTAAAATGTTATTAAAATCTTCTTCCTTTATGTGGTAAAGCCAAATTCTATTTTGATGAAGCTCTACGAAACACAGATGCCATAATCTAGGGCATTTTGCAGGGCAGCAAATTGGTGAATTACAGTGTGTCGCCTGTGTCTTGCTTTCTTGTGAAAGTGGCATGTATTTTATTTCATCTTTTACGTTGCTTGTGTGGCTGAAATTATCAAAGGTTTGAAAGTCTGAAAGACTAGGTCCCATTGAACCTGAGGGATACAAATATAATTCATCCTCTAAGTACAGTGAAGTTTACTGTGTGACCTCTGACTACAGGCTTTTTATCAAACCGCCAATAACTTACCAGTGAAGGATACCTGTAGTTTGCATTGCTATCCTCTATAAATACTGAAATTTAAAAAAAAAAAAAAGAGCAGAAGCATTAGGATTATAAAATGACTTTTCATGGGTGGTATACTCATGACATATTATGCTTGGTTTTCCATGTAGTTAGCATCATGAAAGGTAAATCCTAACATTCTTTTCCTAAGGAACTAGGATCAGAGCCATCCCCCAAGGTGTATGCCAGGTATTTCAGTCGCTTGCCATGATGACTCTTGTCAACTCTGCTTACATGCAGTTTAGATTTTTTGATGAGATCTCAGAATGTTTCTCAGTAAAGAAGGGAATACAAGTAACTTCACTCATTGCTCTAGAATCCCTGTCCAGATGGTATACAGGTACAACTAGAGCTTGAGTCACATGAACAGATCATTGACAGAATGTTCATTATCACTGTAATACATACTCCTCTTGAAATAATCTGTTTGGTGATATCCTTACTATGTTAGTAAAGTAAGGGTATTTGGTGTTGAATTACCTGAAGAACCTAGGCTGTGTCTTTCTTCTCTCTTGGACAAATAAATGAAGGAATAAAGCTTGAAGCATAGAATAACTGAAGTAGTTGTGAATGCTGAGTTGCAACTCAGCTAAAGAAATAATAATAATTCATCCATCACCATACAGATTATGAAGTTTCTCCTGTATCACCTGACATCTCTTTGGTGACGGCAGCTGATGATTCCCCTGAAAGAGATGGTGGACAGTATCCTGCGAGTACTAGTAAGATTTACGTATTTAATAACTGCATCAAATATAGATTGCATTAAAACTGCTTTCTTCTTCCAGCAGGGCAGTCTGGTAAGTGGTGAAGTATAAATCATCTCCAATTTTGAAAAGACATTGAAAGACAGTACTTTCTAGACCTGTTAAATCAGAAATAAACTTCACTCTCTGGGACAAGGGGAGCAAAACCATTTACTGTACATTTACTTCATTGCTTATACATGAATTCAGGAAGGTCGTCGTTTTGTGCTTCCCACTGCTTTTTATCACAACTATTTACTCTATGAGGCATCATACATTAGTGCTACCAATTAACATTTGAAGTCTATTTATTTCTGAGGTAGAAAAGGACATTTTTGTCAATTCGTGATGAAAGTGTCTGTAATTCTAATATAATTATTGTTGTGAATATGTGTAATCCACATCAAGACCATGGCCTTGGCTCACCAAAGCAGTGCTTTAAGTGACAGTTCCATTTGCCAAGCCACTCGTGCACTGCAAAAACTGTTTTTCACCTTGTTGGCAATATACATGACAAAAAGTTGGGGCCTGTGCTGGCTCCCCAGGCTTTGAGGGCTCAAAAGAACAGTAGCCATTTTTTTCTGCTTTGTCCTTAAATAGCTGTACTGAGTGGGGAAAAGTGCTTGTGTTGTTTTTATCAAATATATAGTGCACAGCAGCTACAGGAAGTAGAAAACTTTTTAAATCATCTTACACGTTTTAAAGTATAACTATACATATATTAACTTTCGTTCTTAAGTTTAGAGTGATAAAAATCTTTGATCCAGAAAATAAAGCGTACCTAAAGGGAGAACTTTTTAATTATACAGAGGAGACCTAGAGAGGCCTGTTGTAGTAAAGAATGAACGGATAAAAATGAAAATTTCTTTCCGTTGACTCTTTTTTTCCCCACCATGGAAGCCCATGATAGTGAGGAATTTGCTTAATTGTTTTTTGATTGCTGATAGACAGTCAAGTGGTCTATGTGACTTGGAGGAATGGTGCCCCCATTTCTGTATTTAGAAATCACGGGATAGAGTAAGAATGATTGTATGTGTTACACAGTTAGCAAAAGCTTTACTAAAAGACAGAAATCATTCAACCAAACATCTTGTCTCAGAGGATGTGAAGGTTACTAACACCTTATAAATATGTAGACAGAAAGAAGAAATATCATGTTAATTTTTCCCTAGACCTTGAAAGCAAGTAGAAAATGATCTGGTGCTTGTTTCAAGTGAAAGGTTTTGCTACAAAGTATTGCTAGAGAGGGTGGGGGGACAGGGGGATGTCACCTGCTAATAGTGGGGAGTTTGCCTGGTTGACTCTGGTGGTGATTTTTCCTTCATATTTATTTGCTTTTGTATGTGTGTGTGTGACTTAGTGCTTCCTTGTACAGATGTTTCTGTACCCATTGCAAAAACCTGTGCATTGTTTCTAGGCAGGAAAGCTTTCAGTTTTCCCTTTACTGCTTGATTATCAAATGTATTGATCCTAAATTCATATGTCCCTCCCTGTTACTAACAGTTCTGTCTCATGGGCATGACTGTTTTACAGAGGGAAAACTAGAGGTATTTAAGATTTTTAAAGATCAAAATAACTATAGACCTATATAATAAAAGATGCCAATACTGATATATGTGTATCACAGAAGTGATAGCATTGGCATGAATGTTTATTGGTTTAGGGTTGATAGACTGATTTTCTGGAAAAAAAGATTATGAAAGTACTGCACCTGAGCTTTTCTGATAGCTTTAGCTATTACTCAGCAACGTCAGTTTAAAGCCAAACAGATCCATTTAATTTAATTTTACTGCGTTATAAATGAATGAGTAATTTAGCACTCCTTTCAGAAGCTAAGTATAAGCTATGCATCTCCAAAAGAAGTCATCAAATTTTCAGTAGCATAGGAGAAAGTTACATGGAGAACAAACAAAAATTAAGATAAAGCCAAGCCCTAATGTCTGCTACTTGCATTGGGCAACAGTGCAGGCTCATTGGAATATCCCGGCCACAATTTAATTTCCCAGAGAAAAATCCCACAGACAGAAAAGCAGGAAATTAAGAAATAAGTACAAAAAGTATTTGGCATATAACTTCAGATAGATGGCTAAAATCATACCTAATTCTATAGTGTGTGGGAGTGAGAAACAAAACTGGCGGCTCTCCATCTATATTAGACACCATTTGTAAACTTCAAGTTTGGTGAAAAGGTGTCTAGCTTGATCAAAACACTTCTTTGCTATGGTTTGAAGTAAGCAATTGCCACAGCTCCTTGTTCTTCAGATCATCCCCTATCATTATTGTGCTGGCTTTGGCTGTTACTATTGATGTTCTCCATCAAGTTCACAGTCCAGATTAATACACTGCCAGCACTTTGCCATTAACTTTCTCTCCTGGCTGAAACAAGTTTTTCTCTTTGTTATTAACAAGCTGTGATTCATCTGTAGATGTGCCGTGGACTAGATGTCATAAAATTCTGTTGTTGATTGATGAGATACTTCCCTAAGTTATCAGAGCTAGTTACTCAAATAGTAACTGCGACTGATTGTGTTCATCCATACATCCATACTTTTTTTTTTTGCTCTGGTGGATTTTCTTTTTATTTGGTTTGGAATATTCCCTGAAAAAAAAAAATAATCATTTGAAAAAGTCTTATGTCCATACTTTGGCTGATCTGACAGGAAAGCGTCAGCATTGGTATTTTGTATGTGGAAGGAAACCATGAATATATATTCATCATTTAAGAAAATTAGCTCCCAAGGCTTACTGTGGAAAGCAGGTAGAGGTGAGAATTTTGCTGGGATTACATCAAGTCAGAAGGAAATTAGTTAGTTATTTTCTTGTTAACCAATATTTTGGCATTATCATTAAGCTCACAGTTCCATCCCAAAGCTCCGAGTCTGAGACCACCTGGTTTTTGATGGTCTGTCACTCAGAGATCAGATTTTGAATGTCCAGGTTTCCCATTTGCTGACACCAATGTCAGAGTAGTATTAGTAGCATTAAGTTTAGGGAGCTGCAGGAAGATACAATATTTATTCAGTCAAGGACAGCTTTTCAGAAGGCAAAACCTGTTAGGTTTTGCTTTCACAATAGCTACATCTTGAAAAAGTGCAGTTCTGAGTTTAAATCCATACGCTTTGTAAACTTTGCAGTTAACAGATAAGCGAAATGTAACTACTGAAGACTGAAGAACATCAGTTTCTCCTGTTTGATCATTAGAACTTTGATTCCTAGGTCTTGCATTTTCCAGTGCTTTCATATATCGCACAAAAATTGATCAAAAGTGGTGTCTTTGATGTTAGTCTTCAAGGTATTTTTTTTCTAAATTAATTATTTAAAGATTTTTTTTTCTGAATTAGAAAGTACATGATATGTACATATCTTTCTTTCATCTTCAAGATACAGAAGTGAGATGATCTAAATGCTGCTAAAAAATATTGCTTGTGAGGAACTGACAAAATAAAAATATTTCCAGAGAAACATTTTGAAGAGATTTTGCTTTCTTTTGATGAAAACACATATCACTTGAAGAGCAGCTCTTCTTGCAAATTCTTCTTCTCAGATTACTGATGAATAACTTTTGTAGCAGAGCGAAAGGTTAAACTATCAACAGGCTTGCCTAAGGGATTTAAATTTCCATGCTGTGAATGCTTCTATAATCTTTCAATACATTTGTCAAAATATCAGGGTGTATTTCACATACAGTACATATTCTGTTCTGTCAAACCTAAAAATGCTATGAAGAATTCAATGATTTTAATGGAAATTCAGATCTAGTAACAAAATCTTACACTTCAGGAGAATGTTTCAGATTTCACTTTCACTAACAATTTTGGATATTTTTGCTGTTCGAAGAATGTAATGATACCACAGGTTCATGCATTCGCCTTGCACTGACATCCATCCCAGTAGCCTGAGCAAGTGGCACAATAATTTCTGTTTGCATGCCAGTACCTGTTTGACTTGCCTAGCGCAGTGGACAAAAAGGCTGTAGATTCCTGGAATTTTTCTAAAGAAAAACCTCTTTCCATCCTTAAATGCCTGTCACAAACGTACGGAACATTACTATTTGAAATGCTATGATGTTCTGCGAAGTTATTGTGCATTGGTGATGTGACAGGAGTAAAGCTGCGCCTCTCCCTCCATGCTCTGCTGACGCCTAACTGGGAAGTGTTTCTGTTGTGGATTTTGCTGGCGGCATCAGGCCAAGGGGGGTGTGCATGAGTCTTTCGAGAGGAATGGCTGTAGATCTGAGCCCAGGTCCTTGGCAGCATGGGCTTCATGGGATTGTCAGTAGAAGAGAGGGCTAAACTAATGGGTGTGCTTATCTCTGGGTATCCTTTTTGCCCGTCATGGATACTTCTTTCCCCTTTTGTATGTGATTTTATGTCATCTTGGTGGATGTTCCTCATTCTGGAGTCTATCTACGGCTATCCGCTCTCTCCTGCTGGCAAACCCTGTGAGGAACTCGTTAACCTTGTTGAGTGTGAAGGGCTAACAAAGAGCCACAGGGCTTTTTGACGACTCCTCTCAAGGGACCGTGTTCTTTCTTGGGACTGCCAGTAGTGCTTGCATCTGGCTCCATGCTGGAGGAATGTAATGATCCCATAGGTTCATGCATTCGCCTTGCACTCACATCCATCTCAGTGGCATGAGCATGCTCAGGGTGCCGGTGCTGGTGGACTTGACTTTGCTAGAGGAAAAGTGCTTCCCAAGAAATAATAACAAGATCTTGGTTGAATGAACCATGTCCTAGCAGCTCCAGCGCCTCGTCATGACAACCTGCAGAAAACCACCACCCAAGCTCAGTGGAATCTGTTCTCAAACCACTGGTGGTGGTCAAATCCTGGAGAGAAGACGCAAGAACCCACGCAAGCAACCAAGGGTAAAGAATGTCGTGCTAAGAGGGCGCTTTGATTAGGGGCTGAATAACCAGAGCACCAGGGCAGCAAGCTTCAGAAGCATTAAGTGGAGGGGTGTGGGTGTGTGTGTGTGAATGTGTGGTATATGCCACCGCTTCCCGTTACCATGTGTCTGAGGTAGGAAAAGCAAAGTATGGGGCTATCTCTCGCTGACTGTACATTTGGTAGCAGTAGAGCATTTGTCCACATCGTTTATGTACTGTGGAGGTCTCCTGCGTGCCTGAAAGGGAAGAGCATGTGAGTCACTTTATAAAGCGTGAACTTGGGTTTTTCCTTTTTTCCTGTTTGGAGGCAACTTAGAAGTAGTCTATGCTCACTCTGCTAGAAGAGGACAGAGCACGGTTAGTGCTGCGAGCATGCACAAGGCACTGAAATGTAGCTAAGAGCCACGTTGGGGCAGCTTCAGCAGGGCCATGGCAGGGTGACAAGTGCCTTGTGGGTGGAAAAACCAGGAGGAGGTATGGATCATGGGAAGCACGGTGCTGTACACTCTCCTCTGTGCTCGTAAGGCTGCATGTGGGGAGACAGGACAGCGTAACTGCTGTCAGCAGAAGGCACCTTGTGGGTTAGGGCTTCACGGCAGATTTAACATCATCACAGCAGATGTGACCTCAAGCGGCAATGGTTCAGATGACGAAGACTCTTCGGAGGAGACAATTTACCCAACAGTGTTTCCAGGCTGGGACAGGAGCGTGACCAAGGACAACTATGCTCCAAGTACTAGTAAGGAACTCCCTTTCTCTTTGGATGGTTTCTTTCTTCTTTTTCCGGTCCTACCCAATGTTCCTCCTCCTTTGCCACACCTATACTGTGTGAAAATTGGATGCTCTCCTGATCAGCTCTTGGTTCAAACACATCTCCCATGCTACAGGAAAAACCCATTTACATCTTGTGAGGTCCGTATTCTTAGAAGCACCTTCTTCCATTGCTTCTAGAGCTGATGTTTTGTCTCCATTCATATCTGATTTGTGGGCTTCCCTCGTGGCATGTTGTGTCTCAAGGAATAATGCCTCTTTGGAGGGAGTTTCCAGCCTCTATACAAGTGGCACAATAATTTCTGTTTGCATGCCAGTACCTGTTTGGCTTGCCTAGCGCAGTGGACAAAAAGGCTGTAGATTCCTGGAATTTTTCTAAAGAAAAACCTCTTTCCATCCTTAAATGCCTGTCACAAACGTACGGAACATTACTATTTGAAATGCTATGATGTTCTGCGAAGTTATTGTGCATTGGTGATGTGACAGGAGTAAAGCTGCGCCTCTCCCTCCATGCTCTGCTGACGCCTAACTGGGAAGTGTTTCTGTTGTGGATTTTGCTGGCGGCATCAGGCCAAGGGGGGTGTGCATGAGTCTTTCGAGAGGAATGGCTGTAGATCTGAGCCCAGGTCCTTGGCAGCATGGGCTTCATGGGATTGTCAGTAGAAGAGAGGGCTAAACTAATGGGTGTGCTTATCTCTGGGTGTCCTTTTTGCCCGTCATGGATACTTCTTTCCCCTTTTGTATGTGATTTTATGTCATCTTGGTGGATGTTCCTCATTCTGGAGTCTATCTACGGCTATCCGCTCTCTCCTGCTGGCAAAGCCTGTGAGGAACTCGTTAACATTGTTGAGTGTGAAGGGCTAACAAAGAGCCACAGGGCTTTTTGACGACTCCTCTCAAGGGACCGTGTTCTTTCTTGGGACTGCCAGTAGTGCTTGCATCTGGCTCCATGCTGGAGGAATGTAATGATCCCATAGGTTCATGCATTCGCCTTGCACTCACATCCATCTCAGTGGCATGAGCATGCTCAGGGTGCCGGTGCTGGTGGACTTGACTTTGCTAGAGGAAAAGTGCTTCCCAAGAAATAATAACAAGATCTTGGTTGAATGAACCATGTCCTAGCAGCTCCAGCGCCTCGTCATGACAACCTGCAGAAAACCACCACCCAAGCTCAGTGGAATCCGTTCTCAAACCACTGGTGGTGGTCAAATCCTGGAGAGAAGACACAAGAACCCACGCAAGCAACCAAGGGTAAAGAATGTCGTGCTAAGAGGGCGCTTTGATTAGGGGCTGAATAACCAGAGCACCAGGGCAGCAAGCTTCAGAAGCATTAAGTGGAGGGGTGTGGGTGTGTGTGTGTGAATGTGTGGTATATGCCACCGCTTCCCGTTACCATGTGTCTGAGGTAGGAAAAGCAAAGTATGGGGCTATCTCTCGCTGACTGTACATTTGGTAGCAGTAGAGCATTTGTCCACATCGTTTATGTACTGTGGAGGTCTCCTGCGTGCCTGAAAGGGAAGAGCATGTGAGTCACTTTATAAAGCGTGAACTTGGGTTTTTCCTTTTTTCCTGTTTGGAGGCAACTTAGAAGTAGTCTATGCTCACTCTGCTAGAAGAGGACAGAGCACGGTTAGTGCTGCGAGCATGCACAAGGCACTGAAATGTAGCTAAGAGCCACGTTGGGGCAGCTTCAGCAGGGCCATGGCAGGGTGACGAGTGCCTTGTGGGTGGAAGAATCAGGAGGAGGTATGGATCATGGGAAGCACGGTGCTGTACACTCTCCTCTGTGCTCGTAAGGCTGCATGTAGGGGAGACAGGACAGCGTAACTGCTGTCAGCAGAAGGCACCTTGTGGGTTAGGGCTTCACGGCAGATTTAACATCATCACAGCAGATGTGACCTCAAGCGGCAATGGTTCAGATGACGAAGACTCTTCGGAGGAGATGATTTACCCAACAGTGTTTCCAGGCTGGGACAGGAGCGTGGCCAAGGACGACTATGCTCCAAGTACTAGTAAGGAACTCCCTTTCTCTTTGGATGGTTTCTTTCTTCTTTTTCCGGTCCTACCCAATGTTCCTCCTCCTTTGCCACACCTATACTGTGTGAAAATTGGATGCTCTCCTGATCAGCTCTTGGTTCAAACACATCTCCCATGCTACAGGAAAAACCCATTTACATCTTGTGAGGTCCGTATTCTTAGAAGCACCTTCTTCCATTGCTTCTAGAGCTGATGTTTTGTCTCCATTCATATCTGATTTGTGGGCTTCCCTCGTGGCATGTTGTGTCTCAAGGAATAATGCCTCTTTGGAGGGAGTTTCCAGCCTCTATACAAGTGGCACAATAATTTCTGTTTGCATGCCAGTACCTGTTTGACTTGCCTAGCGCAGTGGACAAAAAGGCTGTAGATTCCTGGAATTTTTCTAAAGAAAAACCTCTTTCCATCCTTAAATGCCTGTCACAAACGTACGGAACATTACTATTTGAAATGCTATGATGTTCTGCGAAGTTATTGTGCATTGGTGATGTGACAGGAGTAAAGCTGCGCCTCTCCCTCCATGCTCTGCTGACGCCTAACTGGGAAGTGTTTCTGTTGTGGATTTTGCTGGCGGCATCAGGCCAAGGGGGGTGTGCATGAGTCTTTCGAGAGGAATGGCTGTAGATCTGAGCCCAGGTCCTTGGCAGCATGGGCTTCATGGGATTGTCAGTAGAAGAGAGGGCTAAACTAATGGGTGTGCTTATCTCTGGGTGTCCTTTTTGCCCGTCATGGATACTTCTTTCCCCTTTTGTATGTGATTTTATGTCATCTTGGTGGATGTTCCTCATTCTGGAGTCTATCTACGGCTATCCGCTCTCTCCTGCTGGCAAAGCCTGTGAGGAACTCGTTAACATTGTTGAGTGTGAAGGGCTAACAAAGAGCCACAGGGCTTTTTGACGACTCCTCTCAAGGGACCGTGTTCTTTCTTGGGACTGCCAGTAGTGCTTGCATCTGGCTCCATGCTGGAGGAATGTAATGATCCCATAGGTTCATGCATTCGCCTTGCACTCACATCCATCTCAGTGGCATGAGCATGCTCAGGGTGCCGGTGCTGGTGGACTTGACTTTGCTAGAGGAAAAGTGCTTCCCAAGAAATAATAACAAGATCTTGGTTGAATGAACCATGTCCTAGCAGCTCCAGCGCCTCGTCATGACAACCTGCAGAAAACCACCACCCAAGCTCAGTGGAATCCGTTCTCAAACCACTGGTGGTGGTCAAATCCTGGAGAGAAGACGCAAGAACCCACGCAAGCAACCAAGGGTAAAGAATGTCGTGCTAAGAGGGCGCTTTGATTAGGGGCTGAATAACCAGAGCACCAGGGCAGCAAGCTTCAGAAGCATTAAGTGGAGGGGTGTGGGTGTGTGTGTGTGAATGTGTGGTATATGCCACCGCTTCCCGTTACCATGTGTCTGAGGTAGGAAAAGCAAAGTATGGGGCTATCTCTCGCTGACTGTACATTTGGTAGCAGTAGAGCATTTGTCCACATCGTTTATGTACTGTGGAGGTCTCCTGCGTGCCTGAAAGGGAAGAGCATGTGAGTCACTTTATAAAGCGTGAACTTGGGTTTTTCCTTTTTTCCTGTTTGGAGGCAACTTAGAAGTAGTCTATGCTCACTCTGCTAGAAGAGGACAGAGCACGGTTAGTGCTGCGAGCATGCACAAGGCACTGAAATGTAGCTAAGAGCCACGTTGGGGCAGCTTCAGCAGGGCCATGGCAGGGTGACGAGTGCCTTGTGGGTGGAAGAATCAGGAGGAGGTATGGATCATGGGAAGCACGGTGCTGTACACTCTCCTCTGTGCTCGTAAGGCTGCATGTAGGGGAGACAGGACAGCGTAACTGCTGTCAGCAGAAGGCACCTTGTGGGTTAGGGCTTCACGGCAGATTTAACATCATCACAGCAGATGTGACCTCAAGCGGCAATGGTTCAGATGACGAAGACTCTTCGGAGGAGATGATTTACCCAACAGTGTTTCCAGGCTGGGACAGGAGCATGGCCAAGGACGACTATGCTCCAAGTACTAGTAAGGAACTCCCTTTCTCTTTGGATGGTTTCTTTCTTCTTTTTCCGGTCCTACCCAATGTTCCTCCTCCTTTGCCACACCTATACTGTGTGAAAATTGGATGCTCTCCTGATCAGCTCTTGGTTCAAACACATCTCCCATGCTACAGGAAAAACCCATTTACATCTTGTGAGGTCCGTATTCTTAGAAGCACCTTCTTCCATTGCTTCTAGAGCTGATGTTTTGTCTCCATTCATATCTGATTTGTGGGCTTCCCTCGTGGCATGTTGTGTCTCAAGGAATAATGCCTCTTTGGAGGGAGTTTCCAGCCTCTATACAAGTGGCACAATAATTTCTGTTTGCATGCCAGTACCTGTTTGACTTGCCTAGCGCAGTGGACAAAAAGGCTGTAGATTCCTGGAATTTTTCTAAAGAAAAACCTCTTTCCATCCTTAAATGCCTGTCACAAACGTACGGAACATTACTATTTGAAATGCTATGATGTTCTGCGAAGTTATTGTGCATTGGTGATGTGACAGGAGTAAAGCTGCGCCTCTCCCTCCATGCTCTGCTGACGCCTAACTGGGAAGTGTTTCTGTTGTGGATTTTGCTGGCGGCATCAGGCCAAGGGGGGTGTGCATGAGTCTTTTGAGAGGAATGGCTGTAGATCTGAGCCCAGGTCCTTGGCAGCATGGGCTTCATGGGATTGTCAGTAGAAGAGAGGGCTAAACTAATGGGTGTGCTTATCTCTGGGTGTCCTTTTTGCCCGTCATGGATACTTCTTTCCCCTTTTGTATGTGATTTTATGTCATCTTGGTGGATGTTCCTCATTCTGGAGTCTATCTACGGCTATCCGCTCTCTCCTGCTGGCAAAGCCTGTGAGGAACTCGTTAACATTGTTGAGTGTGAAGGGCTAACAAAGAGCCACAGGGCTTTTTGACGACTCCTCTCAAGGGACCGTGTTCTTTCTTGGGACTGCCAGTAGTGCTTGCATCTGGCTCCATGCTGGAGGAATGTAATGATCCCATAGGTTCATGCATTCGCCTTGCACTCACATCCATCTCAGTGGCATGAGCATGCTCAGGGTGCCGGTGCTGGTGGACTTGACTTTGCTAGAGGAAAAGTGCTTCCCAAGAAATAATAACAAGATCTTGGTTGAATGAACCATGTCCTAGCAGCTCCAGCGCCTCGTCATGACAACCTGCAGAAAACCACCACCCAAGCTCAGTGGAATCTGTTCTCAAACCACTGGTGGTGGTCAAATCCTGGAGAGAAGACGCAAGAACCCACGCAAGCAACCAAGGGTAAAGAATGTCGTGCTAAGAGGGCGCTTTGATTAGGGGCTGAATAACCAGAGCACCAGGGCAGCAAGCTTCAGAAGCATTAAGTGGAGGGGTGTGGGTGTGTGTGTGTGAATGTGTGGTATATGCCACCGCTTCCCGTTACCATGTGTCTGAGGTAGGAAAAGCAAAGTATGGGGCTATCTCTCGCTGACTGTACATTTGGTAGCAGTAGAGCATTTGTCCACATCGTTTATGTACTGTGGAGGTCTCCTGCGTGCCTGAAAGGGAAGAGCATGTGAGTCACTTTATAAAGCGTGAACTTGGGTTTTTCCTTTTTTCCTGTTTGGAGGCAACTTAGAAGTAGTCTATGCTCACTCTGCTAGAAGAGGACAGAGCACGGTTAGTGCTGCGAGCATGCACAAGGCACTGAAATGTAGCTAAGAGCCACGTTGGGGCAGCTTCAGCAGGGCCATGGCAGGGTGACGAGTGCCTTGTGGGTGGAAAAACCAGGAGGAGGTATGGATCATGGGAAGCACGGTGCTGTACACTCTCCTCTGTGCTCGTAAGGCTGCATGTGGGGAGACAGGACAGCGTAACTGCTGTCAGCAGAAGGCACCTTGTGGGTTAGGGCTTCACGGCAGATTTAACATCATCACAGCAGATGTGACCTCAAGCGGCAATGGTTCAGATGACGAAGACTCTTCGGAGGAGACAATTTACCCAACAGTGTTTCCAGGCTGGGACAGGAGCGTGACCAAGGACAACTATGCTCCAAGTACTAGTAAGGAACTCCCTTTCTCTTTGGATGGTTTCTTTCTTCTTTTTCCAGTCCTACCTGATTTCGGGAAAATCATGTCAGGCCCACATTGATAGAATGAGTAACGGTTCTATCACTACTTAAAATTAATTTCTTGGTTTCATTTCTGTTTGAATGCATTCATTCAGTTATGATTTTCCAAGAGAACAGTATTTTTCTCTTTTTCTTCTAGTTTTTTTGGGGGGGAGAAATAATGTTGGTATAATTCCAGTTTATGTGTTTTAAAATCTACAGCTATAAAATAGTAGACTTGTCTGTGGAGGAAGATGTTCAGGCAGAATTTTGGAAGGACAAAACCCAAGCACCCTTTTATTTGAGAAGTGTCAGTAAAAGTCTCTTATTTTCTACCTTCCACACTCTTCCCATGCAATCTTCTAACATCAATTCATTTGTTTTGTGACCTCAGTTGTCTAGACATGATCCAATACCAGAACGCAGATATTTTAATACATAGCTGTATTTTTCTGATATGAATAGTCCCTTAGTGATCATCTGATAGCTCTTTTTTACAAAAAAAAAGTCATCCATAGCTTAAATAATGTTGTCTTTTTTTTTTCTTTTCTTTCTGGAGATAGAGGTGTATTTGGGTTTTTTTGGAAGCGTTCTTTGTTTTTAGGAGAAAATACAAAATTAACAAGTCAATATGCTATGAGATTTTTTTATTCTTTTGACTAAGTTTGGGGAATTTCTGGTGTTTATTTATCTTTGAGGCTCTGCATTGGTGACTTATTCCACATGTCATATTGAATTCCAACTTTCTTCTATGTCCTAGTCCTGTCTGCATGCTCCATGCATGAAAATGTACAGAGTGTCTGATCATAGACTCTTGTGGAAGTTTTATTTTATCTGTTCAATTGTGTTATAACTTTCTTGACTAATATTGGCTTCCTGGTGGCTGTCAAGGCGCTTTTGGTTTTTTGCTGACAGTAGCTTTTGAGCTCAGTGATGGATATTCTAACCTGAATCTGAGTACTTCTTGAGTACTTAGCAAGCATGTTTTGCATGTAGTCAGACATCTACCAAATTCTTTAGGTCCAGCATGATTCTTCAAACTTGAGTTTAAATGTCTATAACTTCAGTAATGGTTTTACACGACTTCTGCTATACATTATTCTTCTGTTGCTTGTTTTCCCCATTGTTCTTGGGAAACTGCATCTCTCCAAATAAAGTCTAACACTGGTACGGTGCAGCTGGTTGTAATTCCTATACCATTAGCCTCAGTTCAGTATAATGCCTTATATAAAGGTATTATTTGTACTAGAGCCCTCATAGGTGTCATCTATAACATCTGTTTGTCATTCCAAGTCTATCTTTTGCATCTAATCTTCATTACTTGCCACTTTTCCTCAAGTCTCTGGGATTTTTAAACTTGCACTGGCAGTAGCATAATAAAACTGAGTAGATTGTAATGTTTGGTGACCCACCTTGATGAGAAAAAAAAAATCAATTTTTTCTCCTTCAAAATTTCTATTGTATAATCTGTAGACAAAAAAGGGAGCTAGTGATTTAAATACAGGAAACTGTGTTACAGAGGATAATCTACTACCTCCGGATGAATGTGAACGTTTTACTACCAGTGTAAGTGCCAGTAATCAACCGAGATACTGAAAATGTGTTCATGTTCTTCAAGCCTAAAAACCTGTAGGCAAAGGCTTACAGAATGCGTTCTCCAGCTATTTTTGCTACGTACCTAAATAGTTTCAAGTTACATTTTGAAAAAGCATAGCTGGACATGAGCTTCATTTTTAGGATGTTTTTGGCTGTAATGCACAGCTTTACCCTGTTAAGGAGAGATGAAAACTGAATAGCTGGAGGCACAGCTATATATAGCTGGTTTGGGGACCAGAATTGTAATTGCATAAGATTAGATTCTACTGAAAAGAGATCCATTTCACTGGGACTTGTGGGAAGTCTTCTTATCCCTCTGTAAAAACAAGCATTTTCTACATCCTGTGGTAGTTCTTTGGATTTATATGACCTGCCTCCAACAGCTTGGTACCTGTCTTTCTGGTTACAAGATGGTTTTGAATAGTGGAAGTTTATACAATTGGCATCAGAACAGGTGCTATAATCACCCAGAGGTAATTTTTGTGATACCTTTCTTTTAGTTCTGAAGTATTGTTAGATCAGTTTTATTCATACAGTAGTTAAAATTAACTTTTTTTTCCCCACAATATAATCTGTATGTATTGGGTTTAATTACAAAAATAAGGAATTACATTTGTATGAGTGCCCTCTTTATGAACATTTCATTGCCTGAATGTGAAAATAAATATTCCTCCAGTTTTGCTCTTTTTGTGAAATAGCATAGGTTTCTCTAGCTGGTGAGTTATGGCATATGTAATAGGTCCAGCTCATTCTTTGCATGCTCTGATTAAGGACCTTTGCTTTAACATATCACTTATGGAAACGTTTGATACATAAGGCAAACATATTTCAAACTGAGTTCTAATGCTGATCTTAGTTTTAAAGGTTGGGGCAGGCGGTTCGGGATTTTTTAAATTATTTTTTGTGTGTGTGTGTGTGTGTGTACCTTTTCTAAGCCTTTTAATGTTCATTAGAAGATCTCTTATGGTGGTGGTACTTTACATGATATCTGACTGCATCTTCTGCTGTGTAAACAACAGCAATGAATTTATTTTATCAGTAAGAGCTTTAATTATTACCAAGTTTACAACACATATGCATTTCGCCTTTGAATATATGAACCGGTTTATTTCATTCATCCAGTCCCAGGAGAAATGACAATTTCCCTGGAGCCAGCCTTGTAATTGTGAAATTGAGATACTAACTCAAAAGAGAAGGTTCATAATCTTTTTCACTTTTAAAAGCCTGGAATACACAGACTCAACAGTTAAGTTAGTATTAATAAATATGAACTAAAGATGCAAGCTGTTGTTTCTACTAGTTCTTCCACTACTTCTCCTATAGCTTTTCTCTGCCATTGGTCATTGGGAAACTTTCTAGCTCACTTAAATCTTCTGATCCTGGTGATGCTTTTGTGTGATAGAGTTTCCAAAGGACTTTAGTTTTCTTTCATCTTTCTTTCATTTCACATCAAATGCAACAATGAAAAAAAAAAGCCAAAACACAAAAGCCAAGCACCCTTGTTGTGTAGACCATGAAGATGAGAATAGTGTGACTGGTGCTGGGTATTTTGATCATTATTGATTCAATCATCATCTTATCGGCACTAGTTACAAGTGAAAATGAAAAACGTCAAGGACCAACCCAACATCCACTATTACACAGTGTTCATTCTGGATGGATCAGTCAAGAGCAAAATCCTGCAAATACCACTGGGAGTACTGAACGACATGAATTTACTGTTGCAGGTGAAAATGATATTGCAAAGGAGTCTTCTCATACAGGTAATATGACAGGTCACATCTTAGTAAATTATCAGGGTTTACTAAAGGTTTAGTTTGGGGATTTTTTCACCAACAGTTCTGCATTCTGAGGCCATAACAGAGGTTCTGTGAATAAACCTCAGCAATTCTGATCTTATATTATATATTTTTTAAAATTATTATATTATTCCAACCTGTTCCTGGAGGTTTGTTTTTTCTCCTATTTGGATTGCCTGTCAAGACCTATAGTAGATTAATTCTGTAACTGTCTCTTATGTTTTGTGTTCTGTGTCATGCAGTCACAAGGTTTGAACAGGCTACCTACCAGGGTTTTACCTGTGGGAAACAACGAATGTTTAAATGGAAAAATAATAATGTCTGTTGTATTTTTCACATATTTGGCAGCTGTGTTCACTCTCCTCTTGCAAGTCATTATTAGACCTGGGGTTTTTTTTCAGTTTTTGTTAATATGGCAATTATATCTAAAAAATTTTATCTAAAATATCTACTCACCCCACTTTTGAACTATGACAAGGTGATACTGGTGATGAAGGGAAGAAAACAAAGCATAGTGTAGAATAAAAGAGAGGCTTCTCTCTTCCATTGGTCAAAGCAATTGAAACATAAAAGAACAAATTATACTAATACAGCTTTAAAGCTAGTAGCTGAAAATTGGCATATATTAGTTTCTGTTCCTGTGAGTGTACTAAGTTTACTAGTTAATGACTGATGTGCTGAACTAAGCATTGCCAATAGTAAATTTAACACAGCCATCATCTGCTCTTGCAGATTATCAAATACAGGCCACTGAAGACAGGCTTATCATAAACGTTATTTGAGAGGCTGTATAATGTGGATCTATTCCTTCAACTAAATGTAATTGTATTAACAGAAGTTTAGTGTAGCTCACTGCTTCATCAGTCCTTACACCCACATTCCTCTAAGATATCAACCCCAGGTGTTTCCTCAACAGCCTTTAAAAATCTGGTGATGCAGTACAATGTATTACTGATATATATAAATACTATACTATACTGCACTATACTACTATAGCAATATAATTTGGCCTAGTTGCAATTAAAATTTTAATATGCTGTAGCAATTTTCTTGGGTTTTTTTGATTGGATTGGGGGGGGTTAAAGAGGATTATGCTACTTGTAAGATTTGTGTACTCTTGCTGTGACTGTCTAATAAAAGCTACAGATTACCTGATATGGACAATATCACATTTGTCTAAAAAACTGCAGTATAAAATATTGCTGTTCTTATTTCTGCATCAGTGGATATTGGTTTGATATTCAACCAATACAAAGTCAACAGCATGATTTCAGGAAATACTTTTGAAAAACAATGAGATATCTTGATTCTGAAAAGCATATGCTCAGTTTGAGGAAGGAGTCGGTATTGGTGACAGTACGCAGCTTTTCTAAACATACACCAGAATGAGAAGCAAATCTGCTTTACTTCTCTTTGCCATTAAATGTAGTAGACATGTGAGCAAGGCCTGTCATAGAGACAAGACCCGAAGAGGAGAATTATATGAGAAATGGATCTTTATATACTGAGTTCATAATTGCTTCACCATCATCATAACAGCTATGGCCTCCAACCATGGGGCCAAACAGAATGACTCAGCGCAAGACCCATTGGTGTATCCAGGTTGGGACAAGGGAAAGGATTATGCCACACAACCTACTATAATGGATAGAATTATTCCTTCCAGAGAGAATAATCATGAAAAAGAATCTTCTACTACAGGTACTAGTGATAATGTCAATTATGTGTACTTCATCACCTCTGTCTCTCAGATGGCCTGTCTTGGAAAGATATTGCATGAACTTGCAGAGAGGAGTAACTTACTCATCTCTTTAAGACAATGATACAAATTATGGAGTGATTAATTTTCTCTGTGCTCTGCCTGGATGGTGGTGAGATAGAAGTTTTCAATTTTAGCTCTGTATAGAACATTTATTTTTTTATTTACTGAAAGCACTTTTAGTGCTTTCTGTTCCTTAGTGAAGCATGACTGTGGAATTGCATCTGGTTCATTACATAAGTTACACTATTTGGTGTTGCCAACTGTCTTCACCATGAAGTTGAATTCATACTTACGTATATTTGTGCATCAACACATTTATGCTTTTAATTTGTGAATATTCATCTGGGGAAAGACTGTTCTTTTCATAGATTTTATCAAAACATTTGTTCCTCTGGTTCACAGAATGATGACAGAAAGGAATTTACAATACTGGCATGACACAATGTCATGATGCAGTCTTGTATAACGCATAACCACTTATACCACCAAAATAAAGTTCTAAAAACATGATATGCGAAACACATAACTTATTCCTGAAACAAGAGGCATAACTTTAATCCTTTCTTAAACAGACAGTACTATTTTTGATTTTGTGACAAGTTAAAATTATGGTTGCTGTGTGTTCCTCTGATGGTATCTCTTCTGTCTCATTGCTCCTCCCATCATAGAGCATTAGCCAACTATTCTGAAAAAGCAGGACAGATCAGGTAACGCAGTTGGAAAGGTGATGACAATGGAAATAAATAGAAAAGCCTGACTCCTTTTCTTCTTCATGATCCAATTAGAATAAAAAATATAAACACTACTCTCCATACGAGGAAGAGAACTGTGTGGGTTCAAAAACACCACACCACAGAGTAATTCTAATAGGTAAAATACTTCAATAATGCCAAAATTTGAACCTGATTCTGGGAGGGAACCTAGTCCTGTGACTACCATAAACAGAAAAATAAATTATAACCATTTTCTGTAACTTGTCACCACTCACAGAATCTTGGGCTGCAACGGAGAATCAAAGCCTGTAGAAAGGGTTCTTTACTGTCAGTACTGATATTTGTAATATAAAACACTTTGTAGCAGCACTTGACAGTGCCCGTGAAGCTGAGGATCTGTGGTCAGCCTGAGATGTATGTCAGGGAATTCTCCTGACCACTGTTTCTTTGTCCTTTCCCTGTGTCCCCTGTCCTTGGGAACCTTTTGGATTAAGTAAAAGAGTGGATGAGAATAGCCAATGAAAATATCTGATCAATACATTGAGAGCACAGTGGTGATATATGAGTGGGAAGGAGATTTTCCTTCTCCTCTCCTTTTGTGGTGAAAAAATGGTAGCAGCGGTTTAAAGTGAACAGGAGACTTGAATGTGGTGGGAATGGGAGGGCTGTGGTAGCCACACAGAATTCACAGCTGCTTAAAAATCACTGTGGTAACAGCTGTTGCCTCTCTTGATGGTGCCCACCACGAAGACCCAACTCAGCCACCGCTGCCTTCAGATAATGAACCAGGACAGGGCACTGAAGGCATCACGCATCCCACAGACGCCCCTGGGGATGCAGTCCTCCGCAGGACCACAGCCAGTACGAATAAAGGTGGTGATGACTCTCCTCTGACGGGTACCAGTAAGAATAATGGATCATACTCATTTCTCATGGCTGGTGCGAAATGAGACATTATTTCTTCTGAACTCTAATCCTTTCCCTATCTTTCTCATCCTGGGGTCTACACTCTCAGTGTGGACTTGCAGTGCAAAAAATCTGTGGAGGGATCTGTGCTGTTGACCGAATTACCTTCTGGACAAGGCATAAGGAACTCCTTGCTTGTACACTTGGTAGTTTCTGTCCTTTGCTGAAGCATGTTTCTGGGTGGGCTCCTGACTGTTCTGCAAGACATGCACTTTGGTGATTCTGAATCTCCGGGCCCATCTTCCTTTCTTGCGCATCAGTGGGCTCAGGCTTGGTATGCTTTGGCACCATGATCGGTGTGGTGGAGGTGCTCTGGTGGGTTAAGCAGATGGCTTGCTCCTGTGACTCGGCAGCAGCATCATCACTGGGGAGTGCTGTCCCAGAGGTGAGGGGAGGGCAATCATAGAAGAATTATGTCCCATAAATTCTGCCTTCAGTTTCTTACTCCTCCTCACTGCCGGATTGGCAGGCAAGACCACCACAGATCTGGCTGCAGTATGGCCGCTCACTCCTGCGTTACAGGGTCAGGTTGTTGTTGCCGTGGTCCCTTCTTCTGAAGGTCTTCCCTCTCCCTCTGTCACTGGGATCTGTGTATGCAGCCAATGTCTCCCTCCAAAATGGTGAGCACGTATGTGGTGCTCAAGGGTCTCTCAGAAGCCAGTGACAGTGTGGAAGAGGAAGGGGAGGCCTTCATGTCTTCTTTCTGTGCTTTGAATGAGGAAGATGGACATGCTTTCTGGCTTGCAGTGGTACGAGAAAGGGGGAAATAATGTGGGTGGTAGTTTTGTGAGCGCTCATTTGTAAAGCTGATCATGCCATCGTCATGGCAGTCACAGAGTCCGTGGATGGTGTTAAGCGAGAGAAAGCAACCAAGGAGCCCCTGCCACCTAGCACTCCACCTGGAAGTGAAAGCGAACAAGCAAGCACCACAGATGGTTCCCATGTCAACTGGAGACCTGGAGTCTTTCCAGACACTGAAGATCGTCTTTACCAATTGCAGACCCCTCTTCCTACTAGTAAGAACAACGAATTATAACTATTTTCTGTAACTTGTCACCACTCACAGAATCTTGGGCTGCAACGGAGAATCAAAGCCTGTAGAAAGGGTTCTTTACTGTCAGTACTGATATTTGTAATATAAAACACTTTGTAGCAGCACTTGACAGTGCCCGTGAAGCTGAGGATCTGTGGTCAGCCTGAGATGTATGTCAGGGAATTCTCCTGACCACTGTTTCTTTGTCCTTTCCCTGTGTCCCCTGTCCTTGGGAACCTTTTGGATTAAGTAAAAGAGTGGATGAGAATAGCCAATGAAAATATCTGATCAATACATTGAGAGCACAGTGGTGATATATGAGTGGGAAGGAGATTTTCCTTCTCCTCTCCTTTTGTGGTGAAAAAATGGTAGCAGCGGTTTAAAGTGAACAGGAGACTTGAATGTGGTGGGAATGGGAGGGCTGTGGTAGCCACACAGAATTCACAGCTGCTTAAAAATCACTGTGGTAACAGCTGTTGCCTCTCTTGATGGTGCCCACCACGAAGACCCAACTCAGCCACTGCTGCCTTCAGATAATGAACCAGGACAGGGCACTGAAGGCATCACGCATCCCACAGACGCCCCTGGGGATGCAGTCCTCCGCAGGACCACAGCCAGTACGAATAAAGGTGGTGATGACTCTCCTCTGACGGGTACCAGTAAGAATAATGGATCATACTCATTTCTCATGGCTGGTGCGAAATGAGACATTATTTCTTCTGAAATCTAATCCTTTCCCTATCTTTCTCATCCTGGGGGTCTATATTCATGGTGTGGACTTGCACTCCAAAGGTTTTATGATTTTGTTGCATGTGAACAACCGAACAAGAATTACTCTCTTAAGGATGTTTTTTCCCTTGGGTCCCTTGTTTCTTATGTCCCCCACCTTTTCTGTGAGTAATCTTTAGTAGAAGGTGACACTCAAAATCAATTTCTTTGTGGGGGTGGTAGTTTTTGTAGATGAATCATAGATTTAAAAACAGTTTTTCATGTCTGATCACTCCTGGTGTTGATATTGTCACAGATTCTCTTGATATTGTAAACTTTGAAATAACTTACTGCAGATTGTTCATTTAGTTCTGCAGGGTTATAACATCAATTCCTAAGCTCTGCATTTTATCCAATTAGAACTAGCCCCTGTCAAAATATTGCTTTTTTATTCTAATATTTTTATTGTTTCATAATGGATATTTATGACATCATAGTCCTTTGGAACCTTTTCATTTTTGTCTTTCATTTTCTAAAACAAAAATTCTAAGGAAAAATGAAGATTTATTCTTTCATTTTTTCTCTTCAATATTCATTTTCATCACAATTATTTAACCTGCAACACTTAGGATTTGCCAAAGAGCTTTGAAAACCAAAGGTTGGGTGGATTAAAATATAGTTCTTTTCTCTACTCCCTACTCCTGTTTTCTACATATGGAAGAGATCCTGTAAAGCTTCACAGTTCATTGTCATCAGTCTGTTAAGCTTTATGTGGTTTGACAGATCAATTGCAAATACAACGAAATCATTCTATTCTTGTTCCTATGTAATAACAGGACTTCTTATACTAATTTTATTCTGAAAATAATATTTTTTTTCTCCCTTCTAAATAGCAATTACTAGGTATTTTCAAACTTAACGCTTCTGGCTACTGTTGTTTGGAAACGTATCTTCTGGTTTCTCATTTTGCTTAGTGACATTAATATTTGGTAGGGTAATTCTGTATTAATATTAACTTTTGTTATTCATTTAATACTTTAGAACTCCTGGATATTTCTGAAAGTGCATTTAGTTAAGCTATGCCTATTTGTTAGAATACTTTTGTGACATCCTTATCCTTTTGCATCAGCAGCAATGTTAGCACTGCCAGAATGATGTGTGAGTGATGTTCATTAAATAATTTCATCCCTTAATTTTCCACTTGAATTAATTTTAAATTATTCTCTTGGGAGAGCAGAACACATTCTTATGCATCTCATGGAAAACGCGAGATGCCCAAATAAATTTAAAAAGACATTTCTTAACATGATGATATTGTCAATATCAAATAGTCAGGTCTAAGTGGCTGCTACCTACTCTCTGGAAAGTCTTTATGTGCTTTAATCCACACTGAAATTTAGGAAATTAATAAGAAATTATTAAAGTGAACAATAGAGTATTAGTGAAGGAACAGACAAACCAAAAATAATGTGACATACAAAAGATCTTGCTGGTGGTTTTTTTTTTCTCACTGAATATTCAATGTAGGCTAAAAAAGAAAAAGGTAGAGCTTCTTAACTAAAATAAAGAGAGAAAAATAAGTAAGATGGGGTTTTGTAAATGTCTCTGAAGTTAACTTAGCAATCATCAAAACAGTCACAGCCTCCACAGATGTTCTGCAACAAGAAGATATAACCCAGGAAGCGTGGGCAACTCGCATCGTAGTAACAGCTGTTGCCTCTCTTGATGGTGCCCACCACGAAGACCCAACTCAGCCACCGCTGCCTTCAGATAATGAACCAGGACAGGGCACTGAAGGCATCACGCATCCCACAGATGCCCCTGGGGATGCAGTCCTCCGCAGGACCACAGCCGGTACGAATAAAGGTGGTGATGACTCTCCTCTGACGGGTACCAGTAAGAATAATGGATCATACTCATTTCTCATGGCTGGTGCGAAATGAGACATTATTTCTTCTGAAATCTAATCCTTTCCCTATCTTTCTCATCCTGGGGTCTACACTCTCAGTGTGGACTTGCAGTGCAAAAAATCTGTGGAGGGATCTGTGCTGTTGACCGAATTACCTTCTGGACAAGGCATAAGGAACTTCTTGCTTGTACACTTGGTAGTTTCTGTCCTTTGCTGAAGCATGTTTCTGGGTGGGCTCCTGACTGTTCTGCAAGACATGCACTTTGGTGATTCTGAATCTCCGGGCCCATCTTCCTTTCTTGCGCATCAGTGGGCTCAGGCTTGGTATGCTTTGGCACCATGATTGGTGTGGTGGAGGTGCTCTGGTGGGTTAAGCAGATGGCTTGCTCCTGTGACTCGGCAGCAGCATCATCACTGGGGAGTGCTGTCCCAGAGGTGAGGGGAGGGCAATCATAGAAGAATTATGTCCCATAAATTCTGCCTTCAGTTTCTTACTCCTCCTCACTGCCGGATTGGCAGGCAAGACCACCACAGATCTGGCTGCAGTATGGCCGCTCACTCCTGCGTTACAGGGTCAGGTTGTTGTTGCCGTGGTCCCTTCTTCTGAAGGTCTTCCCTCTCCCTCTGTCACTGGGATCTGTGTATGCAGCCAATGTCTCCCTCCAAAATGGTGAGCACGTATGTGGTGCTCAAGGGTCTCTCAGAAGCCAGTGACAGTGTGGAAGAGGAAGGGGAGGCCTTCATGTCTTCTTTCTGTGCTTTGAATGAGGAAGATGGACATGCTTTCTGGCTTGCAGTGGTACGAGAAAGGGGGAAATAATGTGGGTGGTAGTTTTGTGAGCGCTCATTTGTAAAGCTGATCATGCCATCGTCATGGCAGTCACAGAGTCCGTGGATGGTGTTAAGCGAGAGAAAGCAACCAAGGAGCCCCTGCCACCTAGCACTCCACCTGGAAGTGAAAGCGAACAAGCAAGCACCACAGATGGTTCCCATGTCAACTGGAGACCTGGAGTCTTTCCAGACACTGAAGATCGTCTTTACCAATTGCAGACCCCTCTTCCTACTAGTAAGAACAACGAATTATAACTATTTTCATTTATCCATCAGTCAGTTATTTTTCTGGACAATAACAATCATGCAAGAACATGTGTACCAACCATTGTTGTAAATTATTGCCATGTTACGATTTCCTTTTTAGCTTCTGTTATTGTTTATAACTTGCTTATAAGATGTCATTGAAAGGAATCTCTTCATGTGCCAAGAAGCAGACATTTGCTAAACGTCTGAAAATAATGTTTTGCAAATAACCTTTTCTTATATTCCGTTATCTGTACTTGGTAACATGACTATTAAAGTGAACAAATGTAAGCTTTCTTCTCTTGCCCGTACATACATGATAGCATTTTGTCTTTCTTTTTTGCTGGGCACAAATGATAGCTATGTAACACTTAACTGCCTGTCACTTTTTCCATCATCAGTATTGCCTTTGCATTATTTGAATACGTATCAAAAGAAAGGTAATTTTCTGTGAAGCCTTTTTTTCTGGTTGTATTTGCTGCTGTTGTCTTGCCAGTGCTTAATTATAGCTATGTGACTTGGCTGGAACTGACATTTCATTTGTGAACAACTTTCTTTTAAAAGGCGTATTCTTCTGATAGAGGTACTGCAGTTAACAATAACAGTGTTTACATATAGCCTTTCTTTTTTTTGGTGTGTGGTCACATGCTAGTCATACAGGAAATGAAGGGACTTTTCCTTAATCCCACATGCAGTTATCATATAAATAATCATCCTAACAGTAAGGTTTTTTTTCCAAATGCTACTTCTCATGCACGCTAATCCAAATACTATTTTCATGTACTTTCTTGGAAGTTAGTGGAACCGCCCCAGGGTAGATTTTGGCCATTGCTCTGTGAACATTCTTTGCACGTAAGCAAGATTATGTACCTATATTTTTATAGCATTATACAACAAACACTTTGTTATTAATTAATTAATTAATGTTAATCCATACACTTTCAGGTAGAATTTGGCCTACTTTTTTTTCAGATTTTTATATAAAACCAGTAAAATCAACCCTATCAAAATTGCCTGAGTTATAGTATTTTGACATAGGCATGTCAATATAAATGCAAAATATGTATTTGGAAGAATTTTATTGAAAAGATAAATCTATTTTTAATAATGGTTTCCCACTACAACAGACTCGCCTCTTGACTTTTGCTGCCCTGTTCACTTATTTAATCCAAGCTGCCTTCTTACTTTTGTGTGCAGACATTACACACTATGAAAAAAAATGTTTGTTACCTTTCTGTTTTCAGCACATAAAACCTGTAAGGACTCGTTTGAAGATAATTTTCAAGGTGAATGTGTGTGTTGTATCTTTGGATTGTCAGTGCCCTGGCAAAGGCTCATAAGACCATATTCCCAAAACTCCTCCTTTTTCCATTTATCTTCTCTTGGTGCTTTTTTAAAAACACAATACAAGGGAATTACTAGGACACTACTATAACCATAAAAAACTTTATTTATTGACAGGTTCATTCATTTGTAATGTTGCCCCAAATAGCTGTAATTGAATGGAAAAGATTCATGAATGTATTGGCAGACTATAGTTAAAGGCTTTCTCTGAATCAATGAATGTCTTGATATTACATACTAATTTATTTTACTTGCTTCTTCTCTACAGCAAAGTTTATGCTGTGGTCTGACATCACACTAACTGATCTGTTGTCCAAGTGTCCAAGGAGTAACAAATCAGTTCACTGAAGGAACCTGAAAAATAACTGTCAAAAAGAAAAAATCTATTATGTAATCAAAATGAAATGTAGAGAGCTTTTGAGGATCCCTCCCTGCCACTTGCCAGCACCTCCCCAGAGCCAGAACAGCAGGGGACATGACTGAATCCTGCTGCTTCTTCTCAGTGCTCAGGGGAGGGGAAGGGCAGAAGTAGCAGTTCTCTAAGTGAACGAATTTTAATAAATGTCTGCGTGCCTTTCTAAGGGGCTTTGTGGTGGAAAAGCTCTGGCATTTCTCAAGGGTGATATAAAGCACCTTAAAAAAGAAATCTGATGAGAGGTGGGGTAGACAAGTGAGTACGTTCCTCTTGGTCAGCTTTCTTGAGGCTAGATCAGGACCCTTAGTGGCTGAATTAGAGCTCTGTCTTTTCTGGTGAGATAGCACAAAACAACTCACCAGTCAATAAGCTTCTTGTTAACAAGAGTAAGGAAAATGCCTGGAAGATTCTTGAACTACTTGCTGGCTAACTTTAACAGAGGGAAAAAACATGCTTCTCAGTTTTGTATTTGCCAGCTGCTGTTAGGAAATGAGATCAGAAATGCTGGCTAGAAATGAGTTGCAATGTGTGTTAAAGGAAAAGAACTTTACAGTTGATTAGAGTAAGTGCTTAATTTGCTCTGTTAGAGTCTGGAAGAATTCAGAGAGGTGGAGATCTGTAATATCTTTTTTTGTAGTGATAATGAAGTAGTAGTCCCAAATGAAATCACTATATCTATAGTCTGCTGATGATTTTAGACTTGGTATACCCATGTGGCAACAGCATGGGCTGGAAATGTAATTGCATAAAAGTTCAAGCAGTACGGGCAGCATAGCAAATACCTGAGACTGGAAGTATGCATTTTGATTTAAGATCTAATACTGTCTTATAACCAAATTACACAACTTACTTATTAAAAAGGACAAAGGCATCCATCTCTAAGTTTACAGAGTACTTTTCTATTAAGAAAAATATTTTGATTTTTAAAGTCCCACTCTGTACACAGCTATCACATTTAAAACCATTCAGAGAACTGTCCTTCTATTTTATGAAAGCATTAGAATTGTAGAAATTCAATTTTATGCTTTGTAGGAATAAAATTAAAAGTTTCAAAATGTCTTCATTTTGGTCATTTAAATATAAATAAATAAGTAAAGTGCTTTTTCCCCTCTGCCTCTCCTTTTCTCACGCTCTTTTCCCCATGAATGGACAAGATGTTTGACTTATATGACAAAAACCTCTTCAGAAAGTTGCCAACATTTACATATCTTTACATTTTTCTTCGGAAAATGTCTAGGCAATTATAATTGCATTTTGGTTCACAAAAGTATAGCATAATCAAAACTGAAAGATATGAGAGCGACAAGAGGGGAAAACCATGAGTTTTGTTATTCAAAATACTAAAACTAGCTGTAGTTCAGATGATTATGATGATTATGGTCTATGTAATAGTTTTCAGTATACATACTTTTCAATGAACGCATCATGAACTTTCTAGAATATGATTTTTTAATTCTGAAAGTCATAGTCTTTGTACCTTGCTGTTAAATATTCACTAAGCATATTTGGCCTAATGGATAGTTTTATTCTTTAGGATTTACCTCCAGTATATATGATAATCAAGGACCACACAAGGGACACTATGAATCCACTACTTTCCCTGGAAAGACCATAATGCCACCAACCTCACAACCAAGGTCGGCCCAGGTACCAGGTAGGTTTTTGAATTCAGCTGTTTTAGCAGTTTAAGCACAGATTTGTATTAATATGAACTGAAGTAAGAGATGAAAACATAGGTCAAGTACAGTTGTTCAGGCTTTGTTCTGAATCACATAACAGTCAGCATTTTCACTAGTAGTCTGAAAATTGGACCATATGGTAAATCATATTAACTTCCAGCAATATCAAGATGAGAGAAATCATGCATTTGGAGAATGGGACTAAGATACAAATAACCTTTACAAATTTTTTTGAAATCAGGCAAAATTCAGCAAAGATATGTGCAAAGTATCATATCTATGAGAACAGTCCGTGAAAATAGTAGCTGAGACGAGTGTTGCTGAATAGGGCTTGCAGATTGAAATAGAATAGAAAGAAGCCAACACCATGATGCAATTGCAAAAGAATGCAATATTTTCTGGGATATATTAACAGTAAAGTAATTTTTAAAACAGAGAAAGTAATTATCCCACTCTATTTTAGGCCTAGCAAGTCCAGAGCTGAAGCTCTGTGTTCAGTTCAAGGCATTGCATTAATCATATAGAAAAAACAACAGAGAGAGCACAAAGAAAATTTTGGAAAGGTAACCTTTGAAGCACCTTTGGAAGCACTCATCATTTTCAGAGACAACTGAAGGGGAGATATGAGAAGAGTATTCTATAAAAATAATGGTTATCAGTTTTTCACCATGGAGTAATAATAATGAACTCATTAGAAGTAGTAATTTGTTTCAAATGAAACATAGGAGACTTGTTAAACAAGGGAGACTTGTTTCAAACAAACAAAGGAGTTAGCTCTTAGGAGAGGATCTCTGTCTATAATGGTAGTACAGCATAAAGAATAGGCTACAGGGAAGGTTGTAAAATGTCCTTTACTAAAAATGTTAAGGGCAAATGGAATATTCCTCAGCCATATTCTTATTGACCCTGTTTTGCTGGAGTGAAATGTAGCTGGTATAATGTCTTAGGGTGCCTTTCAGTTTTCTAGTTCCTCTTCCCTTCCCCCCCCCCCCCCCCAAAAACAAAAAAACCAACCCATTAGAGTAAGACTTAAATGAAAAAAATTTCAAACATTTCACTCTACCTGAAACTCATCCTGCTTTTGTGCCTGGGATTGCAAGTGTATCATTGCTAAGCCTTTTCTTTTGTTCTTGTTGTGTCAGTGATACAACTCCTTTTCACCTGTGCCTACCAAAGTACAGTGCTTATACGTGCTAACAATGACGGGGTATTTCATCTGAGTTGGCCTGGCTATAGCTGAATGATGAAAATGTATTTGATTTGCACAGAAGCACTTTGTAAAACAAACAAACATTCATGCAAGCTAGGAGAAAAAAATCTGACAGTTTAAAGAATGTAAAAGAGCTTGTGTTCTTGCAGCTCTGCAAAATGGCAAAACTATGTGAGATATGTTAACACGCTCTCCTCCCCCCCCAACTCTCCCCACAGAATGGCTGATCATAGTGGCTGCTCTTGTGGCACTTGCGTTGATTCTTGCGGTATGCATTGCTGTTAACAGTCGGAGAAGGTAAGGTAGCCCCTTTACTTTTTCAAAACACGCTGCCTTGCTATTTTCTTCATCGAAGCTTCATGAAAGAGCAGAGTAGCATAACATAGGAAACAGCTTCTTCTGCAAAACTCTGTGACTTGGGGAGCGAAAGCCCAGGTCACCATGTCCTGCACAGGTCACACATCAGCCTTCATTCACACATGGAACCACGTGAAGTCAGTAGCTGTATAAACAGTTTAGTCTTTACTTGTAGATGGAAACTAACTGTATATAGATCACAAAGAATTAATTATTCTCTACCTATTACTTATTAATGGGAAAATCCTGTCCACTGAGAGTGAAAACTGTGAGATGGGCAGAGACAGTAGCACCCACAGGATGAGTTGAGTATAATCCTCCACCTTTAAGACTGTTGTCTGTACAGTGTGAAGGGCTGTATTAGACAATTGCTGTCACAGGATTAATCTGTTCCTTCCAAACAAAAGGCAGTATCATAGCTGGCAGTCACAGGGATATATTCTAACATTGCCAACAGAGCACTCAATAGCTTTATTTACTCCACAGATGAAGAAGCTGAGGAATGGAAAGTTGCAGTGATCTGTGCAAAGTTAGCCAGGAAATTTGAAAAAAACTCTAGCCTAAAGGATAGGCTATAATGTTGTTAACTCTCTTTTCTCTGGAGGCTGTTCTGAGGTTAATTCTCAATTGTCGTAAACAGCTTTTTGCTACTTGAATGTTAAAGTTGAACAGAGCACTGTAGACTATGTTTAGCAGAGTAACTATTTTCTACTTGAATGTTGATTTTGAACCTTTTTTATGAGAGTAATCATGTAATATCTTGATATTTTTGTTCAGGAAGCAGAGAGTAAATTTATTCGTAGTCTGCTGGTTGCAGGGAAATGCATGTTAAGGCTCCTGTGAAATAGTGTCAAGGTCTTCCAAAGCATGGCATGGGTACTAGAATAAAGCACTGCCACAGTGGTGAGGGAGCAACACAGCCAGTCCCTGCCCATGATGCAGAAGGCTTCTATGAGACAAAATAGTGCAAACTAAATGCCAAATTGTCAGACAGAGTAAACTGATACAGTTTTGCTGAAGCCAGTATTGAGATGCCACCTGGTGTGTTTGCCCTATGACTGTATCCACAATATCAGTGTTTCTCTGACAGTATGATTAGAGACCTGTTAAAGAAAGAACATTATCAAGCATATGGGGAGACAAGAAAGCTCTACAATTTTCTTTGTGTGAAGTGATTCTGGAGTTACACAGCCTGAATGGCATGGCTTATTAATTTATATGTTACTCTGTTATGCCTTTAAAAGTAGAGACTGCCATTGTTTCCTCCTTCTTAACCCAGAGTCACCATAGGAACAGAAAAACAGAGCCACTGTGGCTAATTATAGATTGCATCTGACAAGAAATGAAACAATCTCAGAGCTGTAAATTATGCCCTAGATACCGTTAATGGAAACTGTATCTTTTACTTAAAGCTTCCATGCAGCTGGGTGTGAGTTGCAAAGAAAGAAAGTGCATGTGGGTGCGTGTATGTGTACAAATGCATGGATTAGACCCTAGTAATATGTGTTAATCACTATGAGGAAAACTTTTTGAAGCAGGGGAGTACTCTGATATGCTTGAAACAAGTGGAATTTTTTATTTCACTTTAGCAGGACCCAAATGGTAACATGAATAAGTCAAGAATCCTTTCTTCATCTATTCTGATAAGCGCTAATATGCTGAAAATTCATAGGTAGTTGCTGTGTCATCAGCATACTGCACGTGAATTCCAACTAATCTGAAACTAACGCTGCAGCAGTGCTATGAGAAAACTGGATAGCTGAGAAAGGATGATTGAACATTTCAGAGTCAGCTGAGCAGTAAGTTGAGAACGTTTCAAGCATTAATTAATTTAAGAAGGGAGAACAATCTGTGGTTTTATTTGTGTAATGCTGTCAGTTACACCATTTTTTAAATTAATGCTAACTGCAGCATCTCCAGTTACAGTCTCATTCGGGTTGTCTGAAAAAGCCTAATGAAATGTAGGCCTTAGTTTTCAATGTAGTTAACTTCCCATTTCAGGCATCAATAGATTTAGCCTTGTCATGAGCAGTGATTTAGAACACGTAAGGAATCACCAACAAAGGTATTAGCGAAAGTGGTTTTAATACTATGTTGTAAAAGTGCAACCTAACGAAGTTTGATGGCAAGGTTCACTCTATTAATTACTGCATGGAAAAATCATACAAAAGAAGATTGAGTTACACTCAAGTTAGAATGATTCACAGAGACTGGGGGGTGCAAAGAGTAAGGAAGACCCTCCCACTGAGTCATGGGGTTCAGAGTAGACGCCCTTGCTTTCTAAACTCCTGATGGAGCTTAAGTGCGGTTAGGTCCAATCTTAGTCTCAGACTTGGTCAACAGTTTATGTCTAAGGGATTGTACATGCAAGGTTTATGTAATGTTTCATTAGCATCAATCCAGTATGCAATCAAAGTTACCAAGACAAAATCAAAGTTATCATGCTACAAGGTTATGCACAATATCAGTCGCTTACCAAAGATCTGTCATTGGAATAAGGTCTCTCTGCCTCGAGGAGCAAGCCTGAGAGGTGTCCCAGCTCAAGTGGAGATCACTGCCATGCAGCCACACTACCCAGCAGGGAGAGCTCAAAGAAGGCTCACTTAGGTTGTCACATTGTAGTTAGGAGGTCAATATGGCAAAGATTTCAAACAAGCAATTGGACCTTCTCAGTAAATAGCAAATTGCTTGGCTATAGTATTTCCCTTTTTTTTTTTTTTTTTTAAATTGATGTTTTCATAAGTTATCTTAACCAAAACCCAAAATGGTCAAGGTTCAGCGTGGTCCTATTTAGTCAGTTAGTTAGTTAGTTATTCCTCTTGTTTCAAAGCAGACTACCTCTGTCTGGAGCCTGTTGTAAAAAGTGTTAGGATCTCCTTCCAGGGTCCAACAGAAGATGCTGCCCAGCCTGACCATTACGTCAGGAAAGACATTCTAAGATGCTCTTTCAAGAGGCTGTGGAGCTCCACAGCTCCTCATTGGCCTCTTTTGGCATTTCATGGCTGCAGAGCAGGAATCATTCCCAAGGGCGTGTGTATCACTAGCACAGCAAACCGAGCTACTTCAGATAAAATAACCCTCATCTATCAATCAGTTAGCGTGAAAAAACTAATATTTCAGAAGGATAATAGTATAAGTGAACTGCCAAATTAGTCATTCAGGCAAAACATACTTCATTTAAGAAGAAAGTACTTTAAAGTACAACTTCACAGAGACATTGTCTCTCTTAAGAAAGCTGTGCTTTGTATATCCAGTTTACATAAGGCTGTTCGAGGACAAGTCAGATGTTCAGCACTATATGGTCAAACAACCATCTTAACAGTCTGAGGCAAATCTCACAACTGTGTAACTAGTACTTTTTTTACCAGCTGAAGACTACCCAGCCCACATTGACCAGCATGCATCAGTTTTGGACTGGTGACTTTTTAAAAGAGGGTGTGTGTGTTCATTCAGAGCTACATACAGAGTTTATTGGGCAGCCCTGCAGTGAGTGCAGCTTTAAAAGCACAGTAGCTATTTCCTACCTTAATATTATAAGGATATGATAATATAATATGCTGTTGATAGTAGCAAGAGTAGTTCTCTGAGTTTCCTTGCTGTTGATAGGCTCCTAGGCCTGACATGCTAATACAAAGAAGAAAAAAGTTATCTTGTATAATGAGGTGAGAACTTGATCCAAATTTCCTGCTATCTCAAGAACTTGAGCATTTTCAAAAGTTTAGAATGACCTTGTCCTTATTGTGGGATATATAGAAAATTCATAAATGTGGATGTATCCAAATGTGAGAAAATCTTTTTTCCAGCTTTCAGAAATTAATGTTATTCTTGCCCGTAGTAACAATAGATACAAATAAGTGAGCTCCTGCCAAATTTAATGCATATAATGGTTATAATGCTTTCAGAAATAAAATATGCAATATGGAGAAACTTTACACTTGGCATTGTATAAGTCTGCCCTGGCAGACACAAGTTTCATCTCCAAGCACCTTTTTCTAAATATTGACTTTCAATTTTTTTCTTATTTCTGCTAGTCTCCATTTATAGTGTTTATTTTCTTTTTATTTCTTTCTAGATGTGGGCAGAAGAAAAAGCTAGTGATTAACAATGGTAAAGGAGCAGTGGAGGACAGGAAGACAAGTGGATTAAATGGAGATGCCAGCAAATCACAAGAAATGGTGCACTTGGTTCATAAAGAACAGTCAAATGACCGAACAGGAGCATGTGATGAATTCTTGACCATTAATGAAACACAAAATCATCAGGAGCTTGACATGAAGACTGGAGTGTAATGGTACCAAGTTGCCAAGTGGATCAGAGCTGGGGAAATCAAAATCACATGGAACTTGGACAGGAATTCACAGATGCACTGTGCTACTGATATTATTTGAACATAATTAAACATAAGTTTTATTCATTTTTAATCACTTTAAAATGATGTCTGAGTTACAAAAATGAAATTTACTTTCCAAAATAAGCCCCCAAGAGTTGCAAAATGTTTTCAGTTCCCAGTTCATACACAAAGGACACTCACAGTGTCCTGGGTGTTAGGAGGGATACAAGTTTACATCACTGTTCCCCAGCTGGAGGGTCTTCACTGTGCGGAGCTACAGAAGTATCCAGTCATTCCATCTTACAGGCATTTCAGGTACTAAACTTGCCATGGCACAAGAGTAAGCGAGGAACAAATGTCAAGAGCAAAAATCAAGTTTAAACCAAAAAGGCTACACGATGTCTAAAACATCTGAATCCGTCAGAAATGCCTACCAGCCAGGAAAAGCGGTAGGTACATTCAGAGTCTGCCAGTTTAAACAAAAAGTGACATTTTAATGGATTGGTCTGCAATGAGGGAAACCCGGAGGACAAAATTTATTTATCTGTATTTTTAAATGTCTACCAGCATAGAGCAAGTCTTCTTGGGAGGGGGAATGAAGAGATGAAAATATGAGCTGATACATAATAAACGTCTATAGTTTATTATCCTGGCGATCTGTACAGTTATCCTTGAGTTTTAGAGGTGTTCATTGCTCTTCCCCCTCCCTCCTTCATTGGTCACAGTTTGTGCATGTTTTTAATGAGTCTGTTAGTTAGGATAATGAATAAAACAGAACGACCCCAGCTCTATCACACATGCACAGATCAAGCAAATGGAGATCATTAGGGAAGATGACAGTGTTTTACTCCAGAAGACTAGGTCTCTATCTTCTTCTGCTGCATTTTACTTAGTAAAACCTTTTTCCCCTATAACTATTATGTTATACCAGTTTGCTGATATCTTAAAAGTTGTCTTTCTGTGATCTCGCTCACTTCCTCTGAGTTCTACTTCGACCCCGTTTTCCCTCTGCTTTTTAAAAATACCAAAAGAAACATTGCTTGCTTATTGGTACCAGAAGTTCAAATTCTACAGAAAAGATCAAGGAAAATTAAAGGAAATCCTCCCAGCTATGTAATATAGCAAAATAGCTGCAGCTGCATTGTTATATGCTTTTGTTTTGTCCTTATGTGTCTGTTATGTAAAGTATTTGTATTAAGCTATGATGCTGTGCATTATATAGATATGAATTGTCAGAAAGAAAATTATTTACTACCAGTGGTCTGTGCCATTTTTAAGAAAGCGTATTGGAATGCAGGGAGAATGATGACTTCTAATTGGGCTGCTTCAAAAAAGATGCAAGAAAAACAGTCTAAAGCAATTGCAGTCTTTGTCAGCTGTGGGATGGGCAGTGTCCTGTAGCAGGGTTATTCAAGTGTTCCTGTTCACTGACCATAGCACCTGTCTTTCAAACTGTTCTGCTAAAGCATATTATTTTATGTTCTCCATCTGAAGCAATTTGGAGGATGAGTGTTCAGCTTGCTAAATACTAACATTAGCAAGCACTGATCTTTACTGGAACATAAAGCACAAGACTGTTGATTATATTTCTCAGTCACAGCCCTCCAGCAGTTTCCCGTGTGTTTCTTCAAGTCGCTCGGTGCCCTAGTATCTGCCGGCAGATCTCCTCAGGGGCAATTTATGCCTGGGCAAAAGTTCCCAAGATGAGGTGTGATTTTAAAGTACGCATAGGATGTTTCCTGACTTTATGTAGATCAGCACGTCTCATCTATGAACAGTCACACAGCTTGTGGTCCAAAGGTAAACAAGCCGAAGCTAATGGGGTCAAGGTGATTTACACTATCAGTATTTGTGGCCTGCTGGCAAACTTCTCAGCCCTTTCATGTATTTTAATACTGAACTGTGTAGTGGGAAGCCTGTTGACTCTGTGCATTGATTTTTTTTTTTTATTTCCTGTAATATTTTTAAGCAAGCTTTTCTATTTGCCATTATAAATCAAAATAATCTGTTAAAGGCTGTGTTTTAATTTATGTTATGTACTCATTTCACTAAGTATGGTGATCCAGAGTAGGAATTATTCCTCTCTTTATATCCTGGCTGAATATAGGTCTCAATCAAAAGGAGATATTTCAATGTCTTGGAGGCTAAATTTTTCTTAAAAAAAAAAAGAAAAAGGCACATTATTCATCTCCCTATTCAGATGTTTAATGGAGAAATCCACAATCTCCTTCTTAATTATCTATAAATTAGCTATAAATGCATGGAAAACACTGGTTATCTTCTTTTTATATTTTTAAATAGGGAAATGCTCAAGTTCTCTTTACAGAGGCAATGCCATTATTTTATATATGATGATTATTTTTAGATTATGCCATGTGATTCATGTGTAATCAAGTTTCATCATAGTTTCAAAACTAGATGGCCATTTCATGTGTAATATAGTACATATTTTTATTAATCTTGATTTTATTATTTGAGGGGTTATTTGTTGTGTGTATGTATGTTTTATATAAAGCACTTGATATTTGCGTATTTATTGAACAGATTAAGCAGAATGAAAGAAAATATAATCTCTAAATTGTAACTAGGAATAGTATTGCTAAAACCACATTGAACTGTAAAATAAGCTTCCAAAAATAAACTTGATTCCACACTGAGGGTAAAAAGTAAGACCGGCATTATTAGTGGGAGAGAAGTATTCAGCAGGATAACCACGTTTAGTACTGGTGAGACAGGGGTCATTTTTTCGGCTTGCAAATTCTAAGCCGGGCTTAGCTGAATGCTGTGTGACTTTGTCTGCTCTGCCAGCCTCCCATAGGCTCCCCAGATGTTCTGGGAGTTAGTGATTAACTCAGCTTCCCCCTGGAAGCAGACAACTTGTTCCAATTTAAGATCAACTCAGTAAGTTCTTGAAGACTATTCCTTGCTCACTGAACCAATGGCATTTGGGTGAGCGCAGTGCCCAGCAAGATCCAGCCCTTCCTTCAGGGTGCTGACAGACAAACTGTGTCTTGGTCTATCCTTGGTACCTGGGAAGAATGAGCACCTCTCCTAAAAATGCTGAGAATACCAGGCTGGACCTACAACAGACCCCATGGTCAGCTTGTTTTATTCCTTTGTCTCAGTTTTAAATAAATGTAATCCAGACCATATCTCTCATGGAAATACTGTCTAAAGCAGTAAGCATATTTAAAAGAAGGGGTTTATGTTTTATGAGAATGTAATATTTTCATCAAACAATCTGGGGTGATTGGTTCAACTTCATTTTCTTGAAGATCTTACAAGGAATGTTTGATTAAAGCAGAGAAAGGGTATGTGGCCATCATGTCTACCTGCATGGAGGTTTCCACAGCATCAGTTCCGAAATCATATTTCTGCACAATGTTTTTCACATGATAGGGATGACTTTTGTGTGTCCTTTGTCAACAACAACAACAGCTTCCATACTGAGCAGTTTGGAGCAGGTTGCCTGGAATATCATTAGGTGACAATTACCAAGTGTCTCTTTAGCACATAGAAACAATGCTGGCCAGGGACAGAGGTCAGTATGTCATCCTGGTTAGGACTGGTCCTAATTACTCTTTCTGTAGATGACGGATAGAGATTAAATCCTCTGACAACTGTGTTCTTCCTCAGGATACACAGATGCCAGGATATTTTGTAAGCCTGCAGTTAATTATGCTATATTAGGCCATTCATCAATTATTATTTCTTATCCTTATTAAACAATTCAAGGTTCTGACTTCTCTGGTTGCAAGAGATTTGATCAAATACAAACCCTTTGGGTAACCACAGGTACTGACTAGTTTTCCTCTGGGGAGGTGAAAAAGACAAAAAGTTGGCAGGAAGAGCGCTGCGCTGGGCTCTTCCTTGGGGTGCAGTTCCAGCTGTGTGAGAGTGGGTAAAAAAAGTCTCATTCCTTACAGGGGACAGACAAGAATTGTGCAAAGGTGTTTTGGGGGTGGGAAGCTGTGGGGATTAGGGATGGAGGGAAAATGCAGTTGCTGGGAGAGGAGGTAAAAGGAGAGTGAAATTTCTGTGCCACTACTGGGAAAGCCCCTTCAATGCCCCATGGCTTTGGCAATTCTGTGGTTCACAGCTCCAAATGGAAAAAAGAATTGGCCTTTTCCTGTGAACACCCCCACCTCCATGCCACCCCTTATATTCACCACCTCATTTGCAAGCTGATTTCGAATAATTTTCCTCTGGTAGCTTATTTTTCATTCTTACTATGCCATGCTGCGTGTGGCATCCACCAACACTGTGCTGAGAGCAAGCAGTTGTGATGACGCGAAATGAGAGGCAAAGGGCAAATTTAGCAAAGATGAGCAACAGTGGCCTTCATACAGCATAGAGACTGCACTCTCTATTCCCTGGTTCACCCATTTGGATTAAGGTCAGCAAAGGCAAGATTTCGAGAACATTTCTTGCTCATCTTCCTGTTTTTAAACTACCAGACTTACATGGATCTTCACATAGGTCAAATGTGCTGCTGCACAGTTTTTGAAAAGTTGAAATCAAAGTGAATCCATCATCAAAGAAGCCCTCCTCAAGGGAGCTGATTATTGTTGAAGTGCAAGTAAAGCAGAGGTAGTGAAAGCTTTACATATGCTTTAAATACAGCCTTCTTTCAGTTTTGTCTGGATGGTTCCAGCAAGCATTAGAAAGGTTTTGACCGAGCGACAGCTTCGAGGAGTCTCACACTTTTTATTAAAACTTCTTAGTTTACAGGCAAAAGGGTTTCAGATGAAACTGTTTTCATACATTCTCTGCCACACAATCTGTCGTTCATTTTATCTTTTCTTTCAGAAAAAAAAATATTAAAATGATGAAGTTTTGGGTCAAAACAAGTCCACAAAGACTGTCAAATGAGAAGATGACTATTTGTTGTTTTCAGAACTAGACATAGTTTTAGCTACTTTTAATATCCCAGATAGAAGATCTAGCTGTTCAAAAATGCTTTTTTTTTAATATTCACCATGCCTAATATGTCACATAGCTTTCCTTTTATACTAAAATGAAATTTTTACAAGTAATTTATTTCCCATTGCAAAAAATGTCTGTAAATTTACAGTAATATACAAGTTGTTAAGTCAAATAAGAACTGAGATAAATTTAAGTGCATGTATCACAAAATCCCTCAAGCATTTTTTAGCATATTTGGGAAAAATCTCACTCTGAAACACCCACCTAACTCAGACTTTAGCTCAACAGCAGCTTTCTTCTGCTGCTGAAGCTGAGGCAAGAGGCTGCCTTGTAAGCAATGCCAAAGGCACAGCTGAAGTTAGGGGCATGTAGGCTGGCAGCGGGAAATCAGCATATGGCTCATAGGCAGTGGAGGCTCTATACACCAAACAGGTTCCAGGTCTGCTCAGTTAGTCCTAAAGTCCTTCAAACTCCCAGAGCAATCCAGGACAGAGGAGGATGTGATAAGGCATGTTCCACCTCTTCTCCAGAGGCTGTGTTTTGCAGCCGGCAGCTGAAAGCTGTCCCTCAGGCAATTGTGTTAGGGTGGGGTCAGCTTTAATGCCCATACACTAGCCCTATGTTGCAGTGTGTAAATGGCTTACAGCAGAGTTTTAGCTTTAAATCTTAATTTACTTGCAGCCATTGGTGTACATCTGGCTTCTAGCACCACATAGTCAAAGGGGTTGGTTTTGTTTTTTTTTTTAAAAAAAAGGAAAAGCTTAGATCATTTTCAGTGACCACATTTCCCTCACATGCATCAAGACGCCATGCTTTCATTTTACCCAGAACAAACAGTAATAAACTGGGTATGTTTTGACTTGTGATTGGATGTTAAGTCTGAGTTTATATTCACCACTTTTTAACAGCCTACTCTTTTTAATAACAAGCATCTGGTTCAGGGCTGCTGCTGCAGATTGCTGGCAGCCCCCTCACCATCGCTAGCTCAGACAGACAGTTTTCAGCAGCTTTCAGCCTGAGCCTGTAAGATGAGTTTTTCTAAGATGAGCCCACAATAGCTGAGCCCTGAGCCCTGTATCCAAGACACAGTGATCTCAGCTGACAGCAGTCCAACAAAGGGGAGAAAAGTCTTCGTGTGAGTGCTCTGATACTAGCCTTACAGCAAATCGCTAGAAAAAGTATGTTGGGTTCTTTTTCCTTTTTGGTCGACAAATGAGTCACTGTTATTGCTTTGTTCAAGCACTGGCAGCATATGTTTAAATGCTGCCTGTCTGTACCCTAGTGTGCAAGTACATGGGGTTTGTTTTACTGTAAATCTGTTTTATGATCATCCACTCAATTAAGCAAGTTTTGTTTTGCAGCAGTAGGTCATCAGATTCACCAGTGGAAACAAGTTTATAGTTATTGGGTACTTCCCTGCAGTTCTTTTGTGGTTCGTTTTCTAGTTAATATTTCTTTCATTCATCAGAAGAAAGTCTGACATGAACTCTAGCCAAGGGTGCCTGGTTGTTCAGCTAGTGACAAAACCAAGCTTACCTTTTGTTCAAGGGTGACTCTCCACCCCACCCCGTCCTGCCCCACACAGAGGACAGGTATAAAGCCTATCTGTTGGGTATGTGCCAGTCAAAAATGGGAGAAACTAGGTTCAGAGGCAGCTCAGAACCAGCTTGTTGTTGATTAACTGCAAAGGTGCAGGTCTTCCTTAGGGAGCCTTTTTTTTAGAGGAATCTTCATTCTTATGGAAAAGTGCTTTCAAAAGACATTGCTAAAAAGTAAGCTAGGAAAGCTTATTTGATTGTGACAATTTAGCTAATACTGGTAATCTAGGTGAAACAGTGGAATGAATTTTGAGTGAATTTCCTAGCCCGGACCATCTTCTTTCCCCTTCACAGATTTGGGGGTCAGCTGCCTTTTCTCGCTTGCACATCTCCATGGCAACATTTCTCAAGTGGTGTCCGTGGACCACAGGAGAGCGAGCCATGGAGCACCTCTGGGCACCCCAGTAAGAAAACAGCCAAATGGAGGTAGATCAGTCTTACAAACAACTACAGGAAGGGCAAACGTATTTTTAGTTCAGTCACAAGTGCGAATGAACAGCACACCACGGTGAAAGACAGACCCTAGGTTGCTTTTCTAAATACTTGTCCTTGTACTACAGAAGCGCCATAAACAGTGTGAGGCCTTGTTCCTCTGGATCCCACCCCTGCAAGTTTCGGTGGGCAGCAGTCAGCTTTGTAATTTATCTGTCTACGCAGGCACATTTTGCTTATCGCTGCAGAACCTGCCTGACTTGCTAATGCCACCACCACCACCACCACCACAAGACCCAATCTTGCATGCAATCTAGTTTCCTTCCTGTGTCTGCTGTAGCAGCGGAGTGCTTTGGTTGCATGCTGTCCCCGCAAGACAGCAGACAGCCACCCGCTGAGGCTGTGCTCAGGGGAGCTACAGCAGCGCAGTGGCACTAAACCCTGCTGGGGTATTTGTACATTCTTGCAGTATAAATGCTTGCTGCAAATACAAGTGCTTGCTTGCTAGCCCAACTGATTGCCATTTTAAATGTTGTTTTCCTCCTAAAGCACTGGAAGTTGGGGCCACCTGTTTCTTTCATATCTTTGTCGTGTTTACATGTATTATCTAATGCAAAAGAGAAGACTGAGGTTTAGCAGCCCTGAAGTGTTCGCTTGGTTTTTCTTTCAGGCTTGAGGGGGGTTATAGAAGTATCTCTTGATATGGGCCAATGATTCATGCCTCACTATTTTTATAGCGCCTTATAGCAGATGCATTCCTGTGGAGAGGGACGGATTCTAGATACAAATACACTCCTGAAATAATCTTCTCCTCTAAGGCTGAGGAAATGGAGAAAGAGGGGCACACAGGGGGCTTGCAAGGGCTTAGAGAATCAGCCTTTGGGCTATGTATTTTCAAAAAAGTATGTACTTGCTTCATATAATTGCTGAATTGGCTCCTGCATGGGCTGTTGGTTTTTTTTTTTAGGTCATTCTTGCAGAAACATTGCTTTGAAAACAGCAACAAACATAGGTCACAGTGTTGAGCCTTTCATTTCAAATGTTTTGGCATGATGTGTAACAAAACAATAACCATCTTTTATGGAAGGAATTTGAACGTACACAGTGCACGTGTACATGCAAATACGTGAGTGATGGAGAACCCTGAGCACAACAAACCACAGGGGGGGAATTTTACATCAGCAGCGTGCATTTATTAACAATGCTTGTTGATGAGGGCAGATCAGGATGTTTCTGCCTCTGGCTGAAAGCAGCAACGTGGTGCAGAAACAGCAGCAGATAGCTGGGGCCCCAGATTTATCTTTTGCCCAATGATCTTCCTAGTGCCGCATTAAGACTTGGTTCGTTACTGACTCAGAGGGCAGCTTGCCAGCTGAAGTGCTGCCAAAGCCACTTCCTGCCATGCCTGGATTTTCTTTGGAAACTTCTCAAGTGGATGCTGGCTTCAGTTAGATTACTAAGAAGTAAGCCCAGGGTTGTGCAGACTGTTAAACCTCACAACCTGGGTTTCGGTTATGTGTCTTGATCACGCAACCGTCATTATGCTATTTCCGTAACGTGTGCTGCTCTGAGCATAAATGTTAGAGCTTTCTCTCCATACTTAGCAACTTCCAGTCCTCTGAGACATGACTCACTCCATGAGCATCTCTTAATTCATGTATTAAATAGAGCTGATTTCTTTACAAAGAAGTCCAGGGGTTCAGCTACAGACTTTATTTTTTTTTTTTTTTTAAAGTCTATGAGGAAGAGATTTATTTTTTAGCAGTCAGGGGAGAGAAGTAGGTTTCTAAAGCAACTGGAACCATTGCATTGTATCCTCCTACACCTCTAACTGTTGGTAGTGCATCCTGACCTGTGTGACAAACGAGCTCAGTCACAGCTGGCACCCTGGAATACTCAGAGGATACAGTGAGGGGAGAGATTTCTAACACTGGCAAAGTCAGCTCCATCTTCTACCCTGTCTACAGTTTTCAGAACAGGCAGCTTCTCATATCAGACTGCTTTACCTAAATTCCTACCCAAAGCCTTCCCATATTGAGCCCAGGCTGACATTAAAGCTCACAGACATAAGCCATGAAAATTATGAATTGACATTTATTGATGATATGTACATAAGAGGTACAACACTTAGTGAAATATTATATTCATGACTACTTCCAGTATAGAAAGAATTTCTAGTTTGTTTTATACATGAAAGTTACAGAAATCAGTTCACACCATAAGAAAGCATTAAAAGCAAATGACTACCGATCATTGTAAGGAGGAGAGGATCTGAACTACAAAAATAGTCTCAGTCTACGAGGCATTCCAACTACAATATACAAGAACAGAGCCCAGAGTTGGGAGAAACTTTACCGTCTGCATTCATTAGTTTTCAAAGAAACTGTGCTATAGATACTGTACAGTATGTAATTTCAAAAACTGGGGAAATTTTTGAGTGTAAGGAAAAGATGAACCTTATCGCTCTTCCTTTTTACCCTTTTTACATGAAACATCTCAAAACATTCCAGCTCGTGCCTGGTCACTTTTACAAGGGGGCAAGGGATGATGAATAGGCAGTGCACGGTACTGTAGTGCACAATTCATACTGAAGCACTGGAATGGGACTTACCAAGCAGGATACTTCCTATGCTTTGGGGCCTGACTTTGATCTCTTTCCGCTTACTGGGGATGATTATATTTATGAGCTCCAGGCCCAGGGTATTCAGGAATGAACCAGCTTCTTGCTGTCCCAAGCTCTTTCAGAACCACTTTGAGATTTTGCTCCAGAAAGGTCTTATTTTTCTCACAGATCTGAACTGTAGCCCTGATTTCAGGAGATTTTTGCCACTGACTCTATAGTGCATGTATCTGTTTTATGATCAGACATACTTTTTGTAAATAACAGGCCTGTACAACAACCACAGAAGCTTGAGAAGCATTTAGCTTCACATTTAATTTCCAATAACTATCAATATCCTTTTTTAACAATGAAAGAAACAGTGCACCTTCACCCATCAGTGTATTTGTCTTTCTCAGGGACTGTTCCTGCCAAGGGGCTGAAGCAGAGGTTTCTGCTTTGACTTCTCAGGCACTCTGGAGGCAACCGGCAGCCCCTTGGTGCCTGCAGCCTTGCCGTCACAGCCGTGTGACTGCACCTGCTTTGCTGGCGTCTGTGGTCAAGGAGGAACTGGAAGTGACTCAGAGGGATCCTGTGATGCCACGACGTGACTAAGGGCTGAATGACAGTGCAATAAGAATCAAAAGCAGCCAGGGCTTCCAGAGGGAATGCAGTTAGATGGATTTACCCTTATTCATTGTGCCAACTTAAACAGTGGCTTACTAAATTTCTGGTGATAAGGAGTCCCAACATTTCAAACAAACAAGAAGAAAACAAAACAGAAACTAATCATTCTAGGTGAACATTAATTCTTAATGTCATAACAGCTGCATTCACAAGGCAGCAAATCTATACTGGGATCACATTCGTGCACTGCCAGGGAACTATGCACATGCAGGTACTAACACATACCACATTGGCTAGATAGCTGAAAACTAAAAATAACATATTTACAATAAGTTGGCTGCATACATAATTCTGAATCTTATCAGACCAGGATACTCCATAATAGACAGATAAAGCAGTTACTAAGCTGTGGAACCTAATCAGTTGAACAGCCAAAAGGAAACAAATCCAGATACAAATGAAAAATAGAAAGTAGAACAACATTTTAAAAGACAGTCTAATTTTCTACTGTGGCTCAATACACAGAAACCAATTAAATTAAATTAAAGCACTGCTACTCATACTGTATACACCATTTCACTGAAATTACATGTTGATAGCTACATTATCTACACTAAGTGCAGAGAGGCACCGGACATCATGCTTCAACAAAATGTCAAAACTGGTATCAATAAGGTTTTACAGCTATTAGGAACTCAGCACTACTCTACCTGCGGTTCATGTTAAGATAATACCTGGTACATCCAATTTAAAATACAAGAATGAGATTAAAACACAAGTGTATATCCACACAGTTCCTACATGCACATCTACTAGAAATTCAGTCTCCAAAACCTCAGCAGAATAACATGGCCCCATAGATTTCTGAATAATTGAAGAGATACCCAGTATCAGTCACACTGGGACAGCAGTACTTGCTGTTCAATGTTTTCTTTGTTTTGAATCACAGTCAAAGAGCTAGTAGGCCATAAAAGCTTTTTTGCTATATAACTGATATGAATATTTATATTAATTTATTTTTATTCCTCTAAAAACAGTACCTCATTAATCAAATACGAATTATTATAGCCATGGCCTTAATGCCAACGGGTATTTGCCTAATGGGAACAGATGACCATAATAGAGAAGCAACTCTCAGTTGTCCTGGTCAAAAAATATAGTGTTTGTTCTCTTTAAAATACGTAAGAAAGCAGGAGGTATTTGTACAGATGCTACCCAATTACAGTGGTCCCATGGTGGTTCTGTTGGTCCCTTTTCAAGAAGGTACAGGTAGGTGGCCAAATCATGAATTCTATCCGCAGGCCGAACTCATATACACTGGATTGTAGCAAGATGGACTGCATATCTGATAACATATTTTTTGCCCACCCAGATCTCTTGTTTTCTATAAACTGTATTCTGAGTCAGTCAATTATACATGATCAGATCCTAAGAAAGAATTGCAGGATTTGGCAAAGGTAACACCTGGAAAAATGACAAAAATGAGGGACGATTGCCCAAGACAGTTAATCTAGAAGATTGTTCAGATTGTAGTAACATTGTTCCATAATGAACTGCAGCATTTAAGGACATCTTGATATTCCTGTTTGCTTCTTGCATTTTGTGCTTTGTTTATAATTCATCACTAAACATAACACAAAAATATTTCATTGATCCTAAATGTTATAAGAAAACTGGTTTTGTTCTAAGGTACAGATCACCTTTAAAGGATTATCCCCCTACCTTATACAGTCATATAGAAAACATTGTAAGAAAATATTAGTGTGTCTGTAAATTACAGATACTATGTAATTTAATTCAGTCTACACTGTAGTTTCCAGAGAACAAGTACAAACTCCTAAAACCTGTATTAATAACTAAATCAGTATTGAGCATATAATATTTAACAATATAAATACATATGCATCTTTTTCTCATGCATTCTACAAGCTAGAGTTCACACCAGATCATAGGAAATGGGATATATTTAAGAAAGGAACAGGATATGTTTGATGGAAGTATACGCAATTACCTTTAAGAAGGAAGGACAACCTGTAGTACACAAGAACTCACACACCCATAGAGAACACCAACATGGATATGCTATAATCTACAGTACTGACTGCAAAATCCATTTGTAAACACAGTTTGCGTACAGTCTTTGAAAAACTGTAGAAAAATAATAGAAAAGAAGGATACAAAAATCCCTGCAAACTATACTATTTATGTACAAAGCAATATACAGGTAGCAGACAATCCAGGTTGTGTGATGCTGTCTATGACAGTTTCCCTTCGTGTAATGGTATGCGCCACAGAGCATCATCAAAAACAATTGCAGAACTCCTGAATTTTGAAAAATAAGACTAGAAGGATTGGACACTCTGGCATCGATGAGCACTGACTCTGCAGCAGAACATACTTAGAACTGAAAGGGGATCAAATGTTGGGTGAAGTGAGAAATCTCACAAGTCTTCTTGCCTCCCCAAATCTTGCATTAGCCTGTTGGTTATTTCCATCCTGGACTAGTAGAAACCTACTCAGTGGCTCAGTCATATGCTCTACGTTTTTCTAATGTTTGGAGCCTGGGTTTTCCATAAGATTCATAGTTGCAACTGCACAACCAACTTATCTGTTAGGATTTGTATCAACTTGGTAGTGGGAAGTCATCAGGTTTCCCCTGAGCAGGGGCAGATGTCTCTGGGATGGTGGGCACATGAGAGGAATGGTTCCTCAGAGCCTTGTGCAAGGGAGCCCGCTCATACAAGAAGTAAAAGAATTACCAGCACCCGGGCATCAGCAGCGGTTTGACTCATTTATAGCAGCAGATTTCAATTTAACATCAAACATGATCAGGAGGAAAAAATGAGAGAGGCACCCACTGTACAGGCTGTACCCAGGCACTGTTGCTGGGGACTTTACAAGGAGTCCTGCCTTAGGTGTCTAGAACTGCAGAGTGTGCTTTGTCTGAGGACCACGGATAGACACAGCCTTGGTGTCTATGTGGGAAGAAAGATCAATGACTTTGGAAAGAATATACACTAAATATATTGTTTCAGGTAAATTATGAGCAAGAACATAACACTTTCAAAAATAACATGGCGAAGCTGAACAATTTGTTTACAGCTGGACTGCCTTCTTTGACACTTCGGCATTGCAATTCTTTTTTGGGGGTTTTGGGGTTGGTTTTTTTTTTCAGTACTTGAAGCTACACTCTACACATCATTAGACAGACAAAGGAAATGTGGTAAATATTTTTCCTTCAAAGTCATCAATGTGATGGGAGAGAAGAAAATAACCCATCTTCCCGAGACTGCTTTCTGCTGGGAACAGGAGCTTCTACATCATCTTAAATGGTGAATTATAGCTGAGGTGAATTGTCCCAAGGGACTATGCATGTATCATAATAACTAATATGAAAAATATATTAATTGTGGCCTTCAAAATCACAGTAATAAAATCAGCAATAGTCATCTGGCTCATAACAGAATAATATTACAGTACGTTTCTATAAAGTGCCCTTACTTATCTTTCTGTAAATTAATTCAAATGCAGCAATAAAAATAGATGAGTGGAACCTAGTGAAATGAAAACCAGTTATACCTTTACATCGCCACAGAAGGATTCTTCTGAGCCTGGTACTAAAGCTCAGAGCCTTTTTGAAGGTAATTACAGAATTGAATGTCAGAGGTGAGGTTTAATACTGCCTATGGTCTTGGGGATTTGTGCGATTGCTGCTGTGTTGCTACAAGGCTGCAACAACACAAGTGAAGGCAAGAAAGCAAAGAAAATCCAGGCAGTTGCCAGAATAAATTTGTTCAAACACCATTGCTGAAGCTTCTCAGATGAACAGTCTGCTCTTCTGAGTATCTACTGCTGGAAATCTAATGACCCTGGGAGCGATGGAAAACAAATCAGAAATCTATATTACTTGTACATTTTAAAGTGGCATGAAGTTTGGAATTCCATGTGCTCTGAGAAAGAAATAGAGATCAGCTGTATCTCAGGGAAGAAATGGAAAAAACTGTAACGGTAGTGATCCTTATTTTTGTGCTGAGTTTTAAATTCATCGCTGGACTTGTAACATAGAAAAAATCAGGCAAAAAAGAAGCATCTTGGCAGAAATCAACGTCATTATAAATTGCAGACAAAGACTTTTGCCTAGGATGGGATTGTGAAATGTCTTATAACTTAATGGAGACAGGAAGAGACTTGACCTTTCCAGGAAGCCCGTGACTCCCATAGATTTCAGTAGGGCTTTTACATAGTGAGAATATTGCATGCACAGGGTTTACTACAGCAAACACAGTTTTTCAAAGACATACTGAGTTTCTCACTGATTCAAAAGGAAAGAGCACATCCCATAATATGGTTCAAATGGCTTATCCCCCATGTATTTGAAACACCTTCATGTACAAGATCCACACATGTTTCTTACAGTGCTGGTGCAGTCTTTGTCTTTTAAGCGAAGTAATGAAGAAACAAATTCAGGAGCAAAGTGCTCCACCTCTTCTGTAGTTTTAAGGGTCAGTGTGCTTTACTTTCAGTGAACAGATATTAAGAGAATGCTGACCTAGCTTCAGCAGTAAATGCATAAAGCAAATGCATAAGCGTGTACTTAATTAAGCATGCAATTAGCTGAGTCTTTGCCTGGTCTAGACTTTTCCATGTGTCAGTGTGCTGTCAGCAATCCAAAGGGCAAAGGATATCAGTCGCACAGACAAGGGTGGGGGAATTGACAGAGCAGTAAATGAGATGAATCTAGAAAAAAAAATGTTAATTTGTTTAGGAGCTACACAGAAAACAATCACTTTCCATTGTGCTTTTCCTTTAACTTTGCCACCCCGGCACTGCGAACAAATACCAAAGATTTGCCAGATGCAAATCAATGCATCAACACTCCTAGTGCAACTATAAAGAGACTGGCCAGTAACCAGCACTGCCTGCTGAAATGTGAAGCTTGTATTAGCTGAAGTGGCTGGTCCCTGGGTTATTTTCTGTTTATTTAGTTAAGTAGCAACCCAGCCTCATGTGGAATGAGCAAATAGTTAAATGAAAGCCAAGAGTGAGTTACATTTTCCCAGAGAAATGGAAAGCTTTTTGATGGTTAAATACAGTGCTGCGCTGGAGTAACACTGCCTTAAATATTCAGTCAGCCTAAAAGCAGAGGAGTATACCAAAAACAACAGTTCTCCTTCTCCCACATCCACATTTAAATAGAGAAATACCATCATAATTATCTTTTGAAACATCCCTGAGTTACTGTATCTACAGAATTACTATTTTAAAATCACAGTCTGCTATTATAGTCCTATCAAAAGACCCAAATTTATTCTCCCTATGTGGGTGGGGTTTCTCTAGCGTCTCATTCCTTCCTCCCCTAGTCTCCTCCCGAAGAAGCACTCTTCAAAGGACAATATGTCCCAAGTGGGAAGTGTAAGCATATTCTAAGTGTTTCTCAATATGTAATTTTGTTGAGCTGCCTAGTCACATGTTGCTGGCATTCCTATTTGTTTCCAACTGCTAAACAATTTCAAATGACGACTAAAAGCGTATGGACGAGTTTTCTAAAGCTACTTTCAAGGCAAGCAATTGCTGTGGCCACACTTAAGAAACTGCTACAGTGAAGAGGATAGAAACTCATCTATTAATGGGTGAGCTGTGCCATGATATGGCTCAAGAATGCTGCGTATAAATGGGGTAAACACTGCCTGTTATTCTTGGATATAACTACGACCCAAGCCACGGCAAATTTCACTCGATGTGAGCCAGCACCCTCAGAGTAGGGAACATTTTAGATTACCTACGCACCATTCCAGGCACATTTCTGGCACATAACCTAGTAGTAAAAATGTTTTTGAATGCAAATTGGGAGAAGCAGCAGCTAGCTATAGGTTAGCTCTGGATATGTTAATACCAATGACTCAAGAAAAGAGAAGGCAACCTGCCTACTACTACTCTGAATATCCTACAATTCCATCCCTCACAAAAAAATCCTTAAGATGCTTCAGGAGGCCCCTGGAAAAGGTCTCCACCTCTAAAACATGTTACAGGCCTACAGAATTCACAGTGGTTCATTATTGGTTAAATTATATAGGCCATTCTGCTTAGAATTGCAGCCACGGCATGCAAGTGAGGCCAAAAATACAATGGCAAGAAAAATATTCCACAACAACAAATACTTAAATGAGGGATACTCTGACAATGGAGTTGATCTTGCACATCATTAATCATGCAAGTAGATTGGCTGGCTCAGGTCTGTGTGCATTTTCAGAGATATTTACCTGAATGCAGATGAGCAAAGGCAGATTATATTTAGACTTAATAGCTTCTACAGAGTCAAATGCCACTGTACAGTTAAACACATTATTCCTGTTTAAACCCATGACAGGTCTGAGCACAGACACTGAATGGCTCTTTCTGTAAATGTTTCAACTCTGTTTTCTGCCATTTTTAAGTTCACTGTATGCTCATATTCTGATCCGTTCTGGAACCTCTGAGAGCTCCTCCAAAAATTGCACAAAGCTTGTTCTGAGGGTAGAGAACAGCTTGCTATAGAACATTTCTAATAGTATAATGTCATTCACCACTGTCTTAAAATTGCTGAGTATTAACAGACACCTTTAAAACCACTTCACAGGGTGATTATTGTGACTGTAATTTCTTCTGACAGGATGAGTCAGCTATACCATGTTGACAAAATACCGTCTCATTAATTCAGATGCCATGTGCTCTAAGAAACATTTCTTTGACAGTAAAGAGTTACATGAATTGTTACTCTGCAAAAAAGAGAGTGAAAGAGATGTATATTCAATGTACTGGTCTAAATCCTGAAATTCTAGTTTATTCTTCACTCAGTCCTAACTCTGGCCAAATTCTATTAACCTTATATGGAATTTGGCTTCGCAACAAATTCAGGATTTAGCCATTCTCTGAATTATGACATACACTTCAAAGACGGGTTTCACTTCATACCAAATGCTACTGACGATCACATTCAAAACCACTCAATTTCTTAGAGTAATGGATTAGAAGTTGTTTATAGCTCATTATCAAGTACCCAATCACGACATCTGTGATCAGCCTTAGTAGTACCTTACTTGAGCAGTCCCATGCACATGAGGAATCCCTCTGACATCAGTGGAGCAGGGTGAATAGTAGGGTGCTATCTAATTTGATTAAGAATGGCATAACGGATCCCATGGTATTTTGTACATCAGGCATAGATTTAGTGAAGGAACTACCACCCCTGCAATACTACTGCCTTTTATTGTATGATGCATTGTGGTCACAAAGCAGCACAGTCCCATCATAATATAAAGGCTGCACCTGCCCTGGGACTGCTGATAAAAACGTATCACATGCACACACAAATCTAAGGTCTTGTCTCGAAGGTAAGTTGTACCGATCTAACAAAATGTCTGGGATAATTTATTGTCTTCTATACATTAATCTTGCCCCTGGATGTAAGTTCAGTTTAAAGTACCACCAGGCACAAAAATACAGTGCTTGTTATTATTAAAACAAATAGAAATCTTTATGGACTTTTTCAAAAGGTATTTTAGCCATAGTGCTAAATAGATCAGGTATGCCACAAGAGTCACCAAAACACTTGAAGGTTTACATGGTGTTATGTTTCTCTTGTATTTGCGACCCTGAGTCCTTGTAGTGAACTGTATTGGCACTTTGATCTTCCCATTTTGCAGCGTTTACATTCTCTGTGTCTTGAATGAAAGGGGAGGCGGGTGAGAGCACATTGCACTGCATGGAATATTCTCCAGCTGCATCATCCAAACAGTAACGCAAGGGAGACAGATGGTTATGGATCATTGCTTGGCAAAGACACTACAATGACTTGATGAGATCTTTGCTAAGTTTTCAATTAAGAAATTAAGTAATCAGAAACTGTAGATGTTAAATACAAAAAAAGAGAAATCTTCTGTAATGGTGATATCTTTTGCCAGAAGACAGCTTCAGGGCTTATTAAAATGGAGCTAGGAATCTCTTCCCTTAGTTTTCACGTTTCCAAGGCTCCTCTTCAACAACACTGAAGTCTGCAGATTTGCCATTGGTTGCCAGTGTTACCTGTAAGCAATTATCATCAACAACCGACTTAAAGGCCAAGGCACTTTGACAAGAAAAGTAATGAGTTTTATATGGAAGATGATGATATTTACAGGAATTACATACACCATGTCTTATTATATATGTAAAATGTATTTATTCAGAATTCACAACACTCCCAAATACTGAGACTCCTGTTCATTTATTATACTGACTAGAAAGCATTAGCAATAGGAAAAGGTTCCATATTTTCTTAGCCTTTGCTTTAGTTTTTCTTTTCTTTAAATAAATATTTCAAATTCTACTCCTTTCTATCTCCTATAGATTTCTCTGGATTATTTAAAAAACAGATTACTTTTTCTAATGTAGAAAGTAGTATTTTTTCAGCAGAATTCCTCAGCAAAGCAGGATAGCTGATGCAAGGACATGAAAAATACGCAAGGCCAGTATACTCATAGATGTGTATCTATATAAACTCACCTACAATTAAACCACCTTTAAAGAAATAGAGGAAAAGATATGCTGTGAAAGTATTGTTCATCGTACCACTATTTATAATAACATAGTGAAAGATTTTGACCATAGTCAGACCAAAAATTCATAGTAATGCTATGTTTGTCTCACACAAAGTACAGCGAAACATCATTCTTGCCTGTAAAGATACGTGCTAAAATTTTTAGGTTTTAAGTATGGTAGAGGGGCTATACTGACCTACCAACTGACAGTAAACACTGGCCAGTACATTGCATCCCAGAAATCACTACAAATAGATCCCTGCTTCAAGAAACATACCTCCAGCCAAATTACTTAAAAAAGGCAAATGTCAAATTAACTTTACAAAAGTGATCTAGATTTTTACAATTGTGAGAGAACCTTGCATTTAATTCTAAATGGATGGCTCACTCTTTCCTAACTTACCTTGTAAGTTAACATCCTCAGCTTCAAACGAAAACTTAAAGACAGAGCTGAAATTCCCCATGCTGGATAAACCGGATGCATGGAAGCATTGGGACATGGAAACATGACAAAATGCACTGATTTTTTAAACAAAGTCAAGCTTTTTCTTAGATAATTGAAAGGTGGAAACATGCACATACAGGAATGAACAGCTCATTCAGAATATAGAATCATGTGAAATATGGTAATAAAAAAAATACAAAAATATAATGCAATAACAACCGCTCTACCCCCATATAATGGTAAACTACTTATTAAAAATATACACTGATCATGCAAAATTATAAATTACTAGTGTTATACATGGAAGATATCACAGAAAGTAAATAGAAAGGGCATGCTAGTACATTAGCTTTTCCAAATTCTGACCAGAGTTGCAGTGAGCTTTTCAACCCACCAGCGCATTTGACAGGATGAAGAGATGTCTCTTCAGATTTAAGAGCTGGCTGTTTTGTAGCCCCAAATCCTACACTCTGTTGCTTTTGCTACTCTAACACTTTGGAGCTGTAGATCACTTCAACATGATCCAAACGCTTTGCAAATGTCAGCATATACTCATAGCTTATAAAGTAGACGGTAACATCTCATCCTTTGGCAGCTTGCAGACAGACACATGGACAAGACAAGTGACCTGCTCAAAGTCAGTCTTGTGCTCAGTCCAGTAAACACTGGATCTTTTCATGAGTTTAAAAGTGCAAATTGAGATTGCAAGCAGAGCAAACGTAAAACAATGACAAAGGACAAACACTTCTACCTCATAAATTACTGGTCCCAAATTTTAATTAAAGGGTGTGCTTAGGATGCCATACAGCACCATTAATCTATGTTTTTGAGGTAAGCTGATGCCTCAACTGAGGGAAATCATAAGAGAAACTGAAGGAGAAAAGAAAACGCAACAAGTATTGCATCAATGGGCTACTTTCTAGCTTGACTTGGATCTCTGTGCGAATCTGAGAGACTGGAAGGAGAGAAAATGCTTAGTATTCAGCTCCATGGACCTGATTCAGACTGATATATGGTAGCTGAATTTGTCTTAAACCCACTGAAATTAGCATAGTCTGTTTCACTGCAGAACAGTTTTCCAAAAGTTCCAGAAGTTCCCCACAAAGCATGTGTGTGTGTGTGCATGTGCATGTGCTTATTTAAAAAAAATAAATCTTTTATCAAATGAGGTCTTTCTTTTCAGGGAGTTTCTTTTTTACTTCAAAATTTTATCTTTTCTGTGTCCTTTCCCTTTTTAAGAAATATAAATGAATGACAATTTTTAATTTGTGTAATCGCGCATTTCCTTTTAATTTCAATTTTTTTTTCTTTTAATTTTTCTCATGGAAGAAGAGTGGGTCAGAAAAGGAAGGGGAGAGCCAGATGAGAAAAAAATGTTTCTTTTAATTGTAAAAAGTCATGTTATTAAAAACTTGGAAGATTCAGGGAAAAATTGAGGAAAAGATGCAAGTTTTTTCTTTCCTGAACTCAGTATTACTCTTTTCCCCTGGAAATTCAGGTTTGGCCTGACATTATCTAGAAATAAGCATTAGAAAAAAAATATATTCCAAAGAACATTTCCAGCTAGGCTGGAGACAGGTGAAAGTGATTGAATAGGACTTATATATCCAATATATATGGTGATCTGCTAAAGGACTTTTAGTGTAGGCATTCACAGTTAGATACTGGCTCAGTCGTGGCAACTGGAAGACGCAAGAGAATCTGTTTGGATAAATGGCTAGGGTAGGCTCACTGGCAAATTCACTGTGCCAAAGACAATGTATAGGATCAGATCAGAGTATTAAAAAAAAAAAAAGACTATGCAATGAAAAGTTCCAGCTTGTTTCACTCTTTTCTCCTCCTTTTCAAAAACCCTCTTGATTTTAAACTGCCCCATCTTAATGGTGGGTGCTTAAAAGTGCTTAAAAGTAAACTTTTAACCACTAAAATCCCCAACCGTTTTCTCATTCAACTGGTGGAGTTTCTCAAGCTCACTTTGCTCTGATCAAGACATTATTATGACTGTTAATAATCCATGTTAGTTACAGTGAGGATTAGAGAGAGAATACAATGTCTTAATGACTCAGGAACGATGATGAAGCAAAGCATAAGCATGCTGTATGAGTGCAGGAGCATTCTGATGCTAAAGTGCATTCAACATGTCCACCTCTGAACAGCATATCATGGAAGGCAGTCAGCAAATGACAACACCTGTATCTGAATTGCAGCTATCCTTCATTTGGGTTGGCAATTAAGTTCTCTGTTGCCATAGGAAATTATGTAAATGTCCATAGAAGGTGATGCCATATTCTCTACAACTTGGCATATTCCATAATACGCTGCATCTTGCCTTTTGATATGTAAACAATGGACATGATTTTTTTCCCCCTCAAATGACAACTTTTAAGAAGAGTGCAAAAAACACCTTTTGAACTGCTCAAACTCATTCAAATTGTCTGGGGTTCATGGACCTTGTTGTCACATTGTTATTTGCAGAATGATTTGAAAAAAACATGCAGGTTAAAAAATAAGATAAAAAGCATGTGGTGCTATATACATGTCTCAATATCCATAAACGTGAAAGGTACCTTGCACTCATCTACTATGACTGAGTTGTGAGCTGCAAAAACACATTGGTTTGAGTTGTTTTCCCTATGATTTTTCATGTCATCATAGATTGATTGAGTCTTGGTCATTTCAATGTCTTCGTGCCCTTTATGATGGGAATCAATGGTGTCAAGTTCTGCCTTGGAAAGGTGGTAGACAATGCCAGCACCAAAAGAATCCCCCACTACATTGACTGATGTTCTCATCCGGTCCCTACAAAAGAAGCAAAAGGCAGAGGCTGAGTGGCATGAGGGAAGAGTGTAACAGTTACTGCATTTATTTCAGAAAGTTTAAGGCATCTTTAGAACAGAAAGATGGGAGCTTTCAAGTGAAACTGAAAAAACTTGCTTTCCCAGGGGACTTGTTCAGACAGGGAGGATGTACAAACTCTTATGTCCCAGCTGCTCATACTCAGATTTTGGCAAAGAACTTGCACTAGAGACACGGCCAAACTGCAGAGCTGTGCTTGACGGAGATCTCCCCAGCGCCTGCTTCTGGAGCTGGAGGTTTCAATGTCAGGGTGCCAGGCTCACATCATTGCCCTTTGTTTAATCTGAATTTACCAGAGCACATAAACACAGCCAGAGAAAAGGATTTTGGATCTGATAAAGTGTTCCCACTTCTTGGGGCAGATTAAGAAATGGCCTCTCCCTTTATTCTCAGTGAGCAAGCTATGGGGGAAAAATGCCTGAAATACCTCCATAAGGCTCAGGCCATCGAAGCTCCTCTCCTGGCACCATCTTTACAGATGGTCATCTGCTAGCATGGCAGCATGTCCGCTTACACTACAATGTGCCAGAGCTTGGCATATGAGCCAACCAAATATAGGTCATGGCCCACAAATTGATGAGCCTGTGACAGCATTTCAGTAATGAGTGCCCTCGTTGCAGGAGAGTCCCAACAGAGGCTCATATGCTTCATTACAAAGAAATGTGTTTGTTGGCACTTCCCGGACAGGATGCCATTGGACAGACACACGACCTTTTTCCTGTCTTGTTTTTAGAGTGTGTCTTTATCTGTCAGCAGTGAACTCACAGTTGTGGATTTTCCCTGATTTCAGAATTCTGCCCCAAACCTGCCAAAAATTCTGCAAAAATGGGAGATGGTCTTACAGGCCACTGCAGGACTAAGGGTTCCTGCTATCTTTCCTACTGCAAGTAGGCTGTATTACACATGTTGAAATAATTTACAGTCTAACTTGCCTCTTCCTATCTAACTAAACACAAGACCCCTAAAAACATTCTGACTCAGGGTTGCAATTTAAAGCTACTGCAGCAACTGAGTCTAGCTTTGTGAAATAGGTCAGAGAAGGGATTACACTGGTTAATTCTCAGAGGTATATCCATGAAGACTCATTTACACAAAATGGGGAGGTTGAACAGTGTGGACATTTGCCAAGTGACAGAAGAGCCAACATGTAAGACCTAATTTCCCATGACAGTGAGTAATTTGAAAACACCATTTCTAGTATTTCTGATACTTGATCTGTGTGACATCTCCTTTTCCTCTAGAACACTGAAAAAAAAACCCTAAATATATAAACCCCAAACTGATAAACATTCATTACACATGCATATTCATGGCCATACAAACTTTTGAGCCCTTTTTAACATCTTTGCTATATATATCTGTAAATCTGCCTTTCCCAGCTGTGGAACTGCATTCGCTTTCAAGTTTCTCCTCTCCCTTTCTACATTATCATGCTTACATATTTGGAGTTGAAGCGGTTCTTTTTTTTTTTTTTTTTTTTTTTTTTTGTCACCAACAGAATACCCAGAAGGAAAAAACCTTCAATAATCCCTCTGAAAAACAAACAAACCAACAACCCATAGGAGGGAAACATCCTTCCAGTTTTGCTTACACAAATTAAATGCTTTATACAGTTTTCATCCCATGCCTGTGAAGAGTGTTTTAAAACTGGTCAGAGTGGCAGAAGAGGAAAATATGACTTTCAAAGTGTAATTTGTAATTAAAGCCATCAAATATACTGAACCCAGGAACACAGCTCTGCAAAAAGAACACCAGCTTAATTTTTTTTTGAATGAGTGGTATTAAATCTTGAAAGTATTCACTGATGCCAGATAACGGAGGGATAGTATAGGATGCCAAAAAAACAAGGTGGAGAGTATACACAAATATAACTGAGGCACAATTCAAATTCTGAAAGGGTCATTTGAGAAGATGCTCCAGCCCATACGCATGTACTACTAGCCAAGAGAGTCAGTGATACAAGCCGCACACTGCTGCAGAACATGCTATACTGTGTGAACCAAAGTGAACAAGTAAGTTCCTTACAACAGAAAGGACAAAGTCTCAGCTGTCAACAATCAGCAGCAAAGTGCCACTGACCTCTTTTGGGCCAAAGAATGCCCTAAGAAGAACAAAGATGACTGTACTTACTCTTTTGTTAAAAACAGCCAACAAATTAATTCCAGCTATGCTGGAACAGTGTAAATAAAATCAATATAGTAAAGCTGCAGTCTAGTAAGTTACTTGCCCCAACACAGCTGCTTCTGTACTGCCCATAGCAGCTTCTGAGAGGAATAATGGGACTGAAAGTCAAAGTTCTCTCTCAAAAACCAACTCAACATCTGGTAAGGATGGGCTTTGGAATAATTGAGAAGTAATTCTTAAAGAATTGAATCTTGATTAGGGTTAGGCAAAATTTCCTCAAACTGACATACGTCAGAAGAACTGGCATTTTAAGAATGTACATGAAGGGAATAGAAATGAGATTAACTAAATCAAGCCTCCTCATTATTAATGTCATAGTATCTATATAGCATGCTAGTATGCAAAAAGGTTACTCCTGTTTCCTGAAAGCTTGAAAAGCTGGTATATCCACCTTACTAGATTTTAGAAAGGAGATTAAAATCTTAGCACACCTGCTAAGTCAAAGACCAGGTGACATGTTTAACTTGCCTTACCTCTTTGTCACTGTAGGAAAGAGCTCCTGTTTTCTTTAGTGTAACTCATTTTATATATGGCCTGTTCATAACATCCAGATGTCAACTGGGTCTGAATATTCTGAATTTAGTTCTAAGCCAAGGAACAGAGTCAGAACTCAAGGAATCTTTCTGAGTGACTTAACGAAGCTTTGAATACTGGATCAGCTGTCCAAGCCCATTTTCTCTAATTCCTCCCTCTTCACTGCAAAATACCACTGCATTTGAGGTTGTCCTATGATATTTGCTAAGCTTGTCAGTCTCCCACCTGGAAAGTAGCCAGCTTCTGGCTAGAGCAAAAGAAGCTGGTTTTATTCCAGCTGTTGGCATATAATTACTGTCCTATTCAATGTCACTGCTTAGTTTTAAACTGAGAAACTATGAGAGTTGTGAAATCTTGGAAAACTTGCCTGGTGAAAGAGCTCACACTGTGTATGTATGTGTGGGAGGGGGAAAGTTTGAGCAACCTAATCTCTAGATATTGGAGAGGCCTGAGAAGAAATCAATACTGAAACCTTTTGGCTTCAATTTGAAGGGGAGAGTGCCAAGTTTAAGGACAATCACAAGTCAGCTTTGTGTTACACCATGACCAAATAATGCAAAACTGGTTTTGGTAAGACCACAGTTTCAGATGATGGTAGTATTGTAAAGTCAACTGACATTCTGATACTTTCTTTCATCAGAAATATCAAAAATCTCACAGAGTAGGACATTTTTAAAAAGCTTTCTTTATATGGAATAGAAATGTTATAAAAGAGCTATTCCAAGTACTTCTACATGGCTGTTTGCATTTACATATTGGTTCCAGAAAAGTGTCTGGGATTGGGTCTTAAATATTTTATTAACTTTCCCTTCTACTTTCTGTTAGAAATACTGCTGTACCATTATTTGATGATCTAAAGAAATGGAAGACGACAATGTCTGTAAATAAAGAAAACATCTTTTTATGACCTTTCATTTCAGATATTCTTTAGGTCTGGTTTGTGTGCCCAAAAGCTTGCTCAAAAGTTGGCTTCTGTGCCTTTTCTTAACATCAGCAATGTCAGTAGCATCATTTTCCATATCTCATTACATCATCGTGGCTACCACAACACAACCACTGGAAGATGGAAAATAAACCTATTAGCTGTTGACATATGTTAATTAGCACACTTCCACTAACAAACTTTGTCTTAACTTTGCAGCACTAGTGGCATGACACAGAGATTTTAATCTCCTGTTTTAACTCTTTTCTCTTTTCCCTCTACTTTTTAGTTCTGAAACACATTGCAATTGCAGTGCTGATAGTTAGGCCAGAAAGGTCCAAACCCAATTGTTTGTGGGCTTACCAGAACTGCTGGTAAATGTACAGCTCTAAGGTTTGATAATGTGGGCAGAGCTGCTCAGTCCACAGGGATATTTTAAAATGACATTTCCCTAAAAAAACAAACAAACCACAGGCTCCTTTTGCACACCCTCCTACCAGCTGCAGAAACCTACCTATTTGCCTTACTTTGAGACCCAGCAAAAACATATATTTAAAATGAGAATGCACCTCCCTTTTGCTCTCCTGCTCCCAGCTGCAGATTCCTATGCTGCTTTCCTATTTTCAACCATTACCTCATAAATATAATAAACCCACAGAATATCACATTTTTCTCTATGCTAGCTGTACTCTGAGTGCTGAACCCTGCCTCATTTCACCATTCTGAGTCATGATAACATGATATTCAGTTATATATAAAATATGTAAGTCATCTTTTCCCTTTGCCTTCCCAAGCTGTAAATTCCTCTATCATTTTTCCCTGAAGAAGAAATCGGAGCTGCATATTATTCTTCACAATTCTTAGCAACGAGATAGGTAATAACAGATAGGGTAGAGCAGTGCACTGTATACTGTAGCATAGCATGTCATAGCATTGACCAAGTTCTCAAATTCGTCTCAATAGGCCAAAAGATAATGACAGAAAATTAATTGTCTATTTTATCTTCACATTTGCAACTCTGCTATTCCTCCTTGCACAATTTTAGTAGTCTATCTGGGACTGAAAGCTACCACAAGCGGGAAGCTGAGGCTGCTAGTGCAGGAGCAAATGCACAAATAGTACAGAGTGGTACTTACATCTCCCCTTCTGGGCACCATGGCTGGCACAACAGAAGCATACATCTTTACTATGTAAAAGAATATTGGGTAGAGATTGCTGTTGACCACAATATACTGTGCTGCAGCAGTACAGGACAATATGAAAGCATCTAGAGGCCAGTACAACTTAGAGGACTACTGAGTCCCTGTCAGCTCTGCGCAGGTGGCAGAAAGATACCCACAGTGTCAAATAACAACGTCAGAAAGGATGTGGTTTGGCATATGCTCTGTCTATACTTACAGGTTCTGTATTCAAACATTTAAGAACAAAAGCCTTGGAAAACTATCTGTGGGTTAGCTGCTGCTTATCAGAGGACCTGCAATGGCACTGAAGGACTTCAATCTCAACTCCTTGAAAATAAAAGTTGGTCTTTCCAATTTGAGGGATCTGTCAGTAAAATCAAACTAGGGAACGACTTTTTCTCTTTCAGTTTGCTTTCTTATTTGTCGTTGGTTTATATCCTGCTCTAGAAAGTGTCTTTCTTAAAAGTGTTTCACTTCCTTGTGTACAGAAAGAAATAGACTTTCCCCACTATGAGCATAAACCATTTGATATTATGAATTCCAAATCACCCTGTAACTTGCTGACAATATCCTGATGGAACGTGCATTTTCAGCATTTGTCTTTAATTTTAGACCAGAACTATAAGAAATGGAAATATGAAAGCAAAGATCAGAAAACTGCTCTTGAGCTATGTCTGTGATGGAGAGGCATGATTAGGAAGAAGAAAATACATAAGCGTGAGCCCAAGGGTCTTCAAAGAGGATCCCTGGCTCATAGAAACTGACTTCAGTAGCTCTATAATGATTTGTACCAGCTGAGGAGCAGCTTTTGGTGCCTCCTACTTCATCAAATAGCCTATATCCTCTTTCACTTCATCTGTAGAGGACAGTCTTACAGTTCTTTAAGATCAATGGCTGAAAAGCACTATGGGCGAGCATTACTTCGCTACTTTTTCTGCACTGAGCAGTGGAGTCAGCACAACTTACAAAAGCCAGTCAACAGCAACAAGCAGACTGATGTCCTGGGTAGGGAGGCCCACTGCAGTAAGGATCAGAAGCATAGTGACAAGTCCCGCGCTGGGAATACTGGCAGCTCCAACACTTGCAAGGGTGGCGGTCAAACTGCAAAAACAAAAATCAAACAGGGGTAGCAGGAAGAGGAACATACACTTTCATTGCATGTGATCATTAGGAAGGTTTTATTTTTAATGAGTTCTTCCCAGAAAAGTAATAATTATATGATAAATCATGGTAGGCTTAGGCCATAGTTTTCATGCTTGTGTTTCTCCAGAAGTATTTGTTAGGGGAGGCCAGATCTATGGGATTTGTTCCGAGAGTTTTAAGAGAGTTGCCTGAGAGTTTTAAGTTCTGTATGACATTCAAATCTTTGCCCTGGTATTGTTTTCTGAGCTCTACCAACACATCCAGGGTGTTGAATCCTGAGTTTTGATCACTCAGACTTGCTGAAGTTTGATGGCTACAGGTTGAATTCTCAGGGTGATTGATTTTTGTTTATTTATGGTACTTGAAGACTGAACTATGAGATAATGGTGAGAGAAAGTGTTTATTATCAAATACAGAAGAGTAGAAGTCTTGGTATCCAAAACTCCCACAGTACAAGCCAGTGGTGTACCAGACCTAGATACAAATCACCCTAGATGAAAAGACAAAATTAATCTGATTGTTTCATAAATCCAATCCCGTCTTAATTTTTTCGTCTCTTATTTTTTTGATGAAAACAGAATGCCTGTGCTCCAAATGTTTGTAGTAATACAACACAGACCATAAAAAATATCAAGATCATTGGGCAATCCTATGAAGAATGGAAAATAAATTTGTCAAACAAGCCAAGGGGAGAAAAACAGGGAAAAGAAAAGGAAAAAGAAAAAGGAAAGTAAAAGTTATTTCTGTCTTTTTAAACACAGAGATGAGTTACATGGCTGTACTTCTGTGGGTGTACCCAACGAATCTGAAAGCGCTTCCAAGACAGAAGTAGGGAGAAAAGGTCTCTGTGGGGGAAATCCTTGGCCATTAGCCACAGAACTAATCTGTGAGGATGTTAGCCTGATTTAGAGCTCACAGATGGCTGGGTCTGACCCAGACAATCCAGGTTGCTGTGTGTTTGTCAGGTGTCTGGGTTAGAGTGCATCCTGGCCTACTAAACACCCAGATAGGTCCGGCAGGTATACAGACAGGCAGGATGCTCTGCTCTGCCGTCAGGCTCTATGCATGGTGCCAGCTCCTCAGGCACTTCCAGCCTGAACTGGTAAGGGATTGCTTCCAAGCTCTGTGAGGAAATGCGCCTGCCAACCTTCCCACAGCAGTGCTTACAGGGCTGGAGGGGAATGAAGCTAGCATTCTTCACATATAAACAGAGTCTGGCTTAGCTACCATTTCCAAGATCACCCTCTCCCAAAGAAGTCAGGAAATCAGAATATGAAGTAACCAGAGCTGGTCAAAAGCTAATTAAGCCGTTGTGAGTTTATGCCTGGATCATTTGAATATCCTCAGTATCACAAGCTGGATTTGACAGACAAAAGCCTAATAACCTTTCATTCATTTGTATTGCCACCTCAAGAGAGAGTTCTTGTCATATTGTTGTAGCAAAAACACTATACTGCTTGAAGAGGAGAACCAATGGTTTTCTTACAGATAGCCCAAAGTTGCTGCCTACTTAGTAAATATAAGTCACAAAGCTGGCTACACCAACCTTGAAATGGTGAGATCAGGAAGAGCCCTGGGTCAGTACCTCAGAGGAGAAGCAGAGTACATCGGGTTCAAGTCTACCAAATCTCTTGGACAACAGCGGATTCCAGACTTAAATTTCCCTGGTCTCAATTTAGTTTAATATGTGGCATCTCTGAAATTATTGTTTTCAGCCTCAGCAACAAATACGCATCATGCAGGTCTAGCACCTTCATTACAAGCAGCCCTGAACCTTTTACAAACCTTGGTTTTACTATTTCAGGGGTTGGGGCAGGAGGTAAAGAAATGGAAAATGTGGAACTAGTATAGCTGGGCAAGAAACACAGAATTAGATATCTCTTTGCAGGAGTTTCTTAAGCATTAAAAGGCTTTAATAAAAGAAAGGTGGGTGGGTGAAAACTACAGGAAGAAGGCAAATTTGGCAGCCTTCTCTTGTAGTTTCCATTTTAACTACTCAAAATGTTAGGCCTGGTGTCTTCATCAAGTTTTCCATTGTAAATTAACTTTAGCTGCAGCAGTCACAAGTTTGCCATTATTTTTTATTAGTCACCCTGCATAATATGTCTTAAAACTCCATTACAGTAAACAGTCTTCAATCACTCTTACCCATTTTTAATGGTTACTTTCCTTTGTCTATCCAGATATTCAGCTTATAGTCACCGTTACGACAATTTGATACAAAAAGACTAGAGCTAATATTTGCTGTGTTAGAGATAAAAAGTCTGGGAGTAGCCAGACCATGCTGTGGGTAATCTCACCCTCAGGTTGGGCTATTCTCGGTCCATTTTGTTTGCTGTTCATGAAAGTCACAGAAAAAGTACAGGCAAACATAAATACCCAAATACATTTTTTAGGTACACTTTTTTCTTCCAGCGTATATAAACAGATACATTCCAGGAAGTTAATGCCCCATATATCATTTGTAGTGTCCCTCTATACTAAAAAAGGCATTGCATTGGACAGAGAATGCTGTATTTCACACTGTATTGTCAACTGCAAAACTGTGTAAAACACCACCAGCATAAACTAAGGCTGCAAATGACAGAAAATGCATGTCACCAGAGAATCAGGACCTATATATATGGTATTCCTTTGCACATCATTATTAGAAATCCATGGATCTCACAGTGAATCTCACAGCTACTGAGAAGATATCCAACACAAAGCTTCCCATTTTACAGTCTGTGAAAACAAAGCCTACAAATATTTTGAACTGACCTCACAGTAACTATCTGGCCTCCATCCAGCTCAATTCCATTCATCTGTGCTATGAAGATGGCAGCCACAGCTTCATAAAGGGCAGTTCCATCCATGTTAATAGTTGCTCCAACAGGAAGAACAAACCTTGTCACACGCTTATCAATACCTAAATTTTCTTCAAGACACCGGAATGTAACGGGTAAAGTTCCAGCACTGAAGGAGAGAAAGGAAAAAGTAGAAAAGACATAATTACGATATAATACATACACATAAGGGAGCAAAGTCAGAAATTCTGCTATCGTTTACGTTTTCTATTTCCACTTTCTGCTGTGTTTCAGGTCTTTTTTAACCAATTTTAAAATTAAGCCTACATTTAGCTGGAGGTGCAACTAGGGTCAAGACATGACTTCAAGTAGGGATGAGAGCTTGAGAGAGTATAGATGAATTTTTCTGACTCATTTATGAATTATTTATTGCATTTTGTTAAAAAGATAAGTTCCAGGTGTTTTCTGATGGACAGAAAACATGAGTATGAGGACAAACCCTAAATTTCTTTGATTGTGAATTTGCTCTGAATGGAGAAATCAGTGTTGCGTTAAGGAATGAAAAAGCCAGGCAAAAAGATACAAACCATGGAGTTCCCAGACATTGGAGGACAGGAAAGGTTATGAAACACAGCTGGAGGACAGGAAAAGATGCAAAAGGGGGAACGGCTCCTTGCATAGATCCACAGTGCCTTGCGTTTGTGGGAATAGTTCAGGCTATTACATTCATTTGCTCAAAATAAAACACCTTCATCAAAAAATACTACTGAAAACAGAACATACTCTTTTCCCTTGTAAATGCAAATATCTTCTACTATTTCCCTTTCCTAGCAGGTCTGCCTGCCTCAGGCAAAGGACTTACTGCAGCAAGCATGAAACCCAACACAGGAACATGTTTTGGTTCCTTACTTTTCTGTGTTATCTCTGAGGTCAAGTCCATCACTAAATGAAGTTGGTTGTTGCCTCAGAAGCTGTTCTCAAAAGAATGCTGATGCGGGGAAATTCCTTTTAATTAGTGTTTCATACAGAAGCAGCTGGAGCACATCTGTTGTGGTTAGTTTGCTTTTCTTCAGCTGAGTTGGCAGGATTTCTCAAAGGTCTTCACTATTGTATCCCACTAATTCTGGTGCCATTGCCTCTACAAAAATACTAATTTGCTTATAGAACAAAAATACTAATTTGCTCAGAGAAGAGTAAAGGTCTAGACTCACCAAATTTTCTCAGATAAATACTTGCAGCATATTGTTGGCAGTGCCTTGCAACTTCTTGGAATCATAGAATACCAGGTGAAGGGACCTCAAGGATTATCTGGTCCAACCTTTCTTGGCAAAAGCACGGTGTAGACAAGATGGCCCAGCACCCTGTCCAGCCAAATCTTAAAAATGTCCAGTGTTGGTGAATCCACCACTTCCCTGAGGAGATTATTCCAATGGCTGATTGTTCTCATTGTGAAAAGATTTCCTCTTGTGTCCAATCAGAATCTCCCCAGAAGTAACTTGTACTCACTGTACGTCTTTTTCTTGTGACTCCTTGTGAAAAGGGAGTCTCCATCTTCTTTGTAGCCAAGAAGCCTTGTAGCCTTTAAATACTGGACCATGGTGATAAGGTCTCCCCTAAACTTTCTTTTCTCAAGGCTGAACAACCCCAGTTCTCCCAGCCTATCCTCATTTGGCAGCTTCCCAGTCCTTTGATCATGTTGGTGGCCCTTCTCTGGCCCCCTTCCAGCCTGTCCCCATCCTTTTTGTATAGCGGGGACCAGAACTGTACACAGTACTCCAGGTGCGGCCTGACAAGCGCTGAGTAGAGCGGGATGATGACTTCTTTACCTCTGCTGGTGATGCCCTTCTTGATGCAACCCAGCATCCTGTTGGCCTTCTTGGTCGCAGCAGCACACTGTTCGCTCATATTGAGCTTGCTGTCCACCAGGACTGTCTTTCTGACTCATTCACTTATCCACTACTATAGAGATGTTACTGGGTACAAAAAATGTAATTTTTTTCCATTTTGCAGATAATTAAATCATGGAAAAGGGAGCTTAAGGAATGATTGAGATACCTAACTATATAAATGTAGTGTCATAATAAACACCCTAGGATACCTGGGACAAGCACGTGAGGATGACCTATCTCACATGGGATCTATGGAAACCCCAAACCCTTCTGGATTGGCAGATGCCCAAGTTACTTCCTAAATTACTCCTCTTGTCCCACATCTATGGAAACATGAGTTAGAAGATATGATCTTCTAGATCCCTGCCTTGTGCTGAAATGATCGGACCATTCCATGCTCACAGAGGTGATTTTTTTTAACAGATATTGATAAGCCAGATACACAATACTAATCATTTATGTTCTAGCATATTTCCAAATATATTTGTAATTATGATTTATTTTACAGTGTTTTTAACTGAAGGTAATCAAATACTCTAATATTCTGTGGGTTTAGCCAAATCAGAGAGAATTCAAACTTTCCAAAAACAATGTAGTATATTGTCTCATAAGCTACTCTAGCAGCTATATTTATAGCAGATAGCAGAAAATATCTAGTGAGTCATTAACTAATAACTACTAGTCAGTTTTCAAGTCAGTTCTGGGATTGCTTTGCCTCCTACAGCAAAGATACTCCTATATCTTATTAAAAGAAAAACAGAATGGAAAATGTAGTTCACTGACACACATCGAAACTTAGTCAGATAAGGTTCTTTTCCTCCAGAAATACAGGTCCCACCTTACCTTTACTGTTACAAATCAGATCATCAGGACAAGCTGTGTATAAGCCATGGCCTAAAATTGTTGCAGCAAACCCTGGTTTACTGCAACCCTGCAGGCAGGGACTATGCAAATATCTTCCCCCTTCAGTTCTGCCACCATGAGCTAGGACAGGTGGGCAGGCCATGGCACAAGGTTTCTTTATTAGAACAGCACAATACATAGATGCCTTCCACAGCGCCTCAGCCTGGCCAAAGAACTTTAATAAGTTCCTGAATAGGAAGCATTTGCCACTTCCAGAGGTACCAGGTTAGATCATATGATGGTGATTGTTGTCAAGTGGTCACTTGTCTGTGGTGTTATGAACTAGTCCACTTCTGTTTAGACAGTAATTCAGATCTGGATAGCAGTCAGGTGGTCAAGTAAATATCTAGGTAAATCCATATGCTGGACTCACTTAGAATCCCCTACATTTTTCCATTTTGGTAGACCAGCAGCAAAACATTATTTCATGCTAAAAAAAATATTAAAAAATCCTACAAATGTTGTGTATGGAGACTGTAAATTTCGTATTGAGAATTTAAGTGGAAATCTGAACATTTCAATGAACGAAAGCCTTAGAGAAATTGGTTTAGTGAAACTCCTGGCCAGACTATATTCTCCTTTAATCCCGCACTGTTTATCACAGAGCCACAGAACTGTTGAGGTTGGAAGGCACCCCTGGAGGTCATCTATTCCAACCACCTTGCTCAAGGCAGGGACAGCTAGGGCAGGTTGCCCAAGACCATGACCAGACAGGTTTTGTGTACCTCCACGGATGGAGACTCCACTACTCCTCTAGGCAACCTGTGCCAGCATGCAACCATCACCACAATAAATCACAGCAGAAAGATTTTTCTTGTGTTCAGATGGAACTTCTTGAATTTTAATTTGTGTCCACACCACTGAGAAGAGTCTTGCTTCACCTTCTCTACACTGTCCCGTCAGGTATTTATGCACATCCGTAAGGTTCTCACAGAGCTTCTTGTTCATCAGAGGAGTTGTTCATCAGAGTGGTTTGGGTTGACCCGAAGAGGCAGATGAATTACAGTTCTTTCAAGGCATTCCTGAAATCAAGACTGTTCAGTTTTCTGATGGTCAGTTTTGTACTAGGCTTTTTTGTTTTCACCTTTTTAATTAAAATGGAAAATTAATTTTTTTTTTTCAGAAAGAAAATTTATTGAAGGAAAAACACTTTAAAATATGGTATTTAACTGAAAAATATTTTCAGCACAAGATCTACTGACTGCCCCAATGCAAAGCATCAATTTGTTACTGAGAGCTGAGTTGACTACACACTTTGCTGAGTCTGTTTTGTGCATTAGTAATGGGTCTAAAATGCTCAGCTCTTCAGTGAAGTCCCCCCTTTACTCTGCCAAAATGGATGAAAGAATAAAATGAGACATTTTTTCATTTCTTTCTTGAAACTAGCACTTTCATTTCTCCCCCACAATGCAATGAGGCTGGTCTTAACATGCTTTCAAAATAAACAGAATTATTACTGTTCCCTATTTGAAGAGACAAGTACAGAGGTAACACAGTTTGCACAAGTCATTTGGCAATTGCCAGAAAAGAAAACTAAAAGTTGGCCTCCCAACTCTACACAGTTGGCTGTGCAGCCTCTCTAAAAAATCCCGAAGGTGTGTGGTTACTTTTATTTTTTTCACCATGGCTGGATTAAACATAGTTTTTATGCAGTGACATAAAATGATTTTGCAGTGGAGGGCAGAACAGCAGATATATTTTATCTAAACAGCAAGTAATCTGCTAAAAAATAAAGTAAGCTCTTATTTCCTAAGTGTACCTGGAAGCTGTGCCTAGTGCTGTGATCCATGCCTGGAAAATCCCAGCAAGGAATGAAAACGGGCTTTTCCTGGTTATCACAAAGTAGAGAAGAGGCAGGAAGATCCCTCCATGGATGAGAAGACCCACAATCACAGTGACCATGTACATGCCAAGTTGCCTAGCAACTACTTCTAAGTCCTTGATTGCAATGATTTTTCCACAGATGAGGCAAGCAATGCCCAAAGGGGAATACCTGGAGAAAGAGAACAAGCATAGACAAAACTAGTCTTTGCAGCGTAGTCACAAAAATTGTGCTCAACAGAGTATAAACTGGAGAAAGACTAGGTGGCTCTCAGGCTCAACACCGAGATGCAGATCAGGAATTGATGGAAATTCAATGGATAGCTTTCATGTCTTTTTAAAAAATGATGGCCATCTCCAGCAAATTCCCCATCTGCTTCATTTTATTCCATCCCATTGAACGGAATATGCATTTCCTGAATAGTCTTTGATCCTGGAATAACAAGAATACTATAATGTTACACAGGCTTGGATCTTTTCCAACCTTAATGATTCTATGATTGTTATAAAGACTGGCATACTATTTGTTCTTAACTTTTACAACCATTGCTTATCTGGTTTCAAGGAGTTGCATTATTTGCTTCAGTTAAGCTATTTGTTGAAATTAATTGCTTTTATCTTGAAGGCTGCAAATGTTTCCATTATGTTCTTTCAATAATTTGGACAAATGTTTTTTAGATTATGCATTCTTCATTTTTTATGTGCTTTTTTTACTTAGGGTAGGGTCTTTGTCACCTCAGTCATGTGATTCCCCAATGCATAAATGGAGCTTTAAAATAGGATGATAACGGTAGCACAGTTGTGAATGAGTGGATATTATTTTTAAAATGTAATAGTCGGCTATGGTGAAAATTCCTGAAAGTGCATGGATAGAAGACAATATTTATACCTGCACTGATAAAGGTTAGCATATTATATAATTTTAAGCGACATTCACTTTCTCTGTTTTATAAAACTTAAACTGGGAGAAAATAATGTGTGCGATATGTGGAGAAAGAGTAAACAAAATGTCTCTCTGAAATAAATGGTAATGTATATTTCCAAAAGTGATTAGCGATTTGAATGCTTCATTAAAGACAATACAAAGGAAACCGCTTTCAGAATAAGTGTGCTTCACGTTTTCGGTAAGAAACCTCGCATGGTCTCTCAAGCCATGTGCCCAAAACCTGGAAAGCCCTCAGTCACTTGAAATGCAGGTCAGCTGTTATACCAGTTGTTATGAAAAGCCATGTTTCAGCAAACTCAAAAAAGCATATTCCATATAAAGAATTACATGCCTTCAGAGCCAGATGTCTGATTTGTTTTATGTTTGTGTAGCAATGCCATGCTCCTGAAAGCCTGGAGTTGCCACAGGAGTTACAGCTTTCTTTGCAGAGAAATTGCAAACCAAACAAAATGTAACTCTGCATGAAGAAGTGCATTTGTCTTTATAAACACACATTAAAAATTCTGCTTCTGGCCACAATAATTCTTAAAAAATTCTAGACAGAGATGAACAAGTGGAATTCCCAACATCAACCTCCTTTCTTATGAAAAGAGAAATCAAAAGCACACCAGTTAAAAAAAAAACCTTTTACTGTGAATTTCTTGAAACTTGGATGATTTCCTGCCATTGCAACACTGACTATTAGAGACAATTTATACTGTAGGCAAGTTATTATGCCTTGGGTGTACCAACTGGTGCTAAGTGAAGTAGGAGCAAATTCTAGCTCTTGGAATGTTATGAGAGTATAGTCACCATCTCTCTGTAGAGTCAAGAGCAGCAGGTTACAATAACTATTGAAAGCAGTAGGGCTTTGTGAATAAACACAACTGTGTTTTTACACAGCAAGATCATCTACAGAAAAGCAGAAGCATAATAGGAATACAAAGTTATTGCTTCAGTTCCTTTCATTTGTTCTACACATTTCCACATCGCTGTTGCTATATGCAGCACTCTTGCGTAACAGTCTCCCTTTGAAACACTGATGATGCTGAAGACTTGCTCTTCAGGCACCCTGCTCCTTTTTTTGTAAACTGTGTCCATCTAGAGCCTCAGAGAAGAGGCACACTGCAGCCTCGTAACTCAGGAAATCACTTCCAGGGACACCAGGAAATCACAGGAAGCAATGAGCCATGGCACATGTGTTGTACTGAAGTGGCTATTTCTGCTCTCAAGGACCTAGGAGATACTAAACACAATAGTACAATGCCAAACCTAGCAATGTATTTTTATGTTCTGAAAAACTGGTTTTGTGTGATATGGCCACGCTTGGCACTGCATACAAAGAGCTCTGGGGAAACCCTCAGAAGAAACATCTTAGAGAGAGAGAATCCCCTTCCAGGAATGTAAACAAGGGCTCAGTCTTAACTGGGTAAAGTCACTCCCTTGAAGGCAAGTCAGGCCCCATTATTACAACTGGGTATACTTCAAAAAGAGGACGAATAACTTCCAGTGACCCCATTGTGGCAAGGTTGTAAGACACAGATTCTGCAGGAATTATGGGTGGAGGGACTACACATCACTGAAAACCACTGGAATTCTACTTGGTGGTAAAGTATTTTTACTACAGAAGACAGTGAATGAAGTGTGTCTCCAGGTTTCTTTGTAATTATATCCCCTAGCTAATACCCGGGGATTATGCTGACCGCCCAGGAAGATTTTGATGTTCTTATGTGGAGTGTTCTCACTTGCTTAGGTGTCCTTCTAGGTAATAAACTTCCACAATCAATGTGGCATTTGAAGGCCTTTGCTGGTACCTGCATGTCTTGGATTTCAGTAAACAAAGAACAGAATACCTTCAGAAATATTTCAAATTGGATCCTAAGTAAACCTCACTGAATAGAAATAATGCTGCTGGGGTTCTAACATACCTGTCAAGGCGTTAAAAAATGAACTATTTAATTACATTATTTACTAACAAACTGTGGTCGCTAAATTGTATATTAAGGTTTTATGAGTTTTGGGGTTTTTTAAATCTTTTTTTTGTTTTAGAAGGTAGAACTTCAAACTTACCACATGATCATAGTTACTAACTTCATTACAATCTCATTCAGGATGTTGAAGAAATCCACCATCATCTTGGCCTGTTCTCCCATTTTCCCCATAGCAATGCCAAAAGCAATAAAGAATCCTATCAAACCTATTGGGAAAAAAATTGCAAGACAAAAAAAGCAAGTCAAACCATGTTTTTAGGAAGCTTTTACATCTAGTCAATGTCTTAATACCACCAGTTTTCAGACCTATAGTGTATTACACGTCTCTTGGGACTTTTTAATATGGAATCATTCTCAGCTTTCATGATCATGTTCAGAACATCTTTTATTCTTCAATATTTCACTAAATTCCAATTTCACAGCCCAGCTATAGTTTTTTTCCTGATTTGATCCAATCATAAAAAAAATAATCTTCTCAATGCCACGCAACTGTTAGAAACCTCACAGCCCCTGCAGAGTGGGAGAGGCAACACGGTGCCATATCATGACTCTTCTTTGTGGCTAAAACAGTCACCAGAGACCAAGAACATTTTTCAAGCTTTACAAAAGTCCCTTGACAGATTCAGCCTACAGACTAGTCAGTCCTGGAGTACAGGGAAAGGCAAAAGCAACTCCAGAACATAACTTTGGCAGGCCAGGAGTATTCCAGTTAAATGAAGAAGCTGGGTATTGCACTTTAAGCTAAACCTCAGAACTGCCATTAAACAAATTAACCTCACTGAAACCAGCTATCAGTGGATACATAATCATAGACTTCAATACAAGTAACTTTAAATGCTAAGGTGTGAAAGACTGGAGTATTGGACTATCAGTGTGAAAAAAAAACTGAGCGCATCTGTCAAGTATTACTTTGGAGCTGTGTCTCCAACGTTAACCTTTACCATCCAGCAATTTTCAGTGTCCAGAGTGGGATTATTAACTGATACTGATAGATGGTTTGAATCTTCAGCCACCCTTTGAGGCTAAACTTTCAGTCCTGTTACGACTTCAGTATTTAACAAATGTGTGACCTCAGCTGGAATTTCCCAGGAAAAACCCATCAGAACACAAAAGCATTCAAGAGAAGGGAATTTCAGCTACTAGTACTCTGGGAAGAGACAGGCTGTCTCATATCCTCACAGTGGATATAGCAACCGGACCTTTTTTGTTTTTTAAATCCAATCTCCTGGATATAAAGTCATTCTTTAGCACCAAGCTATCTTTGTTGAGTCACTTGAATAGGGAAGTGAAGTGTATGTTTGTGTGCTGCAGAGCATAGAGAAATGATGAAAAGCTTTTCAAAGACCAAATAACTTCCTGGAATTCAGACTCTGCATCAGAAAATGTAAGTAGGTGGTTTTGTTCGTTAATTCCAAAAGAGCTGTTGCATTAGTCATGAAAGTCAAGTTGGTTCATATTTGCAGGAATTTGCCTGGCTTGTACAGTTTATGCAAGCTGGATGGCAATTCCCCAACATTTTAACTTCTTCATTCAAAACTAAATGAAACCACACCAAACCAAACCAAACCAAACAACTCTGCAACATTTGGGAGTCATTGGTCAAAATACTACAGCAAATCCCCCATCTAAACTGTGTATTTCCTTTTTGCAGGAACTGTATTCAGCCTTCTAGCTCTTTTCTTACTCATGACAGAGTCTGCACAAAACAAGTCCAGCACTAATGTAATGCATCTCTCACATCAGAAATACTGTTTCATTTTAATGCATAAGCAGAGCCTCAGGACAGAAAAAAGCAGGTGAGGGTAACAGCATCAGCAGTGAGCTGCTGCCTCATGCCGGGTGCAAAATGCCAATTTGCAACTTTGAAATAAAGCAGCTCCTCTGTCAACAGATGTTAAATGGAAGGAGGAGCTGCAGAGGCAGGCGGAATACAGTGGATCCTGGCTTTTGTAGAGTGGGCTGCTTCACAGAGAAATGAATCACCTCTGATCAGCTTACTGATGTTGCCTCCCCTATGTCTACGCAAAGCAGCCCCTACCAACCAACTCACCAACACCTGGAGCTCTGCAGGCACAGCAGCCACTGTGTCAGCAGGAGCAGCTCATCAGCTGTAAGGAGTCTCTAAAGGGCCATTTGCCCCTAAAAAGTGATGGCCTAGTGGTGAGATAAAGCAGTGGTTTAGGTACTGCCACATACTGTCCCAGGTTGAGGACAACACCTATAAACACAAGTGTCAGCCTCTGCCCTGTGGACATGCTGCCACAGAGCTCATGAATCTTCAAGCATAGGTATGTCAGCGAGGCTACAAACTGAGGGCTAATTTGTGACTGACTTCACCCACATCCAGAAAGTAAGGTGAAGGAAGAGCGCTCCTCTCTGGGCTGGCAGGGTGGTGAGTCTAGGCACAGAGGAGAAAATAGAAGCAGTGTGGTGGCTCTTCATTCTGCCACACCTCCACCCTAGTCCAAAAAGGTGCTTCAGGAAGGGGTGGGAGATAGGCAAAACCTTCATACCACCCCCACTTGCCATCTTGTCCAGATAAGATGGCATGATGGCAGTTGTTCATAATTTGCAGCTGGTAAAGGTCAGCAGCCAAGATGAAAGGAGGGAGTTGTGACTCAGAGATGTGTCAAGCCTCTCTGGGATTTTTCTTGGGTGGTGTGGTTCACACCCACCTCTCACTTCAGGCTCTGCCTCAAGACAAATTCTAGTTCAGAGTGCCTGAGACACCTACTGGAAACAACTGAGCTCAAATTCATCTGAGGCCAGGTAAAGCACTGGCTCTTGAAGCTCTCCCCATACTGTTTTGCAATCGTTAAGGTTGGAGAAGACCCTTAAGATCATCGAGTCCAACCGCTAACCTATCAGTGCCAAGTCCACCAATAAACCATGTCCCTAAGCACTACACCTACATGGCTTTTAAATACCTCCAGGGATGGAGACTCCACCACCTCCCTGGGCAGCCTGTTCCAATGCTTGACAGCCCTCTTGGTGAAGAGATTTTCCTAATGTCCAACCTAAACTTCCCCTGGTGCAGCTTGGGGCCATTTCCTCTCATCCTATTGCTTGTTACTAGGGAGAAGAGACCAACTCCCACCTCGCTACAACCTCCTTTCAGGTAGTTGTAGAGAGCAATAAGGTCTCCCCTCAGCCTCCTCTTCTCCAGACTAAACAACCCCAGTTCCCTCAGCTGCTCCTTATAAGACTTGTTCTCTAGGCCCTTCACCAGCTTTGTTGCTCTCTTCTCTGGACACACTCCAGCACCTCAATGTCTTTGTTGTAGTGAGGGGCCCAAAAGTGAACAAAATACTCGAGGTGTGGCCTCACCAGTGCCGAGTACAGGGGCACAATCACCTCCCTGCTCCTGCTGGCCACACTATTCCTGATACAAGCCAGGATGCCATGAGAGGATATTTTGGGTATCTCCTACATGCTTTCCCACTGTACTCCAATTAATACCTGCAAAGCTGCCAATCCAGAATAATTCACTTGATTGCTTCTGTGATAGAGTCATATTTCTAGTAAGACCATTAGATTTTCATCTCAGAGACCAATGGGCAGCCAGTAGGTGATAACATTTGAGGATTATTCGGGGAGACTAAACTTGTGCTGAAGAGCAGATCAGACAACACTGACTACCCAGACACAGCCAAAAGCTTTGTCATACGAATGATGTACATATCAGACAGGAAAAAAGCTTCCCTACCCAGGACATTCATGCCATCCTTAAATTCAAGTCCCTTCTTAATGACCAGCTGGGCTTCTGGTGGTGCTTCACGCATTGTCTCATTCATCATAGCAAAAGCAGAGTCAGTGACATTAGGTGTTTCTTCAATGGGTGGTGGCACCAGCACTTTCTTGGTGACAGTTTGGATCTGAAGACAATAAAAAGGCAGGATGAGAATGGAAACAGACTGAATGTAATAAGTGTGGGAGATCAGGAAATAATAATAAAAAAAGTCTTAATTTGAAATTCCAGGGAACTGTATTTTTAAAGGATTAGACATGCATTCCACAACCTCTTACCCCCTCTTCCAAAAATAAGTTTGTTTTTCAACAGTTCCAAGTGTCACAAAGTCCTGGGAGTCTTCCTTGTTACTTTAGTGTGGAAAGTATGGCAAATGCTTGTTCCTTACAACTACAATGTAACATTTTACAGATAGTTAGCCCCTTTGTCCAGTTGGTTCACAAATTGCATGTTACATGTTGGTACCATTTATTTAGCACCAAAAGACAGGCACCTCTAAGATCAATCACAGTAAGGCTCGTTATTCTTGATGGTCTGCCCAGCTCAAGTTACCATAGTTTGATGGTTAGCTTGAATCAAAAACTTTGGACATTTCCAACACTTCACTTGGCGACTGTGAGAGCCCAGAATGGAATATGCACAGTACCCTGTGCTCTCTAATTAAAATATTGTGAGTGACAGATAACAGAAAAATTATCAGAGCTGCCAGACACCTATTAAAGGAAATCTGACCCCCTCAAAAAAGAAGACATCAGCATCTGAATGGATCTAGAGCCCTCCTGGCACATGAAAGGCAGAGTCAAGTGAGAGCTGAGATGGAGTGGTAGAGGAAGAAATGGGCTTGAGTTTATGGCTATGAAAAAAGGGAGGAGGGAGTGGAAAAAGAGAGATCTGTGACTTGCTGCTTTTAGAAGGGACGTTTTCCTCCTACTTCACACCTTCAGCCCTTCCTGCCTTTTCATGGTTCTGGGACAGGCAAAACTGTTAGGAAGCTATGCCTATTTGCCATGGTTTCCCATCTGCTCCCTACTTTCCCTGTTCCTAGAAACATGTTTGAGCAAGGCATCAGAAATGGCGCATTAGCCTTTCAAAGAACATTTGCACCTCTTTCTTGTTGAGATGGAAATTGTAGTTCTATGGATGATGATCCAGATTCGATCCATGTATTTTATAATAAGGTTTATAAAAGGTTTTAAAATACCTTATGTCTCTCCTTTCAAAACCTGCTGTCTAAATCAAGAGGATGTAGACAGAAAACCTACATAGCTTTGTATGAGAAACTCTTCAGTTGCTCTGAAACAACCCAACATTCCTGCACTTTTACATTTTTTTCAGAGTTAAATTTTATCTGAGGGATGTTGTCAACACAATATTTTTTGTGTGAGGTATCCAGAATGTAAGAACAGAGTCACAGAAGTTAAACTTAAAACATTCGACTCTACACACTTACAAATTCCAATACAGTTACTCAAGTCAAAGGTTCTCAGCCCTTCTTTGCACAAGGCCACAATCACTAAAAATGGTGAGCCTAACATCAAGTTTAGATTCTGACAATAACAGCTGAGGCCAGAAAACCATTTAAATATCAGTCACACTTATAGGTGATAGTCCCATTCTCTTTCATGGCACATAAGATCTTACGCCTCTGCTGGAATAGCAGTTTTTGTTATAAATTAAGACTTTCTTGCAGACCATACAAAAATTCAAGAGATATTGAAACCCCATGATGGCTCAGAGTTCAGTCTGCAAATGAACCGTCTCAAAATTGCAAGTGAACCCCTTCATTGCTTTCTGCCTGGTCGCAAGGGGAGGCATATAAAATTCCCCCACAGACCACAGCTACACGGTACTGTTGCTGTGCACCCTTCAAAATAATTATTTGCAGGATTCCTGCAAAAAGTTGCTTCCTCCTTACGCAACCTGGAAACACTGAATGCTCATGGAGAGAGTCTGTATACACGTAGGAAGAGAAACTATATGCTGACACCATTAAAAGCAGTTAATTTTCCTCCTAAATAAAAAGAGAGACAAGTAAAGTCTAACTCCTTACTGAGGAGTTAAGGGCTAATAGAAGGTACAAGTTCCATCTGGAAAGGAGAGTTACTTACCTTGCAAATGAAAGGTGGCATTGTGGCAGAGGCTTTCACTGGCAATTAGTTTGGAATCTGATAAAATTAAACACCGGAAAGCCAAAAACCTCAGTAGCTTTTTTGACTAAGTTTAAAAAACAGTCAAAGGAATTGGTGATCCGTAACTAGTGAAGTGACCTGAACATTGATATTACACACACTGAAAAAGCAATATTAAGGTTCCAAGAAAACTAGCTGACATGGGTAGCTTAATTCTTCTTTCTCCTGCTTTTTGCCTTTGTCAAGATATTTGACTACTTTCAACTGACCAGAAGTTTAATTCTCCTCCCTTCCACAGTTCAAATGAGGGAAAGAAAGAAAAAAACATAAGCATGCTGCTGTCCCCTCACTCCATTTTGCAAAAATACATTTCACATTACATGTGATGTTTAACCACTCACAGTTTGACCACATGACTGATGTTCCCATGATGATTCGGAAATATTGAGAATGTTCTCTCTTTAAACCCCCAAGGACTATGTGTTTTTATGTGGAAGTCCATGGAAAAAGTGAAGCAATCCAAGCCTTTTTGGCAGCTTAGGTTGCCCTCCGTTCTTCCACCCGCCATGGTTTCTTCTCCCTTCCCCCTTTTCTCTTCACTTTATTCTTTGGCCATAACCACAGTTCTAGCTATCATGCCATTTCACACAGGAACGTTTAAGAACAGGTTTGGCAATAAACCCTGTTCCATCAAAGAAAAAAAAAAGTCTGCATTATTGCCAAACATCTTAGTTGTAGGAAAAATCAGCTTACATACAAGAAATATGCTTAAGCAGAAATTAGGAGCACACATTTTTCATTTATTTTATCCCTCAAAGTGAAGCTGTTTTGATTAAACATTGGTGAAAAGCTTTTAAACAAAATTGTTTACCTACAGAGCAAACAACACATGGTGCAAGCCGCCTTCTTTCCCAGCATGCTTCAAACCTGGCCTGATGGAGCCACCTGTAGGTGAGTCAGCCACTTGACTGTATTATCCCCACCTAGTCTGGAATCTCATACAGCAATAGAAGGGTTGGGGTTTGGGGGTACATTTCTACAGGCAACCAGCTGGAATGAAGATCAACCATATATAACAAACAGGGCATTACATACCATCAGCTCTGTAACTAACAACCAAGATCAAATTCAACCTCAGTGAAAGATCCCATAATTTTTCAGCTGTTCAGCCCCAAGATAGCATTCATGACCGTATATATTGTATAAAAAGTGAGGGAAAAAATTAAGTTTACTTAATAACAAACTAAAAATCATCTTCTTAAAAAAATCTATGAATTTAAATAATAACTACAGCATAAAACAAAGCAGTTTGAAAGAACATTCTTTATTTTACCTGCTCAAGATTTAAGACTTGTATTTTTCTTTGCATCACCATTTCTGTAATTCATCTAAACAATGACACTAACTCTACAGACATCCCCGGTAAGTAAAAGATGTAAAAAATATTACCAAGGAGTAGAAGGATTTACCTGCTGAAAGCATGCTTGGACTAGGTTTTCAGGGAACAGGTTTCGGATCAGATCCAAGAAAGCATCCAGACTAGATACTTCATCATTCTTCTTCCCTTGACCAAGCTGTTTCTTGAGCTTTGGATTCCCTGGATGGATGGCTAAAACCAAAATCACACCCAGCACAGCAGCAATAATAGTGGTGGACATATAGTAGACCATGGCTCTTGTACCCAATCGGCCGCTTGCTTTAGCGTCTAAACCAGACAGTCCTGCAGGTGTTTTATTTTAAGAAACAAACAAATATATTGAGACTCAATATCCAATTCAATAATCATAAAATAAAATCCTTTATAATTTGCGAAGTTTAATGACTGCCTACAGGTGCGCGCTTTCGTCCTTGTGAAATTCTCACTACTAGGTAGATTACTGAAGCTTCTCCCTCCAGATCTTATGTGAACAATGTCTGCTGTTACTACTTTGAAGACAACCATTTAAGATTCCAGCTAATCACAGGGGAGGCACTGAAAAATAGAGAAGATATCATACCATCTTCTGCCCTTGATTGCTGCAAACTGGTCATGGTCTGGCTGACACCACACCTTTAATACACCTAGGCTCCCTAGAGTCATGCCATCTTATTTGCAAGGACCAATCCAGGAATTAGGTGAAACAGCATAATAAGAAATTTCTGATGTTCAAGAAGGTAGTATGTATGCATGTGTTTGAAAATAAATTCACTGGAGCATCTACATATTAAAGCCAATGAAGTTAATCAGAAATTAACTCCGAAATACACACTGCAACTGCAAAAACCCTGATAGGATCACACTGTTATTCCTCCTACATCACAAAAAGCAAACCAGGTGATATCTGCAGCAAGCATCTTAAAGTATTTATGGCTAATAGATCTTACCTGTGATTAAACTGGAGATAATTAAAGGGAGGATCAGCATTTTTAGCATCCTCATAAGTATATCTCCTGGGAAGGCTATTAACATGATGATGTCAGGGTCAATAGGTGTTGCTAGGCGAAGAAGACCCCCACACAGGGCACCCAGGATGACACCTGGAAAAAGAATAAAAGAGAGCAGATAGGTAACATAAATACACCTGAATGTGCATTGATTACCTAGGAGAACAGCCTAGAAGAAAAATGGTTACACAAGGCAGCAGATTTTTGGTACAGAGACAGATTTTGAAAGGCTTAGCTTTCTGATTGATATGAGGCTGTAACATGCTTACCACATATCTCACAATTAAAGGCAAGTGGTCCTGATGTAGAATCTTCTCTCAGTTGAGCTTACGCCTAATGTACTATTCTGCTTCTCCAAATACAAATTTGCTGCAAACCACAATGTTATTGAGGTTTACTAATACTGTGTAGGCCTTGCAATACATTGAAGGAGAGTAAAATATAATTCATATCATTGTTCCACAGCTGGCAAAATTGGGGCACCAAGAGATGAAGTGATTTATATAAGGCCGTACAGAACTGACAGGAGAGCCAGGGTTGGGACGCAGCTCTTGGAAGTATGACATCTAGCTTTCAACATAAGAATGGTAGCACTTGAAAACAAGGTCAGCATGAGTAGCTATTTTACAGCCTACAGGAAAGCTACTATAGTCCTGTGAGGAAAATAGATTCAAGTTTCATATGGGGGGTTTTGTAAGGGGGTACTGCACATATAATTGATTCTTAGTATTCATTTATTACTCCTTCCCTTTGATGGTCTGCATCCTTCTCTTCTCCTTGTGCTAGTGTTCTCAAATCACAAACAATTCCTTCATCGTTTACTTAGATTTGTACGGTGGTAATACCTAAAGCCCCCTCTCAGGATTGAGGCTGTTAAAGCATAGTCTAGGGAAAAAAAGGCGATGTTTACTTTCATAACATGGTCTTTGTGAATGGATATTTTATGTTTACATCCAGGGTACCTTTATTTTCCTGATTCCAAGTCTGAAGTGTAATAAAACTTGACAGCAAAGCCTGAGTTCTGATTTGCAGCAACTATGACTCTTTGAAGTATCAGTTTGATACAATGGAAAATATCTGTGTATTCAAAACTTTTTCTGGAACTGCATCAGGTACCTTCTAAAGGTAATTCAAAGCAAATACTGTCTAATCACTTCAGCAGTATGGGTTTTGAAGGCTGAAAAATATGGATGTGAAGTTTGCAGCTCAAGACCAGCTGCAGCTGGTCTTTCGAACAGTAACAAAATAGAGTATGTCTATGAATTTGCTGCATTTGGCTGTTAGGCTTTCAGTGAAAAAAAAAATCAGGCAAAGAGCCGGTGAACCACAATAAAATGTCAAACTGTTCCATATTTGGAAGCTGCTAAAGCCAGAAGTAATATTTAGGATGAGATCACGGAGTGCTGACTTACAGCTACAGAGAGGGGTAGAAACCTTAAAAGCAGTGGAGAATAAACTGAGAGATAGAAGGTGGAGGAAAGGAAATTTTAAAGAGTTTTGGGGTTTTTTTTTCAAATAACTGAGTGAAAAAAAATGTGTAGTGCATCTAATTCTACTGAATGACGTCGATCTGACTAGCCTTGGGACTTAGATCACAAGCCATTCAAAACCTGATATAGAACGTATCTCAGTGGTGTGGATTTGCTCCGTGTTGTCTCAGTGATACCCTGCACAGCTGAACTAAAGTGACAGTGCCTACAGGCATCCTATTTACTCTCTGGCTGTTCAGCTGGCACAGCTGATGACCAGAGACAGGGTCTGTGGTACTACATGAACAAATACAGATACACAGAGAATGTCCAGGGCAGCAGATGTAGCTTACCAAATACAGTAAGAGTCAGGAGCAGGTTCCTGTGGAGCGACTGGCAGAACTGCACACATATGTTCCTGGATCTGTGCTCCACTGGACTTAAATGACTTTCATGCATCCGTACTTCTACTTGCTTAGGCATATTGTTGGCACTAGAACAAAAAAATGAAAATCAAGTAAAACTTATAGCATAAGATGCCAAAAGTGAGAGGAAAGTCTGGATTACTTCCATCATGTGTAACTGGGGAATCTGATGCTTATTCCATCATTTTCCACATTTCACAAACACTGAATATTTACTACTCCGAAGAAGTCTCTGAAATGACAATGGTTTGCCCTTCTAAAGGTGTAGCCTTTGAGATATTTTTTGCAGTTATCTCTCAAATGGTGGAGATGTAAACAGAATTAATAACCTGGACACATCATCCCAACTGTTTCATGGACTAAACTATTGGTGTTGAGGTGGAAAATTCACTTTCCCAAAGATCATGGCTGTCTACTTAAGTAGGAGAGATGGCTGTATAACAATGCAGGAAAATGCAGATTTTAATACTTTATTTAATTCCAGTTCAGGAAAAGAATCTAAAATGAGTATTTATTTGCAAAATAAAGTATTCCAGAATGTTGCCTAATCTTCCCAAAACGTTTCATTTCAACATTCACATTTTATTGTAATTTAATCAGAATACTGAGGTCAAAATAATTTTTTTCAACTTGGCTCTAATGAGACTTGAACAACTGCCACTGAAAATTAGTCACAAAACTACACATTCCCCAAGAAAACCTTTGATTTCATTGAATTGGCAGTGTTCAGAGGAAAAAGTTTTTTTACTAACTCTGGTTTATATTTGAGTAGGTGATATGCACATGAGTGCAGGACTTCGAAAGCCATGCCTCTAACTTTCTCAATGCCAGAGAAATCATTAGCAATAGACTCCCTTTGTATATACAAAATATTAAAATGTACTTAAAACTCCTAAAAATACTACTACAAATAAAACATACAGTTTTCCTAGAAGTTAAGACTGTCTACTTAAATATAAGAAAGGGGTAAGGAACAAATTTTTTTTATTGTCAAGAAAAATATCTATTTTGAGATCTGGTCTTATGCCAGGGAGGCATAGGACAAGATTTTAGAAAAAGGAAACCAAATCTTCCTCTACAACAGTAGACTGAGGTCTACAGACCTAAACAGGTCTGAAAAGATATATAAAGTTCTGATGTTCTTAGTCCTAAACCATTTCCAGGAAATCAAAACATTTTTTTTTTTGTTACATATAGTATAGCTTCTTGTCTTGACAAAGTTTCTCAACAGAAAGTTACAATTAGACCCGTAATAAGAATTCAGTAATTTTGATGCAAATAGTTCCATGTTTTTCCTTGTCAAAGTGAAATTTCTTTCCAATATACTCGTTTGTTAAAAAAAAGACACCAGCAGAAAATGCATTAGAGGATACTCTTTTTTTTTTTTTTTTAAGGGGGGGAGAAACCCTCCAAGTGTTGTCATTTTTATTTTGTACCTTTTTAAATATTCTATAACAATGGTTGCAAAAAAATGTACTGCTGATGGTGGAATAGCAAACAAGAACATCAGTGCACATTCTGACAGCTTAAATGTGAGGTATGCCTACTTCTTGAAGATTTATGAATGCAAGTATCACAGATACCTAAGGATTAGCCAGGGGATAATGCGCACAGCAGTTATTTTAGGAATTATGAGAAAGATGAGACAGTGTCTGCAGTTTTCATGCACGTAGGCCACAAAGCCATGAAATCACTGGTGGAAGTGTGCCACAAAATCAAGGCACTTGGGATCCAAAATTTGCAATTGAGGATTACATCTATTTTCACTTGCACTCTGAACACAAATGTATGACTTGTTTAGACCTATTATTTGTTACAGGTTTATTATATATTCTTCTAAAACTTTAAAATATGGACAGCTGATATTTAAAAGAAATCCTTAGAGGTTCTTCCATTAGCAAATAATTAGGCAGAACTGGAATGGATCCGCAAACAGAAGCACTTTATGATGTTATATCTTTCTAGGATTTTGCCGTGGGCTAGGGTTAGTCTGGCTTCCTGGACCCTTTCCCTGACGCCATACTTATAGCTTCATACGGTCCAAAGGAAAGCCACCTCACAAATCTGCTTCCTCAGCTGTGGGCCTTTTCTCTAACTCACACAGAATAGAAGCATATCATTCCCATGACACCACTGCTGAAATAAGAAGCAGAAGCAGGCCTCTGGTCCTGCTATTGTATACAAGACTTATTTCTATTCCCATCCATTTCTAAGTGACAGGATGGTGTTTGCTGGCCATATCCCACTCCAAGTCTGGTCAGCATAGAAACAAAGATTCAGGAAAGGAGGGGATGGTAGGCCTACTCCCACCACTGCAGTGACTACTTCAGGATTATACCCCAAGTGAACCAAAGCCAGCCGTGCTCGAGGTGGTCAAACAACACAAAGCTTTTACATGACAGCAACTATCTTCTAAAGTTCAGCCATGTAGAATGTAGATATCCAAATACCCTCTGACAAGAGAAGGAAGTGAGGACACAAAGCTCTTTAAGGACATTCCTAATTTTCCAGGAACTTAATAACATATTGTGTGCTTCCCTCAAGGGCAAAATATGGGGTTTACATTCTCTAGCTCTTCATGATTGCAAATGAACCTTCAGCATGGACTGAAATTCTGATTGGTATGTTTTTTTAAAGAAAGAGACTTAATACTAAAATATGCTAACCATGCAGATCTGTTACAAAAAGCATTGACAGATGAATATCATCACATGAAAAATGGTACCACAAAGGACAGTAATCTAAGCATTTGCACTGTTAGCACTGCTTTTAGCAATGAGATTTTTATCACCAGACCAGAGACAAAGTATCGTTCCAGGCTTTTGAATATGTTGCAAGGGGGAAAAGCTTCTTGTGTAGCACATGAAAATTGGTATTTTGCACCAGGAATTTTCTATCCAATTACTAGAAGATGAAAATCTGTTTGACATCTGCATCATGGAAATGAACTTTTGTCTTATGGACTAAGTAATCCTTCCTACACTGTTTTTGTGCTTCTATTTGCATCTTGTAAATGATATTTAGCTCTGGAAGAATGCATAACATTTTGCACCTGAAACCTGCAGTTGCATAATGACATAACTGCAAGAAGTTGCTGCTGAAATCTTTCAAAGATGCACAGATGACAGCTAGGGCAGAATCAGGGTCCTTATGGACCCTATTACCCTGGATCTGTCCTACTCCTCTGCTGTCTATCACTGAAATTAGTGCATGCTTACATGCACAGCTTTCTCCATACTGTGAAGGCCACAGTGCATGAAAGGACGCGGCTTAAATAAGTATAAGGCCTTCCTGTGCTTCAGATTTTCTTGCTGAAGTTAAAAATTAATGCATAACAGAGTGGAGCTTGACTGCACCCCAATTCATGGGCACTGCTGGGACTCAAACGCAAAGCCAGAAGTGTACCACAAACATGAGCACCTCCTACACAAATGAACACTGCTAATATAATCTCTATATTAATGGTACCTCTGTACATAGGTAAGTATCACAAAACAGTGCAGAATGCATTTTAGCAGCTGTGATCCTTCAAACATGCAAATTATTATCTTGGTTAAATAAATCATTGTTCCACTGTGCTGAGCTTCTATGGCTATTCAAACAAACAAAGCATTCTGAATGCTCATCTGAAACCCATCAGAGCAAACCCTCTTTTAGTCTAACTTGACTGAAGCCAGAGCATGATAATATAAATTAATTCTGCTCATTATTTTCCTATGTCATTATCACAAGCAGCCAAACAGCTAAACTCCAAACTAGGCCCACAGAGAACTGTAAGAACTGAGACCTTCAAAGAAGATAATATTTTCTGGCAACTACAGGCACTTGAAAACATTGACAGGACTTATTAAAAAATTAACCAAATATTGGAAAATGTGTAGCCACATGAAATAGCACTTCACATGAAACACCACATACAAAGAGCTAGACATACATGGTGGCTTTTGAATGATTGAGTATGATCTTCTGCCTAGCCCAGGGTCACCTATCCTTCTCCCTTCTGAGGCAGCACTTATCCTTAGAAAAGGAGAGGAAGTCGTCTGAGCCCAGAACATTTGATTTTTTTTCACCTTCAGAGAATACAGAAGTGTCTCAAAGGGAACATAATTTGTATTTTCACCAACTTCAGATACACTCTACTCTGCCAAGGCACTATCTAAGTCCATTAATAGAAATTAGTATCAGAATTAACAGTGATTTTACTGCCTTTTAAGCAAAGAAACAACCTCTTGCCTGAATAATCAAGTTAGCTACTTGCTCTTTCCACTGTTCCTCATCCCCACAGCGTGCACAAGGTACAAGAAAATAATCTGTCCATAAGCACTTGATTTTAGATTATCTAAATATTTACACTTATTTTGCATACGAGATATACAGTGCTATATGAGATAATCTGTTTATCTGCAATTTTTAAGCTGTAGTCTGTTCCTTTGCAGATTGCTACACATAATGCTGGCAAAATGCAAGAAAGCAACTTATTAAAACACCAAGGTTCATTGGGAATTTTTGTTCCTATTTCCTCCAAGAATTTTTCTTAGGTTTTATTTTAGATCCCTCTGGGAAAGTCTGCTGTTCTGTTTCTTTTCAACTGCTTCTTTCTTTCTTGTATTTCCACTGAAGTTTCTAGGCCTAAAAGGTTGGAAAAACTGTTTGCTTCTTTTCCTTGATTATCAAATATAATTCCTTTCCTCACAAAAGTTAAGGGTTAGAAATTTACACAGAGCTTGAGTGATAATGCCCTTTTCAGTCAGTTATTGAGAAAGAGCTCTCCATCTCCCAAATACTCACCCAGCTTAGCATAAACCTAGAGTAGAGACTAGAAGGGAAAAACTAATCTTTCTTCTAAATGAAAAATATAGGTAAAGATCATAACAAGACTAGTAAAGACAGATGCTGTGAACAGTGTAATTTAGCAGAGACCATGTTTAATCTATATAAGGCATTTCAGCTGTGTCAATTAATTAAGCAGGTAATTCTCAGTATGTCTGCTTTGGTTAGTATTGCCTGGAGATTAGTGGGTGTTTTGGGGCATGGTGAGCTGTTTAGAGAAGTTCTTATTACCATAGCAAATGGTTATTTTAGAGTAGGACAACAGAATGAGGATGATCCTTTTTTGGGGGTCTTGCAAAATAGTTCTTGGAGGTTTATGAAGGGTTATTTAGTAGACACTCAGGGTTTCAGCAAAATATTTAGGAAGGAGGTCCCTTCCAACCTGGGATTCTGTTAAACAGTATTTTCTTCATAGAATACCATGAATAAAATACCAGGTTGTTTTGTAGCAGTTACTTCAATCTAGGTAGCAAGACTTTCTTGAGAAAACAACCTCGAAGAGACTGACTTCAGTTTCAGTTCAGTGTCTAAGAACATCTTTTGAGCTAGATGTTTGCTGTCAAACCAAACACTGCTCTCTTCTGAAGCAATGAGTAAACAGCAGGCATAAATGTCCATACGTCATAAGTTGTTCCTAGGAGGGCTGGCCTCTTTAAGGGGGGGGGGGAAAGGGGGGTGGGGAATAGGAGGTTTAAAAAGTTGAGCTAGCTTTCTTAACCTCAGAATAAAAAGTGAACAAGCTGCAAATGTCTTCTTGCCAACCACCTAATACCCAGACAGGTGGTTCAAATGTAGTCACAGCTGAAAAATCATGGCAAAAATGGTATCATGAAGTTTGGTGCATAGTAATCTTGGTGAATCCTCACTGATGAGCTCATCCTAGCAATCAGTGCAATTGCATGGGAGTAAATGAGTGCTTAATCTGCCCTGAATGATATTTGTTGGCAGCAAGGCTTGGGTCAGGTTTGTATCTCTTCCCCTTTCCCTGGAGAGACAGTGTAGCACCAATGATTCAGGATCACATGCTCTGTTCATGACAGGGAAATGGAGTATGGATCTGCTCCACTCCACACGACCAGTTTACTCCTATCCCATATGTAGGAAAGGGTCTACTCTGGTTGCTAGATAAAAGATGAGTGACTACAAAAATTCATGGAACATCACCAGCACAAGAGGGAGTTTACTAGCTGGATGTGAGGAGTCCAGACTTCTGCCACAACTCTTGTGAAATTAGGGCTCAAGAATCAGCTTACCAAGAAACTTCTAGTTTGAATTGAAATAGAACTGTTTGCTGTTTGAATTAATTATATCAAGACAACAGCTGATGAGTTTCTTTTGGGACACAGTCTGGGACTATACTGTTCCACTATGCCATGGCATGTGCTGTAGTGTGGGGGTTTATTTTCTTAGATTGGATATATTTTTCAAACAACAGTGGAGCTGGTAAAGCTCATCATATGCAGCCACAATTTAACAGGCCATACAGGGTAAACAGATAAAATACTTTTATTGCGAAAAGTATACATAAGCTTTGGTATCACTCCTGCTATGTGATGTTCAGGTGTTAAATGTGGTATTTTACATCAATAAAATATTCTGGTCAGGTCTCAGCCTCTTCACAAAAATAATTTTAAAAATCCAACAAACAAACACACAAAACTACTACAAACAAGAGTAACATAAGCTTTAGTCTGCATTAACAAGGGGTTTATTTTAAGCCTCTTGTGCCACTAAGCCATTCCATTGAATTTCAACTGCATTATGTAGTTTTTTTCTTGTTAATTGTAAGACATTAATGAATTCTGAGTGGTGATATAGTCATTTACCATGGAGACTGATTTGGCCTAGGGACTGGTATTACAAGCAACACCTTGAAGCATGACTTGCCTTTTCGCAGTGGGAGAACTTTTCATCCTGGATCATTTTACAACCATGTTGTTTCCTCTGAGTTAGTATTTAGTATAAATTCTGTGATTTTAACATAATCATATGAGCAAGTTTAATCATAATCATATTAGGACAACCAGGTGATCAAGCCCAGTTGGTATGGGTTTATGAAAGGCAGGTCCTGCTTGACGAACTTGATCTCCTCCTATGACAAGGTGACCTGCTAAGTGGATGAGGAAAAGGCTGTGGATGTTGTTTACCTGGCCTTCTATAAAGCCTTGACACCATTTCCCACAGCATTCCCCTGCAGAAACCGGATGCTCAGGGTTTGGACGGGCGTATTCTTTGCTGGGTAAAAACTAGCTGGATGGCTGGGCCCAAAGAGTTGCAGTGGAGTTAAATCCAGTTGGCAGCTGGTCACAAACAGTGTTCCCAGGGCTCAGTGTTGGGGCCAGTCGTGTTTAGTATCTTTATCATGATCTGGATGAGGGGATCAAGTGCACCCTCAGTAAGTTTGCAGACAACACCAAATTGGGCGGGAGTGTCAAACTGCTTGAAGGTAGGAAGGCTCTCCAGAGGGACCTGTATCGATGGGCCAAGGCCAACTGTATGGGGTTCAACGAGGCTCAGTGCTGGGTCCTGCACTTGGGTCACAACAACCCCATGCAAAACTGCAGGCTTGGGGAAGAGTGGCTGGAAAGCTGCCCGGTGGAGACGGACCTGAGGGTGCTGGTTGACAGCTGGCTGAATGTAAGGCAGCAGTGTGCCCAGGTGGCCAAGAAGGCCAACAGCATCCTGGCTTGTATCAGGAATAGTGTGGCCAGCAGGGGTAGGGAAGTGATTGTGCCCCTGTACTCGGCACTGGTGAGGCCACGCCTTGAGTATTTTGTTCACTTTTGGGCCCCTCACTACAACAAAGACATTGAGGTGCTGGAGTGTGTCCAGAGAAGAGAGCAACAAAGCTGGTGAAGGGCCTAGAGAACAAGTCTTATAAGGAGCAGCTGAGGGAACTGGGGTTGTTTAGTCTGGAGAAGAGGAGGCTGAGGGGAGACCTTATTGCTCTCTACAACTACCTGAAAGGAGGTTGTAGCGAGGTGGGAGTTGGTCTCTTCTCCCTAGTAACAAGCAATAGGATGAGAGGAAATGGCCCCAAGCTGCACCAGGGGAAGTTTAGGTTGGACATTAGGAAAATCTCTTCACCAAGAGGGCTGTCAAGCATTGGAACAGGCTGCCCAGGGAGGTGGTGGAGTCTCCATCCCTGGAGGTATTTAAAAGCCATGTAGGTGTAGTGCTTAGGGACATGGTTTATTGGTGGACTTGGCACTGATAGGTTAGCGGTTGGACTTGATGATGTTAAGGGTCTTTTCCAACCTAAATGATTCTATGAGGCTATGATTCTATATTTAAATAGCTGACCAGCAGCATCCTTACTGAACCTGCAGGGAAAAGTGGTCTGCATGAACCCCCTCCTGTCTCTGAATTAGTTAGTATTTACATGGATCTCTTCTGATTTTTTAAAAATATTGTTCCGTGAGGTCATTTAGAAAAACAAGTCTTCATGATTTACCTGATTTTGCCATCTTTGAACTTAGGCTCCATTTGTTTGTATTTTTAAAACCCTATTAGAATTGGCAGAAGGTTTCTGCTCACTAAATGCTTCCTTTAACAGTTTCTCCAGGTTTTGAATCTGGCTCAGGAAGCTTAATTGTACAGTAGAGGACGGGTAGCATAGAGGCCATTTGGAAGCAGGAGCAAAGGAAAATGAAGTATCCCATGACACAAGTTTTTTTACAAGCATGTGGTCATTTTTTACATAGCTATCTGGGTCTTTCCACAAATACCTATCACCATGGAAAAGAGACAATTTTTTTTCCCCTGGTGTTTCTTTATGTGTCATTGACTAACGTATTGACTCATGTATTAACTGCAGCAACACATCTGAACAATAAGAAAGAGAAGTAAAGGTGATAGATCTGCCAGGCAGGGAGAAATAGTTTTCTACTCACAATCACACATCCTGTGTATGTCCACATACGTGGCTTTGAATAATCTCTTTAAGACAGATTGCAGTGCATGGATAAAGCCTCTTCCTGTGCAAGATTTTTCATATTAACTTGCAACTTAGATTTTATATAGCATTTTACGGCTTATTATATGGAAAAGAAAATGAGTCCCTACGGACCGGTTGAAAGTTCACTTTTCATGGAACCCTGCACTATAAACCACATGACGCCAACAGATCACATTGAATAACATTGGTTTTGTTAGAAAGTAGATAATTGTATTTTACATAAACAGGTATGTAACTGCATACCTAGAAACACTTTGGGAGTGTCAGATAGGCAGGGGAGAAAGCAATCAGGATAACACCTAGGTGTTTGAAAGGAAGACAGATGAAAAATTCTGCAGTAAATTCCAAAACTGAGATCTGTTACACCAACTCTCTACACACCACATGGTGGTCTTATGGTAGGAAGCCATGGGAAGCTTTACAGGTATCCTTCCACCTGGCAGCCTTGAACCCGCTGGCTGCAGGACCCCACAAAACAGTGCCTTCAGGCTTCTCTTATCTAGTCATATGAAAACCTGATTTTAACACCTCAAAGAGAGTCTGTGTCAGACTGCCTGTGTGTGGGCAGGGTTAACTGACTTTCTAATTCAGTGGCATGACAAAGCCTGACAGAAAGAGATTAAGTTACAGTTCCTAAGAACAAAGCCAAGGTAGTTATCATGCAAAACAGGTGTCCCATGAACTTCCACAGTCCTTGGCAAGGAAGATCCCCAGCACTTTACTAGGGCAAAAGTTTTAGTGATTGGAAATCCACTCCTCTCCTCGTAGAAATATCTCAAAGGCCCAAAGGTGCTTCTTGCTTCTGCACATGCTGACCAGTCTACAAAGCAGAGTGATTGACCAAAGACTTACGTTATGCTCCTCTCCTAGTGAGCATCTCCAGCGTGAAATAATACTGCCTTGGTAGAGATTAGCTGTTGTTTGTAGGAAGCCATGATTCTATGGATACTAGGATTATAGTTCTATGGACACTAGGAAAAATTTCTTCACCAAAAGGGCTGTCAAGCATTGGAACAGGCTGCCCAGGGAAGTGGTTGAGTCACTGTGCCTGGAGGTATTTAAAAGCCGTGTAGACATGGCACTTAGGGACACAGTTTGGTGGTGGACTTGATAGTGTTATGTTAACGGTTGGACTTGATGATCTTAAAGGTCTTTTCTAATCTAAATGATTCTATGATTCTAACACAAAATTTGTAATATAGCTCACATTTTAGGGCTTCCATAATCCATATATCCATATTTGCCAAGTCCTGTGATTCATACCAGCTGAGGGTATGTGTGCTGGTTTTGGCTGAGAAGGGGTTAATTCTCCTCACCGTGGGGGTCGGCTACCTTTCCAGCTTCCCGCGCTCTGCCGCGTGGCGGGGGGGAGGGGGCTGGGAGGGGCGGGGCCGTGGTGGGGGCGGCTGACCCCGACTGGCCAATGGCAGGTTCATTCCATACCACGTGACACCATGACCAGTGTATTGAGGGGGGGCAGTTGCAGTTGTGGCTGGGGAGTGGTGCGGTGTCGGGTGGCTGCGGTGTGGATGGTTTGTTTCTGTGGTTCGTTCCCCCTCTCCCCTCCCTTCCCCCCTCCCCCGAGGCTTTGCGCCTCTCGTTGTTCTCCTTTACATTGCATTTCTACTGTTGTTTCTTTTAATTTTAATTATTAAACTGTTCTTATCCCAACCCACGAGCGTTACCCTTCTGATTCTCTCCCCCATCTACTGGTGGGGGAGTGAGCGAGCGGCTGTGTGGGGCTGAGCTGCTGCTAAACCACGACAGTCTTTTTGGCGCCCAACATGGGGCTCAAGGGTTGGAGGTAATAACAGCTGCTGGTCACAGCACCATGTTGTCCTTTTTGCAGTTGGTGTTAAAGATCAATGTTGGTTTGTTGAGTCTGCTGTGATTAGTAACGTTTTGCCTACAAGATTTGTTATACAAACACTCATTTTCAGCTTTATCTGGTATTTGGGGTTTTTGCTGAAACCGCTACTGTACTTTGGATGCCACCTTGTTGAGGCAATTAGCAATTATACCTCCTCCTCGGAGAGATTTTATATGGAGGAAATACAGAATAATACCTTTGCAAGTTCGTTCTATGATGTCTCTGCCTCTATTACAAAAAGGTTATTGTATCTTGAACATCCTTGGGTGGTTAAGGTGCACTTATTGTTAGTTTTTGGGCATGTTGTTTTGGTTTTGACTAAGCAACTTAAGGATATCACCCAGAAATCTGCCCCAAGGCTTGATAGTTATGAGTGGCAGGACATGTGGGACAGCATGGGCAAATACCTAGGGCAGTGGGCACCCCCAGTGTTTTGGAGTTTCACCCCTGAACAAGTGCACAATCCTAAAAAACTAGTAGAATATTTGGAGAAAGTATGTTGGGCACTCCAGAGAGACACAGATCACTGCAACATGCTGGGGTCTGGCCCATGCATACCGAGCCCTGCTCAACAGTATTCAGTGCCCTCAAGGGGAAGAGAATGTCTCTGGATTGAAATGCAAAGTGACTGGCACTGTAGACACTCCAGCCCTGACGACAGGCACTGCAGCCACTCAAACCCCCACAACAAGTACTGGAGCTGGCTCAGAAAATAAACCTGTACCAGTATCAGTTGCCCCCATACACAAGACAAAATATTGGAAGCGGACATCAACTCGTTTAGAACGAGATGATGAAAAAGCAGGGCCATCACAGGGAGAGGAGGAAGAAGTCATAAATGAAACAGAGACCACCCGATCCCTGTCCTTGAGCGAGTTGAGAGATATGCGAAAAGATTATAGCTGTCGTTCAGGTAAACACACTGTCACCTGGCTGCTCTGATGCTGGGATAATGGGGCCAGTAGCCTGGAACTAGAGGGAGAAGAAGTCAAACAACTGGGATCCCTTTCTGGGGAAGGGGGCATTGACAAAGCAGTTAGATAAAAAACACAAGCCCTCAGCCTCTGGAGGTGACTCCTGTCTGGAGTGAAGGAAAGGTATCCCTTTAAAGAAGATGTTACATATCGCCCAGGAAAATGGACAACTATGGAGAAAGGCATCCAGTATCTAAGGGAATTAGCTGTGCTTGAGGTGATTTATGGTGACCTGGACGATCAACAGTCATCCAAAGATCCAGATGAAGCCAAGTGCACACAACCCATGTGGCAGAAGTTTGTACGGAGTGTACCATCTTCGCATACAAACTCATTGGCAGTGATGTCCTGGAAAGATGATGAGGCACCAACGGTGGCAGAGGTGATTGATAGACTCCGGGATTATGAAACAAATATCTCTTCCTCGCTCTTCTCTGCTGTAGAGAAACTATCCCAAGAGGTCCAGCAACTCAAAGAAGATCTGTCCTACTCCCCACCTCGACAGAGTAGTGTCTCAGCTGTTAGGAATAAGCGTCCTTTGGCTCAAAGAAGGGGATACACACCACGGGCCACCCTATGGTTCTACCTGCGTGACCACGGAGAGGACATGAGGAGGCGGGATGGCAAGCCTACCTTGACCCTACAGGCACGTGTGCATGAACTGCAAGGAAGAACAGTCACTCAGGGAGGCTCTTCCAGGAAAGCTGCTGCTCCAGTTTCCAGCGAGCAAGTCCCCAGACAGAGGAGCAGAAGCACTGATTTTATTTCTAAGTGTAATAGAGGGACTCCTGATTCACATTTACTGGAAGTGAGTTGTGACTGCCACGATCAGGACTAGGGGGGCCCTGCCTCCAGCCACGTGGAGGAAAGGGATAACCGGGCTTGCTGGACTGTGTGGATCCGATGGCTGGCACGTCCGACCCACAGGAGTATAAAGCTTTAGTGGACACCCGTGCACAGTGCACCTTAATGCCATCAAACTATATAGGGGCAGAACCCATCAGCATTGCTGGAGTGACAGGGGGATCCCAAGAGCTAACTGTATTGGAGGCCGAAGTGAGCCTAACCGGGAATGAGTGGCAGAAGCACCCCATTGTGACTGGCCCAGAGGCTCCGTGCATCCTTGGCATAGACTGCCTCAGGAGAGGGTATTTCAAGGACCCAAAAGGTTACAAGTGGGCTTTTGGTGTAGCTGCCTTGGAGACGGAGGAAACTGAACAGCTGTCTACCTTGCCCGGTCTCTCGAAGGACCCTTCTATTGTGGGATTGCTGAAGGTCGAAGAACAACAGGTGCCAATCGCCACCACAACAGTGCACCGGCGGCAATATCGCACCAACAGAGACTCTCTGATCCCCATCCATAAACTCATTCACCAACTGAGGAGCCAAGGAGTCATCAGTAAGACCCACTCGCCATTTAACAGTCCCATATGGCCAGTGCGGAAGTCTAATGGAGAGTGGAGGCTAACAGTAGACTATCATGGCCTGAATGAAGTCATTCCACCATTGGGTGCTGCTGTGCCAGACATGCTAGAACTTCAGTACGAGATGGAGTCAAAGGTGGCCAAGTGGTATCCCACAACTGATATCGCTAATGCATCTGCTGCCCTCTGGCAGCAGAATGCAGGCCACAGTTTGCTTGCACTTGGAGGGGCGTCCAGTACACCTGGAATTGACTACCCCAGGGGTGGAAACACAGTCCTACCATTTGCCATGGACTGATTCAGACTGTACTGGAACAGGGAGAAGCTCCAGAACACCTTCAATACGTTGATGACATCAGCGTGTGGGGCAACACAGCGGAAGAAGTTTTTGAGAAAAGAGAGAAAATAGTCCAAATCCTTCTGAAAGCTGGTTTTGCCATAAAACAAAGTAAGGTGAAGGGACCCGCACGAGAAATCCAGTTCTTAGGAATCAAATGGCAAGATGGTCGTCGTCAGATTCCAATGGATGTGATCAACAAAATAGCAGCCATGTCTCCACCAACTAGCAAAAAGGAAACACAAGCTTTCTTGGGCATTGTGGGTTTTTGGAGAATGCATATTCCAAATTACAGTCTGATCGTAAGCCCTCTCTATCAAGTGACCTGGAAAAAGAATGATTTCAAATGGGGCCCTGAGCAACGACAAGCCTTTGAACAGATTAAACGAGAAATAGTTCATGCAGCAGCTCTTGGGCCAGTCTGGGCAGGACAAGATGTAAAAAATGTGCTCTCCACTGCAGCTGGGGTGAATGGCCCTACCTGGAGCCTCTGGCAGAAAGCACATGGGGAGACCTGAGGTCGACCCCTAGGGTTTTGGAGTCGGGGATACAGAGGGTCCAAAGCCTGCCATACTCCAACTGAAAAAGAGATATTGGCAGCATATGAAGGGGTTCAAGCTGCTTCAGAAGTGGTTGGTACTGAGGCACAGTTGCTCCTGGCACCCCAACTGCCAGTGCTGGGCTGGATGTTCAAAGGAAACATCCCCTCTACACACCATGCAACTGCTGCTACGTGGAGTAAATGGGTTGCACTGATCACCCAGCGGGCTCGAGTAGGAAACCCCAGTCGTCCAGGAATCTTGGAAGTGATTATGGACTGGCCAGAAGGTAAAGATTTTGGATTATCACCAGAGGAGGAGGTGACATGTGCTGAAGGAGCCCCACTTTATAACAAACTGCCAGAAAATGAGAAGCAATATGCCCTGTTCACTGATGGGTCCTGTTGCCTTGTGGGAAAGCACTGGAGATGGAAGGCTGCTGTATGGAGTCCTACACGACAAGTCGCAGAAACTGCTGAAGGAGAAGGTGAATCGAGCCAGTTTGCAGAGGTAAAGGCCATCCCACTGGCCTTAGACATCGCTGAACGGGAAAAGTGGCCAGTACTCTATCTCTATACTGACTTCTGGATGGTGGCAAATGCCCTGTGGGGCTGGCTGCAGCAATGGAAGCAAAGCAACTGGCAGCGCAGAGGCAAACCCACCTGGGCCGCCACATTGTGGCAAGATATTGCTGCCCGGGTAGAGAACCTGGTTGTAAAGGTACGTCCTGTGGATGCTCATGTCCCCAAGAGTCGGGCCACTGAAGAACACTGAAACAACTGGCAGGTAGATCAGGCTGCCAAGATTGAAGTGGCTGAGGTGGATCTGGACTGGCAACATAAGGGTGATCTACTTCTAGCTCGGTGGGCCCATGGCACCTCAGGCCATCAAGGGAGAGATGCAACATACAAGTGGGCTCGTGATCGAGGGGTGGACTTGACCATGGATGTTATTGCACAGGTTATCCACGAATGTGAAACGTGTGCTGTAATCGAGCAAGCGAAGCGGGTAAAGCCTCTGTGGTATGGGGGACGATGGCTGAAATATAAATATGGGGAGGCCTGGCAAATTGACTATATCACACTCCCACAGACCCGCCAAGGCAAGCGCCATGTGCTTACAATGGTAGAAACAACGACTGGCTGGCTGGAAACATATTCTGTCCCCCACGCCACTGCCCGGAACACTATCCTGGGTCTCGAAAAACAAGTCCTGTGGCGACATGGCACCCCAGAGAGAATTGAGTCAGATAACAGGACTCATTTCCGAAATAACCTCATGGACACCTGGGCCAAAGAGCACGGCATTGAGTGGGTGTATCACATCCCCTGTCACGCACCAGCCTCTGGGAAAATTGAACGGTACAATGGACTGTTAAAAACTACACTGAGAGCAATGGGGGGTGGAACATTCAAGCACTGGGATACACATTTAGCAAAAGCCACCTGGTTAGTCAACACGAGGGGATCTGCCAACCGAGCTGGCCCTGCCCAGTCAGAAATCCTACATACTGTGGAAGGGGATGGAGTCCCTGTAGTGCACACAAAAAGTATGCTGGGCAAAACAGCCTGGGTTCTTCCCGCCTCAGGCAAAGGCAAACCCATTCGTGGGATTGCTTTTGCTCGAGGACCTGGGTGCACTTGGTGGGTGATGCGGGAGGATGGAGAAATCCGATGTGTGCCTCAAGGGGATTTGATTTTGGGTGAAAACAGTCAATGAACTGAATGGCACAATGTGAACTGCTGTATAATATTGTGTGTCACCTCTGTGTTGTATCAATGATATCATAGCACAAGCCTTCCAACCCATGGAAGCTAAACTGTGAAACAAGCCGTGCAGCAGTGATGGAAGGACGACTGACTCGGTATGCAGCAACCCAACACCACACACACCATCTCTCCCACCCGGAAAGACTGATACAACAGATGGAGCCCAGAGTCATGGACTGGGTGAACTCAATGGACATTTTAATGGACGTTTTACAGGGAAGGTCCATGAACTAAGGGAATGATGTCTGTGTATTATGTTAAAGGACGGGAAGGGGAGGGGTGGTGGTTGGTGAGTTTGTATTGGATCGTACGGGACCTGGGCATGGTGTAAATGGTATGGAATAAGGGGTGGAGAATGTGCTGGTTTTGGCTGAGAAGGGGTTAATTCTCCTCACTGTGGGGGTCAGCTACCTTTCCAGCTTCCCCACGTGGTGGGGGCCTTGGAGGGGTGGGGCCATGGTGGGGGCGGCTGACCCCGACTGGCCAATGGCAGGTTCATTCCATACCATGTGACACCACGACCAGTATATTGAGGGGGGGGCAGTTGCGGCTCGGAGGCGGCGCGGCGTCGGGTCGGTGGGCGGCGAGCGGCTGCGTCGTGTGCGGTTTGTTTCGGCAGTTCGTTCCCCCTCTCCCCTCCCTTCCCCCCTCCCCCGAGGCTTTGCGCCTCTCGTTGTTCTCCTTTACATTGCATTTCTACCGTTGTTTCTTTTAATTTTAATTATTAAACTGTTCTTATCCCAACCCATGAGCGTTACCCTTCTGATTCTCTCCCCCATCTACTGGCAGGGGAGTGAGCGAGCAATTGTGTGGGGCTGAGTTGCTGGCTAAACCACGATAGCATGGACTTGAACTTTTTTTTAACAAGTCTTTAAATTTGGCACTGACTTGTTTATGTGAAGCTCTGGCTCTGCCTGTTTACTATCTCTGCTTTTCTGATCCTGAATCTCAAGCCTAATCAACCTAAACAAGCAAATCCTACAAAGACACAGTAAAGATTCAGATTTACTCCAGATTTCAGACCTTAAAGGGATATCAGTTCTTTGCAGAAGAAAGGCTGCCTGTTTGTTTCTTGTTTAGAATAAACAAGGTGCATTTCTATCTACAGGGATTGTATTCTATCCATCATCCAGAGCCTAAAGCAAGAAAGTTTGTTTTAAACCATGCAGTATAGTACCTACCATAAAGATAATTTATTTATGTAACGATGCACATGTGGAATATCCTTTTTAACTGACAAATTTCTGATAGGGCTTTATAGTGGTGTAATAGCCTGGGAACTTGCATGCTTCATTACCCCAGAATTATGTACTGAGGCTGTGATGAAGAGTAGTAGAATGAAGGATGAATCATATTATTATGGCAAAGGATAGAATAACGATGTGCTTTGTGAAAAAAAAATCTACTTATATGCTCAGAAACTAAGACAAGTAAAATCATGATCTTGCATTTGCTGGGTATGCCAGGTAGCACAAAGAAAAAGGCTATGACATGACTGGGGATTAACGTAGTTTTTCAAAGGCACTGAGCAATGATTAAGCCAGTGAGAATGTGAGAAGATCAGAAACGTAGTAGCTCCTAGACATGCTGGCTAGAGACAAAAAGGAGTAGAAGTGTGTGTGGGGTTTATATAATTCAGAGTAGTTCACAGAAAGGCAGACTGAACAAGGAGCTCTGATTGAGATAGTAAGAATTAATTTTATCATGAAAATGGGAAACAAAATGCAAGTTCTCCTTTGAATTTATTTCTTGAGCGATGGCTCCTGAAACACTTTTTCCTGCAGTAAATTCTCACAGGTTTGTCACTGAAAGCAGCTACACCAGTGATTTTGGACCACATCGCTTGCAAAGAACAAGTCTCTAGTGGCCACGTAAACCTCCATAGCTGAACTGGTGCATCAGAGCTCTACAAATAAGTAAGTCTTAACTAAATCCAAACACAGTTATTAGCATTCATCTAAACACTGTTAGGGATAAAAAGACCCAATCTTAATTGCTTAATTTTTTTCTCACCAAATCTGTATATTAACCATTTATTAACAACAGTATGATAGGTGTCAACAAGCAGAAAAAAAAAAAAAAAGAGGAAAACCCTTCTTGCCTCTCCCATAATGACTGCTGTTCTTGGTATCCACTTCAAAAGTTCCCTATAGATCTGATAGCAGCATAGAAGTATGCATCAGATGAATTAAGAGTCTTATTAATGCTGTGCTGTAATGAAGTGCTGTAAACTTCCAGGTGATTTCAAGAAATACAGCTCCAAAGTATCTTTCAATTGAAAATCTTGACCACAGATACTGCTTTAATCTGCCAAGAGAAGTTCCTTCTCACACCAAATCTTCATCTGCTTTTCCAATATGCTCTAGAAGCTATATATCCAACTAGTTCCTTCTCCAAGTACTAACAAACTTTCAGTTTGCAAATGTTTTCTGAGAAGTGACCGGATAGTGCTGGGTTTGCTATACACATTCATCCAGAAAATCTAGAAAAATTAAGACGGGGAAAAAACCAAATCAGAGGTCCTCTCTGACTTCCAGTGGCTACAGTCTGAGATAGCTGACCCTTCACATTTTCAGTATTTTCCTCTAAACCTTGCAAAGGGCACAAATAGATCCAAGTTTGACTAGACTTCAGATAGCAACCAATTCACTAAAAAATGCATTCAGTTCCATGGGATGTTTGTCAACGAGCCAGCACATAACATTGAATCCAGCACTAATTCTGTTCTAAAACATTTCTCAGTGCTTTCTGTGGGGGAAATCTCTCTCCAGAAAATATTGCGTATAGGGTCAGAAACTGTTTGCACAAAGAGCAACTACTAAGGAGACTACATGAAAACAGTTGAACCTGCTATGCAGAAAATGTCAGAATTTGGATTAGTGTATAGAAACTCAGTCCCAATTTGCTCCAACGTACCCTAACAGATGTTAATTCTGCTTTGACTATAGATAATGGCGTTTCTCAGCTGTTCTCCAAAATCTGACTTACAATGAAATTCTAAACAACCATAAAGCTAATTTACCACTGCAATCTCTGAGTGCCAGAAACCTCTATGAAAGTGCAGAGATCTCATAGCATGACATACAGACTATATTTGTTCATCGGTACAATGTTATCTCACAAGCTGAAAGACAAAGACATTTTAAGCTTATTCTCTCATCATATGGCATATTCTATCTTAAAATGCATCCTGTTCAAGAAACTTCTAGTCATTCTTTACTCTTACTCATTTTGTTATTTTTTCTCCAGAGTCCCTACTTCTCTTTTTATGCCAATACACTTTTATTATAGCCAGACATTCAGATTGTTTTAATCACAACTACTGCTCCGACAAAAATTGCTCTGCTCATGTTCTTTAAAAACAGTCTCGACAAAAATTACTTGAGCTGGGCCGTGAAAAAGCAAATAAACTTACTTTTTAAGACATACTAACTTTCTGTAGTATTTTAAAGAGATTATAGAAATCTAGTGTAGCATAAGAGAATCACTTGTGTCATATTATTTAGCTGTACAGCTCAGCATGCTCCTTGGAACAGCACTTATGATCACACACAGCAAGCTTTGATGAGTGCATGCCATCTGCTGGAACCAAAAAATCTTCGTACAGAGGAAATCCTAAAAGGCGGCAATAATTTTCTCCCAGTGTAAAGCATCTTCTTCATTGTCTCACGTGCCTTTGTAATTAGGGTTTAAAGCCTTTTTTTTCATACTGTACCTACTTTTAAAACAAATGAAAAACAGTAGTAAACATACTGTGACCACATTCTTGGGAACTGAGGGAGAAGTTTCCTATTCACATGGACTAGGAATTTATTCTAGTAGCTGTATGCAATGGAATAGACATTCAGATAAATAGGTTGCTCAGGTGATCTGTTTGTATTGTTCCCTCCTTATCAACATATCAGAGATGTCTGCTAGGAAACTCCACACAGAAAACCAATGGTATTAAGATGGGAGCTCATAAATACAAAATAGCTTTCACAAAGAAGTATATATTTAGGATTATGGGCCTGAAGATGGATGACTGGGTTCTTTTCTACCTTCTCTAGTATTCATGTGATGCTCTCAAGGCACGCACCACTCCATCAAAGGATCTGCCCTTGTCTCCCCCAGGTCTGCTTATGCTCATTTTATAGATGCAAAAGAGTTGAGAGAATTTCAGCGCTGGCAGGAACATGATTATTTTTGGCATTCCATAAGTCTCTGTCCTAGCAGGAGATTTCTTGGACATTTTATTTTTCCTGCTTATTTACTACTGTTCACTTGCCTGTAGTATAATACTTTGGGTAGCCTTGGTTGAACTACTTCAGTGGTGCCTTCTTAGGGAGATGCTCCACCTCAAGACAAAGCAGCACAGTTACTATACATGTGTTGAAGACAAACCTTTATATCCAAAAGTTATGAGGCTCAATAGCATGATGCATTACTCTGAGTTGCAGCAGCTGGTTTTCTGCATGACACAACTACTGTCACTGCATGAGGACACAATAGCTTCTGTGAAAACTAGGATGGCTTTTCTAACCTTGGCCAAATTAAACCACAGAAACTTGCATTTTTCAAAGTTAGTAGAAATTTAAAAAGGTTAATTTTCCAAATTATTCTGTGCTCCTCAACCTAACAGCTTTTAATATCAACATTGAAGCAGGTCAAACTAAAACTAGAGGGCTCATTTATCCCAGTTTGAAATCTCTGACAGTGACCAGCTCTAGATACCCAGGACAAGACTGTAAGCTAAGCATGTAGCACAGTATTTCCCAAAGTATTGTCCTGGCATTCATCAGCCTGTAGGCTGTGGATTTCAAGTGTTATCTGCACATAAACTGTAAGACTTCTTCAACAAAAAGTTAGAAAAATAAATTAGAAGCACATATCCCATGTAATCTTTCCCATTCTTCTTTGTGAGACTTGTAATCCAGACTGCTTAAGGAGAATCTGAGTCTGAGATGGCATTAGAAACCTTTGTATAACATGGTGTACAAGAGAACGCTTGCAGAGTTTTAGCTTGAATTATGCTCAGTTGCATCTCAGATCACAAATTACAGAATGATCTTAACCCCAACCATATTTACTATGTCTATGTTTTCCATGGTGAATTCCAAAACATATTATGTAAACATCATCTCCAGCAGAATGGTGACATATTGCAGCATGCTTTAGTCCAAGAATAAAAAGTCTAAGCCACATAATGAACTCCCATGAGCTAAATCCTAAGGCTTTTATTGAGTTTTTACTGAGATTTCTACTAAAGTCACTTGACTGTTTACCTAAAGTTGGAGCTATGGAAAATCTCATTCACTTTTAGAAGAAATTATTGCCAAGAAATAAAAAAAAAAAGAGCACACCACTAAATGTCTAAGCAATGGATGTCTTCAAGTGAGTTTGAAAAGGGCTAGTAAAACTGGGAGAAGCATGACACCCCTCAGTGTTGACTGGCTTGTCTCTGGGCCAGTGTGGGAGTAAATACACAGAACTGGAGGCTCACTTTACAGCACACATCACACCCAAACACAACCTTCTGGTCTTTTAATCTATTGAATAGTGATCTTCTGGGACACAGCTGTGTGTTAACTCAGCAGCTCTTACACACGTCCTTAAAGTTAAATATATGTTTATCTGGTTGACTGAACTGGTCCCTGACCAATGAACTGCAGGAATATATAGCCCTAGAATTTACTAGGCTATTTCTTGTTAAAAAAAATCTTACAATAGAATTGCAAACTGAAAGCAATCACTGCCTAAATAATGATCAAGGGAAACACAGATGTTTGACTAACGGCTGTACGTATCCTCGATCTTTTTAATGCTGACTAAATACTAGGCTTCTAAGTACTTAGGGACTTGGAAGCCAATCTACTTTAAAAGATTGTAATGGTTTTTTTCATTATATGCAGATCATCTAGAAAGTTCTGACTTCTAGGACTATGGGAGGCTTTAGCTTACATTGCTTTTATTTATTGCATTTGTATTTTGCTGCTTGAAAACTTTAATAGCAAAGGACACTTCAAACAATAATTCATTGCTATCATATTGACGTTTGTAGGCAGAAGTGAGATGGAGTCCCAGCTGGCCATACCACTTCTGACTCCTGGCATTCTCACTCAAGCTCTGGCTGTCAATACAGTGTAGCATGGGTGCCCTCAGTGCGAGCCAGTAGATATTTTGATCATTTACATTTACAGTTTATTCCTTGTCAACAGAGTTTGTTCTGTCAAAAACAATGAAGTGAGGAAGCAGCCACGATGGAAACACTAAAAATATGATGGACTAGATAAAGCTGTGGTTGTGCCCACATTCTAGGGAGAGATAATGCTCAGCTTAGGCTGAATTTGTAAACAGGCATAGACAAGATCATGTGCTGAAGTTGGGATGCAGAGTTTTATAGCACCTTACAGCACTTGCATGTTGCTTTCCGATTAGCAAATAAATCTATATTAAAAATCCACAGGGTACATGACTTAGCTCTGTATCACTGCAGACTAAACAGTACGTGCTAGTTGAATTGTGTGTCTTCAGCTAAGTATTTAGTATACAGATTTAAGTGGGAAAATTTGACACTTTCTTTTGCTTAACAAACCTAATTGAAGAAGCATTCTCTTCAAATGCTCTTTGAAATGCTCTTTCAAACTCTGCTGCCCTTTCCATGTATTGAGCAGTAACAACGGGTCTGTTTAATCTCTGGTACTTTTCTGCCTGATCAATTAACAGGTGACACCAATCAAAGGACACAAGTTTATACCACTGAAATACTTGAAAAGCTCTGGGAATTAAAAACCTGTGATCGTGCATTTGTGTGTCTTTGCTCAGGCATCATGGAGTAACTGACTTGAACTTACCACATATTTTTGTTCAGTTCTCTTCCCCGCTCTCTTTCTGCCCAGCTCAAGTCTCATACACTAGCCTTGCTACTTTCTGATTACTTAAAACTACATATTTTCATGGTTGTATTTATGGCAACACAATTAAACAGGCCGGTCTTGCTATTTTTGAAATACTTAACTCAGTTTCTTCTGCTGTTAATGCTTCTTCAGGCCTTGGTGCAGCCCAAATACCACCCCATTGCTCTGTGAGTGGCGGGAGGTCATTACCCAAGCAAATGTCTCCCGTGACCATATGCCTTTCAGTCACTGGACCCTTCATATGGCACTGGTCACAGTGTGTTTAAAAATACACAAGTGTCCTTGAGGACGTTTACACGAGCACTGTGGCCATCCCCAAACATGATGTGCAAGCTCCTTCAGCTGGTGGAAAGCAGCAGATTCATCAAAATCAAAATGTTTGCCCCAGAGAAAATCCCAAAGGATTAACTTCTTGAAAAGGCACCCTCAGCATTTTCTCTGACCAATTTCTCTCCCTGTCTCTTGTCCCCTTCATCTGTCCCCATCCCTCTCCTTCACGGTAGCAGGTGGCTCACCCCTTGCTGTCCCCACCACCTGCCCGCAGAGGAACTCCGGCTGTGCCGTGCTGCACACACAGGCCAACAACCCACTCCATTAAACCTCAGGCTCCTCTTTATCACTGACATAACCCTGGCAATTCCCCAGGCTCTCCCTGGTCGCTGTTTGGGTTGCAGACTGATAGCCACTAAGGTCTCTCCAGGGCGCAAAGTGATACACTGGGGGCACAGGCCAGCACTGTGCCAGCTGAGGATAGACCATGCTCAGTACTGCCAGGATGATGCTCAGACATTTCCTTCAGGCGGCTTAACCTCCTCTTATTGAAGGCCATGCTACACCCATTCAGGTACACACAACCCATTGTGAATAAGTAATAAGCCAAAAACTACCCAGAGAAATAGAATAAATATTCCTGAATTAGCAAAAAATCCCCTTACTCTCTCCATGACTAATTCTCTCTATCTCTGTAGTCAAATATTTGCATCTTGCTCACCATATGACACAAAAAGTTCCCTAGCTAACACATTCATTTAGATTCACTGGGGCATGCTCTAGTAAGACTTGACAACACCCTGCAACCCAAACCTGGCCTTGAACTTCTCTGAGAAAACAAAGCATTAGTCCTGTTCCAAGATTGCCCTTCCCGCTCTGTCGTTCTTTGCTTTTCAATTCTTTCACATACTTTCACTTTCCAGGTTCCAGAACAGAGACTTGAGAGCCACAGGAATCTCTTGGCAATGCCTGAAGAAGCTGGTTCAGACTAAGGAGCTTCAGCAAATATCATCATGCCAGTTTCCTTCTACCTAAACCCCTGAATTATTTGTGCTCATGCATCCACTGTTAGCTCATGCATCCCAAAGCCAGCCAGAATGGAGGTATGAATTTTCCTGCCTTTGCCTATTTTGGCCTTATCTACATCAAGCTGTACATGGAGCCTGAATTCTGCTGGAGTTACATCGCCTCCTGCAAGCCTCTGCATACAGTAATAACTCTAACAAGCTCATGCCAGAGCCTGTTACACAGTTTCCCGTATTGTCTATATGAAGAAGAAAAAACATTATTCTGATTGCTCTTCTTCCTCTTACACATCACTTGGGTTGAAAACAACTTGGCTTGTTATCACGCTTGCAGGAAGTGTGCTACAGATGGTCTGGGAAGATAAAATGCACACCTGCACTAGCAGCCAATCTACTTTTAAACTCATTGAAAGGGAAGTTGGTTTGCTTTGTTAACACAGTATTTTTCTAGCACAGACGCATTTTTGTTAAGCATGTACAGCCCAGGTTTGTTTTTACATTCAAATAAGGTTTATCTGCATGTAGCCTAAAAGAAGAGGAGGGTTGGGAGAATTCAACAGAATGTTACTACAGTTTTTAAGGGTAAAACAACACAGTTGACATCCATCACTCATCCATTAGACACAGGTGAAATATTGCATACACTTTACAGCCCCTAAAACTGCTAAGACACTCATATCTGACTTTCCTGTTGCTAAAATTCTTCTCAAAGTGTACACAGTCTGCCCATCCCATCTTCTGTTAGCTAACAAGATGCCATCATTACTCCTGGAAATTTTATACCCTTTACGCCTTGCAGGATACAAATTGATAAAGGACAAGCCTGCACCTGAAAGGCATAGGCCAATTACTCTTTACCAGGAGAAAGGATGAAACAATGTTCTTTGAGTACTGCGCAACTCTTTGACAGAGGTTTCTTGCACCTTTCTCAGGACCATGGGCTGACATCAAACAACAATTTAAGCAGGTACAGTAGTAAATAGGCTTCCTAAAATTAGAGGGCTTGCTGGCGATAAAATTTTCCTTCTATTATTTTCTCAAAACAAGAGCAAAGAGAATATTTTACAGTTCACCTTTGTACTCTGGGATTACTAAGGCCTGCATAGAGCTATCCTACAGTACTTCGGGCTTCTTTTCTGTGGCTACAGTTGAGGCCTATGCTGGATTCTCTATCTTTGAGGAAATAATCTTTCTCTGACTTCTTTGCCCCTGTCCTCCTCTCCGCTCTCAGATCCTGCTGGCAATTCTGGCTTTTGCACAGTTAAAGCGCTTAAGCAGTTTAAAGAACTTTAGTGCAGCATGTGCATACATACATGTATAATACCACATTCTCTCTCTGCTTTCGGTAGAGGATGCACTCAAAGTGAAACCCCATCTAATTTAGCACACAGTCTGTACAGGGAAGATTTTGCTGTACCCCAGTGCCCCCCATATTTAAGCCATCAACATTCTGGAAGGAAACCCTGGCAGACCTGGCAGGATTATTCACAGCCTTGCCAATTTGTATTGCCATTTATACTAGTGTGAGGTAGATGCAAACTGTTCCTGGGTTCACAGCTCTCTGTAGGTTTACCCTAGTGACACCATTTTGCTTCCACTGTGCATTCCCTGAAGCCTTACTGTGGACTACAGCAACCAACCTCTGTGGACTCTAAGAGCATCCACATCACACTAGATCTGATGCATTAGAGCTTTTCCTAACATATACAAAACTCCCTCAGAAGTACTTTGTACTGTCACATATCAGGAAACTACAGAGAGGAGAGGAAACTATGCTAACCTAAGCCCTTGCATCTATCCTTGACGCCAACAGGTTCTGCCCTGATTTTACACAATTACCATTAAAGTCTTTGCAGAAGTTTGGGCAAGAAGTAGAGCCCAGAATCTGCTTTAGATACCTGTTTTATCAAGATCTGCTAAATGCCAGAAGAATCAGAATAGCATTTGAGAGACACCTTATGAAAGTGCAAGAAGTTTTAAATGTAATTCTTACACTCGATTGTTGCTGGGTCTTGCACCTCTGACCTTCCTAACAAACAAAATTTTCTAATGCTGCTTTCCCCTCTCTCCCATGTCCTAGACCGCTTTTGTCATGATACCAAGAGTCCAGATTGGGTTTGCTAACAGCTGCTGCAGCAATCAGCAAGACCCAGTCTGCTTTAAGCAGTACTGTTGTTTTGAAAAAAGTAGGCATGGACAGACTACATAGTATTTATCCTGTGACAGCTATCTGAACTTCTTCCCTGATACACATTTGTACAATCCAGCATCCATTAGGCACCAAAAGAGTTTAGCTAAATTCCAGTATTTCATGGGATCAGACTGTGCCCTGAATGCAATTTTAAGTGCTCTATCCTCAGAGAATCTCCTTAGTGTTAAGTACAATTGAAACTGTCTTTGGTCATTTTCTAAATCCTTTCTTTCCTCTCTGTTATGAGTGATATGGCTACATGTAATCTTGTAATGAGACAGAAGGCTTTTTTTTGAAAGCACAAAGGATTCTTGAATGGTAACAGAGACGGAGGATTTCTTATACAAAAGGAAGCATCTGTCCTAGCTGGAAAGGGAAAGGTGACTACAGAGAGCCCCTTTTTGTTTAATTTGTAAATGGCCATTGTGTCTAGTTCAATTACCTGTAGTACACTGACATAGCAAGACACTACCAGTGAACTGAGTTGATCAACAGTAAAAAGAAGAAAAAACTGTTAAATAGCAGAAGCTGTTTGTGTAGAAAGATTTTAAGGCCAGCACACACTTGTCTCCAACGGTAACCCAACATATTTCATTGCTTTCCAAAGGCCAACTCCTACGCGCCCTGTGGCCTGAGCACTTGTTCCCTAGGTAGTTTCCCTAGATGACGGATAAGACTTATTACAAGTTGTTTACACTGTGTTTTATGTCATATGAAGAGGAAAGGCACTGGAAAGCAAATTTCTTCATCTAGGCACAAAGTAAGTGTGTAACCAAAAAGCCACTGCAGCTCATCTTTAACAAAGTGGTTCAAATACCTTCTGGACTAAAAGCTTATTCTTTAGACTGCATATAGCCAATAGAAATTAGTCTACGATCACTCGTTCTTCTCCATATCAGCTATCCCACCAACACTTTCTATTAGCCCTCTCTGCTGGTACTACATTTGGGTCACTTCCCCAAAGATTGAAAATTATTCTACAGCAGCAAATTGATCTCAGCGACTACCCTGTGGCACAGCCTCATCCTCTCTGTATAAACCAGTCCTCTGCTGCCCATTTCAATATCCCTGGTAATATCTACATTTCTTTTTACCTCTTCTTGCTTACAGTTCAGTACTTAACAGAAAGAAGTGCTATTGTCATTATGACTGGATAAGATGGACACTGTCTAACTGAAAGGGGAAGTCCCTGACTTCATTCGTGTGTATGTCAAAGACCACTTTTCAACAGCCTTTATTCTTACCTTGGCATATAAAAGGTTGATGCTCCACACCTCCCAGTGAGAAATTTTTCTGCTTAGAAGAGAGTCTAAGAACAAAATTATTCACTGGTTTTCTACAAAGTCACTGGACTGGCATGTTACGGTCTAGACCCACTTACTTCTACTAGAAATAATAGCTCATCAGACTAATATTCTGTATACTAATACCCCAGACTGTTAATAAGCATCACCTAAAAGAAAGCTCACCTTCATGCTGAATCCTGAACCATGATTTTCCTCTTTATTAATTAGCTTTTCCAAGTTAACCAAGGTCAGTACATTTCTTTTTTGTCTCTCACTTACCTGCCCCTTTAATCTCCTTATGTTTCATTGCTTTTCTGAGCTGCAACTTCTTACACACTGGCATACGGTTTATACAAATTTTTTTTAAGGCCTCAGCCCACTAATGAAATGTCTTGGGTTTTTCCCTTTATTTTTTTTCCCCCCGTCACTTCTACAGCAGAAGAGATGGTTTCCTTCTCTTGGTTGCATAGATGTGTATGGGAATGAATATTGGCTCTACAAGTGAGTGATGAAAATAAAGCTCAGCAAAAATCTCTTTCTCCAAATGCAAAGGAATTTATTAGATGGGACTTTACAGTGTGTCTCAGTTGAGTGCCTATTTACTCCTAATTCAGGGCTTACTCAAAATTCAGGGCTTGAGACATATCCAGCAAACAAAAGTTCAGAACATTTCTTTAGTTTTTTATTGATTTCTTTAATGTCTTTACTGAGAGAGTGGTGAGGCATTGGAACAGGCTGCCCAGAGAGGTGGTGGAGTCACCATCCCTGGAGGTGTTAAAAAAACATGTAGACATGGCACTCCAGGACATGGTTTAGGAGGCATGGGGGTCGTGGGTTGATGGTTGGACTTGATGATCCTAGAGGTCTTTTCCAACCTTATTGATTCTATGATTCTAACGTATTCCCAGGAAAAAATATTTCAGTTCAGATATGCTAAAATGAAGGTCTCTGGTTACCTCAGGTCCACACATTTTTATCTGCGTAAGGGACATTAACATGATTCACTCTTCCTGCCACAAGACATAATATGACCTTTAGCCCAGCCCTATAAGAAGAATGGGAAACCACCTGGGCAACCAGATTACAACTACTAAGGCGAGACAACAGCATACCTCATTGCAACAGTTTGAGCAGGTAGTTCTGATCTGAGTTTAATCTGAAGTGATTAGATTTCTGCAGGAGGAAAAGAAAGCATGCCTCAAGATCACCGTTTATACATTCCTTCCTCACACACACTCTCCAGGCAGTTTAAACATCTGCTGTAAAATCAGATTCACAAAATTACCCTGATTTTCTTAAACATCCTTCAACCCTGGGCCATATCTCTATAACAAAAGAAATGAAACATCCTAGAATTCTGGAAACCCTATGTCTTATTTTAGTTGTGACTTGCAACATTGACGCAATGTTATGCTTTTCTCTTTGACTCATCAGTTGTCCAACACAAATAAAGCAATATGTATGTGCCCTTCATGTGCTCTTTGCATAAAATATAAGCAAGAAAAATCCCGGGAGGTGTACCAAATGCAAATATGCAACAATACGACAAACACGTCATAACTATTTGCCAGGAGACATGCTCATAACACCACTCCTCAGTTTATATCATCAGTGAAAAGTTAAATTAGCGGTAGATTTACAATTTCTACTCTTCAGATTCCTGACTAGAGGTCACAAGAATTATGATGAAGGTCAAAGTGTAGTGGATCTTTATACTGAAGCAAAAAAATATTACAGCTGCTGATTTGGCTTATTCTTCCTAAATATATATATATTTTTATATATTACATGCAATTAAATATATGGTTGCACACAAAATCTAGATTTTTTTTCCCTCAAAAGCAAAATCTATAAGCAATTAAGAATAAAGTTTTGGTGGAAAAGTTTTAGATGCCTTAAGAGTTACTGTCACTATTGGCCAGGATTAATATTAGCATTCCTAAACCCCAAAATGGTTATGTTAAAAAAGATAATGTTAGAAGTTGTTAAACCATATTAAATTAGGAGAACAGACATAAAAATGAATGTAAATATTTTTAAAGTATACCAATAAGCATGTTTATCATCTGTAACAAACCAAGACAAATAGAAGAACCTAAATTATATGTAATACAATAAACGATGTCACATGTTCACATCTTCCAACAATATTTTTTTTTCTTTCTGGGCAAATCTTTCATTGTAGAGGAATATTAAAGTAGTATGTGTTAGAAAAGATTATTTAATACAGAAATGCTTTGGGCTCTACAGGTTCCCAAAGAGCTTTTGAAACTGCACACACAGAGTAAAGTGTCATAGGAATTTTGTCACAGAAGTGTAAGACAGAAAGCAGCACATAATAGACCTGTATTCAAGTTGTATTTGGCTGTGGACAGGAATGTTGGAAACTTATTTGCAAGAAAATTAGTCAACATAAAGCCACAATCTTATGTTCAAACTTCCTCATCTCACATACAAGTTGTACTTGACCCTGACTTTTTGCAAGCAATTCCTTTCATACATATCTCTCATAGAGAGCTGAAGCAAAATAAAGAATACATACACAACTGAAGGCGAGGGCACTGAAAACGCGCTACCAAGTTACATAATGGTAACCTGGCTCCTTCAAGTCTATCTCCATGCAGCATGGAGAAAGAGCAAATGGGATGCAACAAAAACCAAAACTTTGGTTTCTCCTGTCCCATCACTACTTGCCAGAAAGACAACAGAAGAACCTGACCAAGCTACCTGTTCTATTTCATGGTCACTAAGCTGGATTATATGCTTTCTTATATAAAATGCTACATCCTTTCTATGTTATTTAGTAGCTTTAACCCATAGACTAGTTAGGAACTTAAAACAAAAATCCTAACAACAATTAGGATTTAAAAATGAAACACATACTAACAAATTTACTATTCTATATCTGGTGTAAGTCCAGCAACTTGAAATTCATATGGAAAATTGTGTTGAATGTAAACAATCAGAGTTTTAAAAAAACCAGAGCTCAGTGTTTCTATTCACTGTTTGCTTTTGTCTGCCTCCTTATGTCCAGCAGACGAACCTACAGGCCGTGGGTGTAGCATGAAATGCTTTTCTTACTTCCCTTCAATGTAGAAGGGGAAAAAACTTCCAAAGAGGAACCTTTACAATAGAAACATTCAGACTTTAAATGCTTTTTTCCTCAATGTAGTGTGAATGGTGCTGTGAAAATGGACCTTAACATAGAGCTTAAAGTGGAATTTGGTCAGAACATCAAGGGCCCTCGTGTCTTTCATTTCCCAGTTGCCCATGGCTTCAGCATGTGTTCCACAGTAATACACAGGCTCCAGCCCAGTGGTATAAAGAAAATACATATCACAGATATGTGAAGGAAAGAGAATAACCAGACATTCCTTGTCTGTTGCCATTTTCAACAAGCAAATATTCAGCCTTTTCACATCACCCGTGTGCCAGGTGCTACTGGGGCAGGACAGCTTACTCCTAAAGTCCTTTGCTAGAAGAGGATATAGGGCACTGCAGAGGTGAGAAAGGCCTTACAGAAGCACTGCAAATGTATTGCCCTGGGGAGGTGCAAAGTCTGTTCTCCTCTGCAGCCAGTTGTCTTCCCTTTTGTCCCTCCTGGCATGGGTTGTGAGACATCATTGTGCTACACAAGAGAGCAGCTGCTGCTCACCTGTGCTTCCTCTCCCCTTTCCATTCTCCCAGAAGCAGGCACAATGGGGCTTTTAAATTTAACCTTCTCACTAAGGCATGATCCTGAACCCATGACTAATAATGCCCAGTAAGACTCATTTACCTGAGTAGCTTTAGTGAACAAGGTGGTATTTGAAGCAGGAAAAGTGACATGTCTGGCTAGCAAGGGCTGCAGCATTTATACAGGTCTGAAGGGAAATTGGAGTCTGGTTTGGTCCCACACTGGAAGCTTTAGAGGGGCTGTCTCATGGTGCACTTATATTTAAATCTTCCTTCTACTTGCTCGAGATTTTCAACGTTGATCTTCCTCATCAGCCTGAATTAACATTTTTATTTTACTGCAATCAGTGGGGGGTGGGGGGGAGGAATATGAATTTTCTGTACCTACACCAAGCAACCTGTAACCAAAGAGAAGTAAGAAATGTGGGTTAAAGACTCAAAATCAGAGATTAATAAAGAAGTAAAAGAAAGCAAACAACACTAACAACTTGAATGAAAGCCACCTTTGTTCTTTGTAAATGCATGTGAATATCCTAACTCCGGTTTCACAACTTCACATTCTGACGTAAAAGGGGTGTACACAGGGAAAACAGAAAGAGGGAAATTTTAATGGGAACTACTAACTCCTAAAGATAAGAACAAGACCTCATGAAGAAGGACACTTTCTCTTACTTGACTTTAATATACATGATAACAAAAACTCTCCAAAAGCACACTTTGCCACAGGTACATTCAAACCTCAAATCTTTGCCGAGCACAAAGCTTGTACTCTTGTGCAATTAAAAGTGCCAGAGTGAACAAAATGTTATTTATGATGGAGTAGCCTTGGTTTAAATCCTGTTTTAATGAAATTTCAGGAGGTGCATCTGTGACTGGCACTCAGGATAAAGGTTAGCAGGCAGCAAACAACATGTCCTCACGGTGGTCGCTCTCTCTGCTTGTTGCTGTTTTTTGCAGATTTCTCTCTTGACTGGAGAAATAGGTACAAACTTGATTCACACTTCAAAACAAACAACAGAAAAAACAACTGCTGTTTCAAAAGAATTTGCTAGGGCCTGTGAAACCTCTGAGCTGATGCAAACTATTGCAAGTCTGAGTCTGCCCTCAGATCAGGTGAGCTCTAAGACTGGCATACTTTGCTCTTAACAGACTTCCATGCATTCATTCAGTCGCTGAAGAGAGGACAAGACAGATGGTTTCTACAAGGATGCTTTTGCACGGTGATCTACTTTATACACTTCTGCTCGTGCCCCTAACACAGTTTCACGTGAGATTTCAAAGCAGCAAGACACTAACTTGGAAGATCTTCCTTACAATCAACGATTACAGACTGAGCTCAGCAGGTGGAGGCTCAAGTGCTGACATGCTTGGGCTGTGGGACATGTGCAGCTTTCTAGTGCTGGGTCATGTACACAAGATATGGTGTCATGATCTCATGGACCTGTCTGAGAAGATAATGCTGAAGGTTTAAAAGAAAGAGCCTGTCTGTTACTTAGGCTGACCCAAAGTGTGTTAAAGCTCGCTCAGCTATCACTGGATGCAACCCCCTTGAGCAGATGCCTCAGGACCCTTTCCCACAGCCAATAAAAAGGCTACAGACAGGAAAAGTAACTGGATATCACAACAACCAGAATGGATGATTGCCATGAAAACTGGGACTTGGGGCAGTTGGTATAATTTAAAATATTATAGGAGTGTAACAGATTCACATTATGCCATCCTGGACTAGTATTATGGTGCTGCCCTCTAAGGCACACCATGCCACTCCATGACCCAGTCAGTGGCTGATTTCTCTTCCGAGTCAGCTGCATGATAATTATCATATTGTATTTTAGTGAAAAATCCAAAGCTAAAGTTACACAAGGTGAGCTCTTTGCAAGCAGTATCTTCTCTAAAGGAAGCAGAAAGGGACTTGAACGAAGGCCCCCATTATTCCACGCCAACCGAGATGACCTGGTGCAGAAGGCAGCACACCATGCACCTTCCTACATGTGTGAGCAGAGCATGTTTCCCTTGGGTACAGTTTTGCAGAACTGCACAGTCACCTAGAGCCACAGGGCTCTAACATGGGTGACTTGCTAAAGGTTAGACAAGTTGAGACAGAACCCAGATCGTCTCTCTTCTTCCAAGACTCCATGCTTTTGAACCTGAACCAAACCATACTAAAGTTAATGGAGGATTCCCATTTCTTTTAGTGATTTTCAGAGAAAGTGCTCAAACCTCAGGGCTGCCCGTGAGCTCCTTGCTCTCTGAAAATCTTGAGCTGCATGCCAGGAAAGAGATTTACATGAGTAGGAAGAAGGAGCTATCCCATTCTTGCTTTTGTAGGTCTAAATGTCATTCACTCATTGGTTTTATGCACAATCTTTCCTCAGTTGCTCAAGCAGAACAATGCAGCTGGCAATAGATTTTGTTTTATATCTTGCTTGGAAAAAAAGAAAACCCAGATGCAAGCACATCTGGAGAGCATGCCATCCTCCCTCTGGACATAAAAGAATGACAGTGATGGTGGGAAGACTGCTCAGAGGTTTGGCTGTGACCCACGGTAAATTTTGTCACAGTCAGCAATTTGATTCTTTCTCAGTAAGCTACATAGGATGTCAACTGTACTATCCTGGCATTTGTAGTGAAAAACATAACACTTAAAGCTGGGGATACACAGAACAGAGAACACTCCACCTCATTTCTTGCATTCACCTTAAATACTGTTGCATTCAATATACATCAGTGCCTCTTACACACAATTATGAATAAGAATGTGCAAAAAAAAATCCAATTTCTTCATCCCCTCTGCATGTTATTGGCTTTGTTACATAAAGCTCTGTCCAAAAAGACAAAGTGAATTGTAAAAGCAGCGATTCTGTTTCTGTCTAGCATGGAAGTTGTTTCTTACAATCTCACAGATGCTAATCCGTTCTTTCCCTCCCTGAGACACTTCTTCCAAAGACTTAACACTAGCTCAGTTTTCTCTAGCTCAGTTATGAAGCTTTCAAGTAACAATAATAAAAAAATTCTGTATTGATTTACTGTACAGGGGAGCTTCAAACTTTTTTTGGCAATTAGGGTCTGCAATACCATCAAAGAATACTCTCACGTCCAAACATCTGTTACTGGAGCATGGAAATAATTGGCTATGCAAGTTCCTTTTGAGGATACTGAGCATAGATGTGCAATTTCTTGGGGGAAAAAAGGTTCCATACAATACTGTCAAACAAATAACTAATTAATTCCTTAAGCAGAACACCCTCTGACTTTTTGGGAGTGTATAGCTTAGCTCCAAATGAAAAAAACAGATTTATTTTTAAAACAAGCAATATTAGTGTGAGCTGAAATAAACTCAGAAGAACAATCAGTCCCCTTATTTCAGAGAGTGCTCTTGCGAACAGAACAAGAGGAGGTGCCTGCATGATTTACTACAAGACCACATCCACTGAAAGGATCCTATTTAGTTTTACACATGCAGTGTGCAGGTTATTCAAAACATTTGCCTTTAGAAATGTTTTTCATCACACCTTTCTGATTATGTGTTCCTTCTTTCTAGACCTCCCAGTCTAGGTTTGAAAAACAAACAGGATCTCTGCATTTGTTTATTTCTTTTTCACTGAAAAAATACAAAGTTCTTGAGAATCTGAAAAATCTTATTATTAAAAATATAGTTGTCAGTTTGAAAGAGATAAACACAATCAGTCCAATAGAAAGCTAAATTCTGTGCCCTATACAGACATATTTTAAAAGCAGAACTACAATGGCTATAGGAAAATGCAGAGGAGTTACATTCCTGATCATATCCTTTTCCTTTAAGGTTAGTGGAACCTTTGTCCATAGGCCTAGCCTTTCTAAATCTAGCCAAGAAAAAAAAACAACCAACCAAACAAACAAAAGTCCACAACTGATAAGCCCTGGGAAAAAGTGTCAAGCAACCAGAAAGAAGTTGTGCGGCAGACTTGATAAAAAGCCTGATCTTGGAACAGAAGCATACGCAGGAATTTTATGATACCTGGCAACTATTTCAAAGGCCTAACTGAAGGCAGTTCATTGTAGGCATCACCAAAGGCTTAGGAGACAAAACAGCTGCTGAAAGACAAAGGTGTACATTCCAGTTCTTTTATCAGTGTTTTTCTTCTACTGTCAATTTGAATCAGGATATGAATTACAATGGCAACTATCAGGACAATTTGGCGCTTCCGAGGGAAAACTTAAGAGTGGAGTAAGCCATCTCAGCTTTATTGACACTAGTGGAGATAAGCTAGTTAATGATGAATTAGTTCACTAGTACTTTTTTGAGTTATATCTCCTTTAGACTTGTCCTTGACTCTGTCATGGGGTCACTTACTTTGGTGATCTGCCGAACTTCTTTGTATCTCCATTCATGTGCCAGCGGAGTAAACGTAACGCCACCCATAACAGCGTTAAGATGCAGAAACACGTTTGAAGGCCACTACAGAAATACAGCAGGTTTATTGCTGTTTTATTTCAGCTTCGATAAGAAAATATAATTGAAGGGGCGCAGGGGAAGTGGCTCCCTGGCAAAGGAGGCCAGCAGCGCACACGCCGGGGGACAGCACTAGAGACCCATCAATGCAGTGACTCAAAATGGCTGATGTGGCACTGAACACTGCGAGACTCGTGACAGAGCCTCAAGGCTTCTGCCACTTTATGCTCATAGGCAATCTCCTGAGCCTGGAAATCACACAAATAACTGCCTCATAACAGAAACCTAGGAGAAAGCCTCGCAGCTCAGCAGCAACGTCTTTATCTTGGGCTGGTGGTAGTACTCAAGGTACCCATTTTGTTAGTCCTTACATAGCCCTGAGCTCTCTGCAGACTGCTTTCCAATGAAAGCAAACACTGACCATTACTGTATTTAAGGTCCTTGCATAGCACCCCATAATGATTCTAGCTGTATAAACTAAGAGCCAGTGTGTTTTTTTTACCCTCTCCTTCCTCCCAGCAGTCTTCCAGAAAGCAAATCAATCTGTAGTGCATTTTCCTCACGTCAAGCACAGGTATGATCTCTGCAAACTTGTATACAAATCCTTTTATGCTATCCGCCTTTTGCCTTGAGAGGGAAAACAGATTCTAAAGACCTGTATGGCAAATGCTACAGCATCATCGTATGCTGTTGAGAATTTCTGATGTTTCTTAAGAACAATTTTTCCCTGTTTTGTGACCTTCTTCTGTCTCAGCCTACTCCCATGGATTTGACATTGACACCACTTCTAGGTAGTGTTTATATAACAAAGTTAATATTAGGATTCACATTCCTTATATCCCAGTGATCATCAACATGGGAAGGTCATGCAAGGTAAGCAAGAGTGTGAGTATCAGTACACCCTTCCTTTGCATGATTGCCTGTGCAGATGTAAGCTACTCTAGGTGCTCTCTTCCCAAGCAGAGTCCTAGACACAATACAGAGATGTTAGTGCAAACCTTAATGTACTGCTTAGTAACTTTCTTTCATAACAACCTGTCCTGTGTTTCCTGTTTCAGAATGCTAGATCCCAGTCACCCCAATAAAAATCTGAAATTATTCACAGAATTGTGTTACAATGATAATAATACATAGGCATTTTTCACAGAACAGATGTCTAAATCTCACTTATACAATGACATTTTAAAATATTGTCCTTAGAAAAAGTGTATAAATGACCTGACCTTCAGGTTTATGACACCAGGCTTAGAGAAGTCTGATTTTGCTGAGTCTGATTCTCCTTATGGTGGCATCAGACAATTTGTACTAGAGTCAGTGAGAACGACAGTGAGAACATGGGCCATCAGTTCACTGGATTCACTCTCGGCACTGTAGCAATGCACATGAATGCGAATTAAGTCCTGGAGCACTCTTAGGCCAGAGTCATCACAGCTTTATACCTCCTTTTTAATTCTATTATACCACTCAGCTTAAGAGTTGCAACAACATAAAACTAAACTGACCAACAATGAAGCATTTTGCTGTCTGTTCAATTAGTTTACTTAGCAGCCAATGGATAACCATATAAACATTTTCTTCTCGTGCTTTAGCGCTGACTTAATAAACCATTGCACTTTTATTGCCAGATTCTAGGACAAATTTCATCAAAAGGTAGGGTACTTTAATCCAGACAATGTACTAAACTCTTATTTTGTTCTAATTACACTTCCTGAATGGTGTCTTTGCAGAGAGGAAAACAAAGAGGAAGCTAAAATAGCCTAGCAAATTAAATCTCATTTGTGGCTATGCAGAATAACGAAAAAGAAAAACATTATTAGAAAAGCAGAATATGCCACCTAAATTTGCAACAAGCTTATATGACACTGTCACCCTTATTCACAACGAGGATCATCAGGTTTCAACTCAAGACTCTCTCAAAATGCAGCCAGTATTATAATGTAGAAGAACAAATAAAATAAGGTTTTCTAAAAAGAAAACAAATATTGAAAAATAAGATAGACATCACTGGCCTTACTGTCCTAATGACAACACCGCCTCATGTGTGCAGAACATTTTGTGACCCACTGAACAGTGCGATTGATTCCATCTTGCAAAGGTCTTCACTTTTCATTTTTCTCTATCTGAAGGCCAGTCTGTGGTTCTGAGTGTACACTGAGGTGCAGAGTACAGACTATCACTACATTTGGCCGGAAGTGCCAGACACATAAACACAGCAAAAATACATACACATAAATACAGCAAAATAAGGCTAGTCCCCAAAGACATCTTCCTGACATTTGTCAGTAAGAAGCAAAATAACTTCATTTATGATCTGGGAGTTAAAGTAGGCTCTCTGAACAGATGCAGAAAGGGTACTTTTTGCAAGGTGTGTACAAGACAGGCCTTGAATCTTCCCTGCTGGTGAAATGGAAACAGGTTATGTTCAATATAGCAAACCACAACTAAAATACCACATTATAAAACCAAGTGACTGATAGCTTCATTGTGGTTGGAACAAAAGGGGGTTTTTATTCTGTGGTTGCACAGTGGGAACTGAGTACTGGACTGCATCTCTTGTAAGATTTAATGTAACAAACATAACCCTTCCCATAAACAGTTAGGTGTTTAAATGAAGATATAACACCAAGGGGGGGTCAGAAAATCATTCCATTATGAAATAGGCTGCTTTATGGGACAGAAACTATATTCTGTCTGTGGCTTTAGTAGATAGAAGGAAAATAACTTAATGTTTAGCAAGGAGGCTAAGGTTAGGTGTTAAGAAAACTCTTCTACTCTGCAGAAGTAGCCTGCAGAGGCTGGGGATGTCCTTCACTGACCCTCTAGTTTAAACAAAAACCTGTCAGAGATGCGACCAGAGCAATCGATCCTGTCTCAGATGAAGGATGGAAAACCTCCTTAGGTCCCTTGCATCATTATTTCTTGCCACTATAATGGTTGGGTTACTGTGTTGTTTTGGTTTCCACTAATGTTCAATAATCATTAATACAAACAACCAGCAAAGGGCTTTGGTTGCTTGATTGCATTTAATCTCTTACTAATTATCAGTCTGCCTCAGGCAGTGAATGTGTTTTACAGTTTGTGCTGGGCAGATGAGCCATGCTGCTCTCTCTGAACCAGGCCTGATGTACTGAATCCCCAACAGTGGTGTCAGGGTTGTTCCCTGACACTTTCCAACTATCAAAGCATTTTTAGGCACCAAAGATTTCAGTGGTGTTCATTAGTGGGAAGATTCCCACTGGCATGTCTATATGCATGCTTGTTGAATAACATGATGCCATTTAACCATTAAAAATTATGCAGAATTTCTGTTTCCTTCCAAAACCCAGGGTACCACCACACCCCATCTAGTGCAGAGATATTAAAATTCATGTTTTACACATATCAAAACAAGAGAGGTGTTTACTCATTCTTGCATTATGATTCTATGTTGTTTTATGCTCTGGTGTCTATTTGTAGTCCTTGTACCTATTCACGGATAAAAGCATGACTGGTTATTTTTAGTGAACTTTTTTCCAAAGAGTTTTATTTTAAAGCCTGACTAATCTTTGCTGTACCACAGACTAGGCTGATCTCTTGATAAATCTTAGCTTAGATTGGTGGTGAGCTGCAAGAAGACACCAAATGCTTTTTCAATTAATCCTCTTTTATACCTACCCTCAGAAGAGGGTAAGGAAGGCACAGAAGAGCCAGAAGGCATACACTTCCCTGGGATCCTAGTGTAGCCTAGAAAAGGTAGGGGACCCACATGCATTTAGTTGTCTTCTGTTTCTTGCTGTGGTATTTTTTAGCAGCTCCACAACACATGAATTTGTCTGCTCTGCCTGCAATTATTCACTCCATCTCAAAGAGGAAAACATGCATCAGATTTACTTGCTTGGATTTTCTTACTTTTATCTTACCCCCTCTAACTAGGACGTTGGAAAAAAAAGAAGGGCTGAGGGCGCAATGTATTTCAATTTACAGAATGGTGCATTTTTAGATACATATTTTTGTTAAATTTTAATACATAATAAAAACGGTGTGAAAGCCATTGACAGTCTTTCAAGACTTTCTACCAGAACCCGTGATTGGCTAATCCACACCCTGAATCTGCGAGACAGAGACAGACAGACAGACAGAGAAACCTCTTTTCTGTTCACAGCCTTGCAGCTGCTAATTCTGAATGCCCCCTTCCCTTATACTGGGAACCAGGGTGGTATGATTATTGGAGGTGGCATAAAGGCAAGGGTCACTTAGCCATCATGCAATAGTTAGGAGGGATTTCTCCAGTGTGAGGGAGGTCTCAGAGGCAGAAATCCACACACATATGCACAGCTGGCATATGGGTACAGGAAAGGCCATTTCATACACAAAAGAATTGTGAGGAGGACAAACAGCTGAATCCATCTGTCCTAAAGTGACAACCTAGACCTTGGATTACTCCCAGCTGGGTAGAGATAGAGAACCAAATACGTTTTCCTAATCCGTGCTGGAGTAATGGCCACATGGAAAATGGGGGAGCTCTAGCAGTCACCTCCCCATTTCACCACGTTTCAGGCACAGACTTCAGTAAGAAAAAAACCCTTGGCTTTAGCTTCCTGATGTGCTCTGCAGACAGGAAGAATGCAGCCTTTATTCTTCCAAGTAACCTCACAGGGACTACTTATGAGAGCAGGCATTGCAAAACCGGGCTTGAACTCTTCTGCCCCATGCTTAAGTAATCCTCCTTTCCTTTCCATTTCAGGGAGGGGACTAAGAAGATACAAGTACAAGAAAACACTGGATAATTCACATTTTTTAGTGAAATGACATCTAGATGTACTATGCAGCATGAGATGTTTACAGAACTCTGGGCAGTAAAATGCCTTGGAAGTGCAAGTCTCTAAAAATATTTGACTAAATCTTATAAATTAGACTCTAGCTGTAGCATTTTGCCTTTCTTGGAGCATGAATTTCAGCTCTTAAATCCCCTGGCCAATCCCCCTAACACCTCTGCAGGGAAATCAGCTGAGTGGGGTAGGGCTTAACACACAGCAACCTGCCGAGAGCCCGGCAGCCATCAGCTGTCTGCAAGGGATGGCTAAGGCTGGCTGCCGGATGGAGGAAAAGATACAGATATTAGGGATGGGTGGGGAATAGCAAAAAGTAGCATTGCTCTCATTACAACCAGAATTTCTGGGGTTCCTGGTAATTCTCTATTTTTATCTCAGTTATGAAGCAACGACTGTGTCCAGACCAGTACGTTAAGCCTGCCAGAGGCTCGGGCCTTTCCCGTTCACCCATATGCTGCTGCATGCCAGCCTTCCTTTGGGAGGTCTATTACAACCAGCCCACGCAGGCTGACTGGTAATCAACACAGAGCAGGCAAAAAAATACATATTATCCCCAAGCGTTATGGATTTTCTTGAAGGCTTACTGATTTTTATTTTTTATTTTTCTTCTGCTTTGTCTTTTTCATTCTTTTTCTTTCCCTTTTTTCTTTTGTTTTTTACTTTTTCTTCTTTTTTTCATTGCTTTTTGCCATCTGATCTGTAATGTTTCCTTTTTCAGTCACAAGCAAGAGGGAGTTGCCTTGAATATTCCTGAATCATGACTCCATCCAGGTTTACTGAAGAGCTAAAATATCTGCGAAGGACAACCCCACTGCTAATGATATGGCCCCGCACATTCCCCACAGGCCATCCCTTTTCCTTTCCACTGTCTAGTTTTCAGTGGATTACATTTCAGGATCACTCCTTGGCCTTAGTAAGTAGTTCATTTCCTAGCATGGACTGCACCCTACATGAGGAAGGAATATTTTCTTTCCTGCTAAAAGGTGGCTTTTGGACAGTGGTGCAGATGCTGCAGTGATGAAGAAACTGGAGCTAAACAAGTGCTCTCCTTCCTATTTTGGACGCTGAATATATCCAGAAAGAAGCTGGTGGAAGGTCTCAAAACTCCAGAGGACAACAGGATCCCATTGTACAAAAAGGAGGGCTGGATTCTTTAAATTTCTGTTGGTGCCTTTGGACCTTTATCCTCTCAAATAAAGCTCTAAACCAGATATCTAGTCATTCATCTGGGCACTTCCTAGGGAAATTCAGGCTGTGTGCCTTGTGACATATTAGAGTATTTGCCCAGGCTGCTCATTAAACTCTTAAGTCTTCCACTATCTCCCGGGAATCTCTGAAACTGTCTAATGAATCTTGTCATTAATACATAAATACATGCATACATATGGATTTTTTTCAGTAAATTCCAGCTCCTTTTTCCCTTGTTTTTCCCATCTGAATATTCCTAATTATATCTCAAAAGGTCCAAGCAAATTCATTTCCTTCCTTTCTTGATGGTACAAATACTTGTCTCAACCTGCAGCACTACATCTCAGCCCAGAGCCCAGCAGAAGAATGTCCTCAGATAAGCATGGGCAACTTACTTAAAACTTCCACTAAAATCACCGTTTCTCCTTCCCATGGCAATAATGGTAAAGGCTAGCTCTGCTTCTCCCTCTAATTTCAGCAGTCTAGTACAAAAAACTTACTTCTAACAAAAACCTGACAAAAAGCAAGAGTCTGTGCTTTGAACTTCGAGTTTCTCCAAGAAGCCTGCTGTGCTGCCACTCATTTGAGGTCAGCTGTTTGGCCCGATCTGTTCCCAGCTTTGCTGAAGAGCCGAGGTCTCCCATTCCCTCCAAAATGGGATCACACATTTACCTCTATAAAGTTGCAGTGAAGCACAATCTGGCTTGAACAGTTGGCAAAAAAGCTGCCTACTCTTCATTTTATTGCTTTTCCTAGAAAGGATCAATGCCACCTGCCAGGTGTCTCAGCAAAGTGAGGCATCCTACAGCCCTGATTTCCTGGTTTTATCTTGTTTGCAAAGGACTAATTAAGGGCCTGTGATGGACAGCCAGGCAGATAACAGCTCTTGTCTGTTCGGCTGATGAAGTTATAATATCTGTCCTAGACCATCAGCTTTGTATTTTAAACCCTGCACATAAAACCTGTCTTTGGTCTCATTCCTGCATATCAATGCCTAACCGGAGTGTGAAGAGAAGAAGAGAAGAGCTGCAGAAAAAACTGCACTAGTAAAGATTATAACAATAATTATCAGCCTACAGTGATGTCTGAGTCATCAGAAGGAGAAGACGACATCTGTGGAGTTTGATAAAGCTGCACAGCCCTACAGCAAGTTCTGAATTTGGCCCAAAGACGCAAGTCCCTGCTCACAAGGCATGAGGGTGGAGCTACGCACAGCACCCTACGTCAGCTACCCACTTGGGAAAGAAAGGTCTCCCTCTAGCCAGAAGCAGCAGCCTGGTGAAAGACCCACATACAGCCCTTGCAGATCTAACATTAAAATTCACCTATCTGGGATAGACCATTTGGGAAGTATATTAGTCCCAGGTGGAAAAATTTATGATGTGATTGATATTTACTCAATTATCTAGTTGTTCCAACAAACAAATTTAGGATCACATCCCCACTACTTTTGAGCATAACTACATCTACCTAATTTCCTCCTCAGTATCTGTGTTAAACACCTGTATTTTCCTGGAACACATTCATAGACTGTGATTAGTGGAAGTTAACACCTATGTGTTTCTTAAATCACATTTTAAAGACTTTCTGCCATTTTTGTAACAAATATTCAACATTACCAGAAATGTAATTCTTATCTGGAGTCACCAATCAAATCCCTTAGTGAGAAAAGACTAAGAATAAAGACAATGCGAATAACCAAAGAAAATTGGTTGTACTTACATGAGAAAAACTGATAAGCAGGATCACATCTTTAAGTAGTTTTAAAGCAGTAATTTAAAGTGCTACAACAGCAGTTATTCGGATCCTTTTGAAAAAGTAAGCATTGTGTCGATCAGTTTTGTAAGCTTAAAGGAGTTGTCTGACCCTTTGGAGAATAGCTGCTGTCTTTTCCAGTACCAGAACACAGAAGTACACGTTGAAAATATTCTCCCCTCAAATCACGCCACTAGCATGTTTTGTTTCCAAGAGAATTGCCCTCTGATCCTCATGATGCTTTTTGTACTAAACCCTAAAAATTATTGCAAGGAAATTTTATAAATGACAATGTTTGAGATATTTTGGGGGGGGGTGGAGGAGAGGATCAGAGCAAGGAAAATCCATTACGAAAATTGTTAATAAATAGTGCAAAACCAGAACTTCAGAGCTCATCAATTTAGCTTCCATTTTCTTAGAAAATTAGAACACTACAGTCCTTCCCTACATATGTATTGGTCAGAAAAAAGTTTGTGGATTACTGAATGTATGAAAAAACCCTTAAAATCTTCTGCAATACTTTTACAACCACACTATTTCTGCATAGAAAAGCTGTTTCAAAAACTAGGAGGCATCAGACACTTTTTTCCCCTAAATTTTTATTTTTATAGTTACCACCCAGATTCTAATCTAAAATTGTAATTCATTAAATGTCAGGAGGCATTTTCTATACAAAATTTTTTAAAAGTGAGCTTTGCACTGGAGTTTTGAAGCTCAGAGGAAGAAATTCCCTTTTAAACATAACCCATTCTGCCTGTCTGTTAATGGTTAGATAAACTGCTAGAGCTGCTTAAAGCGTGAGTAGATGACAAAGCTCCAGGAAAAATAGGTAAAGAAAAGAGATCTTATTGGTTACATAACCTACAAAAAAGCTTCAACAGTCTTGCACTATTTTCTCAATAAAACACATGACACTACAGCACACAGCCGTCAGGAACAGGATTTTGCATTTTCTGCTGCTGAAAACCATTAATAATTTACTCCTGACTGAGACTATTAGGTTGCCATAGTAATGCCTGAGATATCTATTCATAAAAACTTATTTGGGCTGCTTTGAACATGAACACTGCATGCCTTGACAAACGGTAGATGTCTAAAGCTGAGGTTGCTCCATAAAACACAGTCTGCAACTGACTGACTGATGGATTGTCTGTATAAATTTCAGGCAAGCAGGTCACATCTCTTCCGACGTAAATTGACAGAACTGCACTAAGTCAGTAGAGTGATGACTGGCAAACATACGCAGAAAATATATCTCACTGTCTGCAAGGTCTCCTGGCTGAGGGAAAATGACAATAAATACTCTTTGTTTCCATTTTCTTTCTCACTGCACTTCCTAGAAAATAGTTGCTGGGTTTTATGTTCACATTATAATAGGATCTATTTCTCCTAATGGAACACCAGTTGCATGTGGGCACACATGCACATGTACAACCACCCTCAATGTGGAGTTAGAACGGCTCCAGTCTGTGTCCTTTGGCCATAAAAGTCCGTGTCACATTTTTGCACACCTCCTTCAGTTCCCTGGAGCATGAAAGTAAGTCGGGAGGAGTAGTGACAGATGCATGGGATGCTTTGTGGTGCTGCCCATGATTTCAGAAGGAGGGTCTTGTAGCTTAGGCAATTTTTACCAGCTTGAAGTAATTATTAACAATACACAATTCACTACTGGGTTGCTCTCCTATGATGGCTGTATCAGCAGTATGGACTAATATCATGAGGACTTATTTTGGGAGAGGCAGAGTGAATTTTACATAGCAGAGGGTGTTGGTGTTGCAAGCAAGCGGAACTGGATGCCTAAGGGAGGGGAGTTAGGCTCATGCCTGGACCTAGTCCAGCCTAGCTCGGCTGTGACCAAAACGCGCAACCACTAATGGCAGTTTAGTGATATATGTGAAACGAGGTATTTCAGTTCCTAGGGAGCAGTCCTGCAAACCACGAAAACATTACTTGTGGTAGCACAGCAGGGAGAAGCCAAAGGATAAATTGCCTGTCGGGACTGGATTCACTCCCTGCAAGAGACAGGATGAGAGTTTTCAAACATACACAAATCAAATGCTTGAATATTTGGAGGCCTCTCTGGAACACCATACTGAAGCAGCACTGAGCCCTTCCTACACACGGACGAATACTGACTGAAATCTATTCTGGGTTGCTCATTTAGCCTCATTCATGAGCACTTCATTTACTCTGACCTAGAGTAGACAACAAGCATGCTAACATGAAATAAAGCCATCAAGTAACTATGGTTCAGATTAAAAACTAAGGCTAGGAAGAAAAAAAATCAGACAAACTACATATGACTAAGCTCTGAAAGGCAAATGAAGAGGAAAAAGAAGCTCAGCATGCAGGTATTTGGGATGAGCTGTGAATGAGGTAGTAGCGAGAAGAGGGTAACAGGTGAAAGTGAATTCATATTCTCTTATGTTGCACTTGACTATATCCATATTAAAAGTGTTGTATTAAATGCACTAAGAATGGTATCTAATTTTCTATACAGGGTTTTAGTTTCCTAGAGAATGGTTGCTGTCAGTGGGTTGGCCTTTGGGTTCAGGTTCTTGCCTGGAGACCTGATGGAGATGGGATTTCAGCTCTGCAACAACTGCGTCCTTCCTGCTCCACCAGCCAAGGTGCTCTGAGGTCAGCCTGCAGAAGGGGTGGTGCACCACGGCCCTTACTCCCAGGGCTTGAGCAGCACATGGCAGGCAGAAACAGAATCCCTCTGCTCAGGTGACCAGGAGGTTAGCACGATACCAGACACAGGCTAATAATCCCAGCTGACAGACAAGGTATGCTAGCTTAGCGCAGCACTGGCCTAATGCAGCCGCACAACTCTCCTTGAGTGGAGCTGCCTCCAGCCCAGAGCACAGAGGCTAACTATGCTGGTTTTGGCTGGGGTAGAGTTAATTTTCTTCACAGTAGCTTATATGGGGCTATGTTTTAGATCTCTGCTAAAACCAGTGTTGATAATGCACAGATGTTTCAGTTGTTGCTAAGTAGTGCTTACACTAGTCAAGGACTTTTCCAGCTTTCCATGCTCTGCCAGGGGCACAAGAAGCTGGGAGGGGAGGCGGCACAGCCAGGACAGCTGACCCCAGCTGACCCAAGGGGTATTCCACACCATATGATGTCATGCTCAGTATATAAAGCTGGAGGAAGAAGAAGCAAGGGGGGACATTTGGTGTTTGTCTTCCCAAGTAACCGATACATGTGATGGAGCCCTGCTTTCCTGGAGATGGCTGATGGGAAGGACCCACGAGTTTTCTCACTTTCCTGATTCTCTCCTCTATCTCACCAAGGGGAAGAGAGCAAGTGGCTGTGTGGGGCTTAGTTGCCCCCTGGGGTTAAACCACAACATCATATGAAGCTACAATAACAAAGTTTCAGCTCTTCAAGTCTGTTTATGACCAAGTCTAGCTCTTTCTGTACCTCAAGCATCCACCTGCATGTCCCAATCTGAGTTTTACCAGCATGTTACTCTAAATCCAGAGACAGCAGCATTAAGCAAATAGGGAGAGGCAGAGACTGACCTTTCTCCACTTCTTAAAAAAATGTGATTAGCTGGGTTTGATTATATGAACAACCACTCCCTTTCTTCCCCTCCCTTCCCTTCCCCTCTCCTCTCCTTCCCTCCCCTCCCCTCCCCTCCCTTTCCCCTTTCCCCTTTCCCCCCTTTCCCCCTTTTCCCCCCTTTCCCTCTTCCCTTCCCTTTCCCTTTCCCTTTCCCTTTCCCTTTCCCTTTCCCTTTCCTTCCCGCTTTGGGGAGAACTCAAAGAAAATCACAGACATAATTTTCAAAATATGTCATATTTTTTATTATAAATCAGATCTGAGTATTATGAATTCTATTTTTTAAATATGATGAGTCTTCACTGTTTGTCTGCTATCAGAATTGAATTCCAGGTTTGTATTTTTCTAAGGCAGGAGAAAATGTCACTCCACAACTGCAACTTGGAAGTGGTATTGTCAGTGTATTCCTAAATGGAGTTTCATTAGTCTATTTATGGTGTTTCATTTAAAAAAAAAAGTCCATTTACCATCTGTGAGTACTTTTGTCACAGCCTCATTAAGGAAGCATCTACTTGGCTTGCTTTGGTTTTCTCAAGTAATCTTTTTTTAGTCCTAATTACACCCTCCCATACAGCCTTGTTGTGTCCCTGCGGTTATATATTACTGTATGGCAGCATTTACTGTTAACAAAATACTCTGTGACACGAGAACTGGGAACATTAGCTTTCCAGCCCCCATTTCTGCATATCACATAAGTGTTTCTGAGCTCTACCTGAGTTTTTTTTCACCGAAAGAGCCACAAGCAACTGCATGCTACTTGGTTTCATGAGTTCCCTGCTCCTTTTACACCCACAGTGAGAGAATTGCGCCACAGAGGGAAAAGGCAAAGTCCACAACAAGTAAAGGCCTGTCACTCTGACACAGCTGCATTATATTTCTAAGACAAGTAAGTATGAGTCAAATTCATTTTCTGCATAAAATCCAGCAGTTTTATTAGCTGCCAGGCTCAAACTTGCAGAGAGCCTCATGTACTGCTAGCTGGCAGTCAGAAACGAGCAGTCAAAATCAATTCTTTAACCCCATCTCCTGGCCTCATATGGGCAGTTGCATTCAGAACCCAGCCAAAGAAAACGAAGCTGCTGAAACTCATAGTGAATTGAAAGAAAATGTGACTTTTTTTCAGACAGCAAAGCCTTTACAACTGTAAGGCCTTCCTGCACTGGGAATCTATTTCGGTGCAGGCAAAGGTACCATGCTGGCTATCCCACCCTTTCAAGGTAGTCAGCTACTTCTCCTTTGCTTTGGGCTAAGGAACTAGTGCAGAGTAGCTAGTGCACAGCACAGCCAGTTAGCCAAACAGCTTGCTTCACAGTAGGCAAGCCCATAGATTCCCAGACAGAGCACTAGCATGCTTGTGAGCAGCTATGAAGGACTTCTAAAGAAAGACTTTCGGATCAACAGATAATCCAGCAAAGCATCAGAATTTATGTGGCATGAATCATGTATTCTGTTACAGACTGGACTTGAGCAAAAAGAAAGCATATTTCACTGACACTGCTTTCTTCCTGCCAGCCTCACAGGCAATAGTCTCACTGAAGGAAGAGTAAACCTGAATGAAATTTTCCTCTATTATAACTGACAAGAAGTGATTGCCAGAACATGGGCAAATAGAGTAGTCTGTACTGGCAAACCCAAATAAACTATGCATAGTTGGCTGGGAGAGCTGCAATTAAATCTGTACCACCTTCCTCACATTCCTTCTTGAAATGAGTAAAGATTCTAAAAGTAACGTATGGGCAGAGTACCTACCTTTCACCTATTAAAAGAAGTATTTGGATAGCACCATGAAAATCCTACAATGCACCTTTTTCCTCACTTTCTTTTCAGTAAAACCTGACATCTGTATCATGAATTAGTTCTAGCAACTATCAGGTCTGATTCTAGCTCAGGTGACCAACTATTGTCAATAGACTGAAGAAAAAATAAGATATAGAGGCTTATAGTGTAAACAGAACAGAGCAGGTAGCCAGAACTGTTAAATCCTACTTCAGTTTTTGGCAGGGGGTCACTATTTGATATGTTCAAAAAATGGACAGTGAAAAATTTTCAGGTCTAAGGCATGCTAGAATGTATAAGCAAACTTGTGGGACACTGCATGTGAACACTGATGTCCACATGAATGTTAGTATTTGCACTCACAGTCACAGAGAACACACACTCACACAGAAGAGTCTGGTTACTGAGCCTACCAGGGACAATCAAGGAGTGCAATGCATGTAGGGTCTTCGGTACAAGCTCTATTCATACAGGCACTAAACAAGCTGTAGGAAATTCCCATTTTGTATGTGGATGAGTGAATAGGAAAAAAAAGGAAACTAAACATAACAAAAGCGTTATGAGCAAATAATAACTAGATGGTGAAATATAACTTTTCAGTTTTCATTTTTGTGCAGGAAAACTGATAATGTATGATCCCACTGACCTGGAAGGATGCATTTTAAACAAAGCTTACAACTCTGAGGTCTTCTTATAGAATGTGCACCTGCACATTGATTTGAACGCCACTGAAACGTACTTCAGCAGTGTCACTCATATGGAATCCGTAGATAAAGATGGAGACTACTAACTGTTGTTACCAATGTCGAACAGGAAGGCAAAGAGGTCTCTCTTCCTCCTGGGGGAGTCACTGATCGTTATCCTTTGCTGAGTTGTGAGTACATTTTTTTAATGTGAAATCAAATTCAGTATTGTCCACAAAACAGATAAGCTAACTTGCCGTATTTCTTTTATAGTGGGTAATTTACTGTAATTTTTCTAGCGATGCACTGTAGGCCTGCACGGGATCTGATGTGCCTTTTTGCCTGCCTTATTATTTTTTTCTGGCTGTTTCTGCTAATCCGCCATCTTTGCAGGACCTCATGGCACTTGAAAAAACCAGACATAAATCACTAGGCAAGTTAAGGCTGATGGTTTGAAAACACTAACATTGGAATGAGTTGTCAGGGACAAGTGTTAGCTACACTAAAGGATTTTAGAAAAGGACTAGATTTAAGGCTAAAATATAGAGCCTTTTCAGTTCCACATACATCATTTGAATATTTCAAAAGGAAGTAAGAGTCTAATTCTTGGTCAGAGGGATGCCTATCTGAGAAGACATGGCAAGATACAGATATGGCTTAGCCAACTCCTATACCACCTTCTCCAGAGACTCTGGACAAAGGTTATGCTGAGGAGGAAATACAAGATAAGGATGTCTAGTACACTCACTAACCATTATAAATTATCCCAATGGCTGAAAATTAAAGCACCTGCTATAATTTTCTGATTTACACTGGGATGGGACTGTGAAGATCACTTCCACAGAGCCCAAATACTTCTTTTACACTGAACTTAGGACATGTTGAAACAGCAGAGAGAATCTGTTGATAAATCTTTAAGATATGTGTTTTGAGGGCACTAACACCTACACAGACAAACCAAATGCTAGCTATGCCATCTCCACTTTAAAGTAAATTTTGCAGTATATCAAATGAAGCGATTTAAAGCCATGGCATGTTTGTCAGTTATGTCCTAGAGACACCTGGCAACTTGGTGGCAGATCACCACTTGGACATAACAGTGACTGCATGTTTGCACGTGTTTCTTTTAGTATGTGTTCTTTAAAGGAAGACCCTTGACAATAATTGTTTATGGCCAATTTCAAGAAAACACACTATTCCATTCTTTTACACTTGGTCATGTTAAAAAATGCCCTGCTGGGTGCTAAATTACTTACCTAATTGCTTATTCAATGATAGACTAACTTTTTTTCTGCCTCCTGCTATTCTGTGCTGCTAGGCAGAATCTGAAGTTATGTCAAGATCATAAGCCATAAGAAAGAATCTACCTGTTGAAACATGACACATTATACCAGAAATTGTTAAAGAAACCATTGGCTTCCGTTAGGTTTTGACCTTCCTTTTCCTGAGTGCTTTTTTGTAATAGTCCGCAAAACAAAACATGATGGAAGGTTTGTGAAATGTGACAAGCTGGTCATCCATCACTAAGGATCTTTCCATTCTGGCTTTTGATGTATGTTTGGCAGTAGTGTATTTCCCGCCACTGGGAAATGTCTTACTTATCCTTCAGGTATGTACTTTTGATGTCTAAAAGCCTAGTTTTACAAATCAGCCACCGTTAATAAACACATCCATTTCACAACAGTGCTTAGAAACAGCAGTCCTGAGAAATGCAGTCTGCCTCTAAAAATAAACAGTTGTTTTCAGGTTTTTAGATATTTTAAGCTTCTTGGGGAAAAAAAAAAAAAAGAGAGAGAGAGAAAGCAAAAGGAGAACATAAGCATACCGAAACAATTCAACAGATCTGAAGACAACCTGGTATTTTCTTTTCACATGAGGAGGGAAGCCACTGCAGGACCACACAAAAAAGCAAGTTCAGCCCCTCATCTGGCCTCCTGCTGCTCTAGTCAGGCAGCAAGGGGGCAACCAACATTGCCTAGGATGAAAAGTGTGGGAAACAGATAGTTTTGCATTACCTGACTGGCTATGGCGACAGGAGAACTGTCCTATCTATAGCCACAGATTCCTGTGTGACGACAGGAAGCAAACCTCACACCTCCATCCATAAAGATGAGAATACATTACTTCTCTTAAGGTGTCTCTGACTTCTCTGTTTAGACAGCAAGATAAATTAGGAGACATTAGTCTTTCTGTACATGTCATTCTAGGCCCAAAGAGGCGCGTCTTAGGCATTCTGGTTTAACAGCATTAAACAGATTGGAAAACCACACCTTGATCTGGCCGCTCTTGATATGCCGTGGATGAGAACGGAGGTTGCTGAAACTACCATTTTTCTTGATGGCAGAAGGAGTATAAATAGCACAGAAACTGGCTGGAAGTTAAAACACTCCTCCTCTTTCCTTTCTCTCCCCCTTGAAAATAATGAAGAAACAGTATATGACAGCTACTGTGATTTTCTTATGGTGTCTAAAATCATGGAAATACTTCACTTAGAGGATGATGTATGGCCACCGTGTAACCCAGGGTAATTAGCAGGCATCAACACACAGGCACAAGATGGTAATTAATTTGTCCCCCCCCTTTTCAGTTCTCAGTCTTGAGGCCAAGTCAGACCTCCAGGCACCAACTGCTGTTTCTGCAGCTCCTGCTTAATGTGCCTGCCCAACCCGTGCCCCGTTCTGGCAGGTTCCTCTCATCAGCTCTAAGCAGCTTCCAAGTGACAACTTTCAGTGCTCCCTCTGCAGATGTAGAACTGGTGGCTTTAAATGTCAGAGCTCTAGCTCTTCCTTCCCATCACCTCCAGCACTTAGTGGGCAATGGCTCTCAGGAGCAGCCTAGTGATCTCAGACATGTGCTGACTGCTGAAATCCTCCTGTATTTGCATGAGGAGGAGGGATGCAATAGCTGCTACACTGGTTCAGGTATCACAATGATTTTCTACCTTCAATGCAAAACCTCAATAGAAAATATTATGAACTGTTACCACCCAGTAGAATTAAACTATCACTTAACACTTTTTCAAGTCAGTTATATCAATCTTACACCATCATTATATCAATTTGTCAAGGCGTCTAAGCAATGAACCAATTTCATATGCAGGTTGAATAGCACGACATACAGCAGAATATTATTGTACTTATCAAAGTAAATGACAAATCTAGGTTGAGTGATCCAGACACAGGGGGAAACTTCACTGATGAAATATTATTGTTCTTAATGTTTTTTTTGTTAAGGGCTACATATGCTAGCTCCACAGGATATTTTGGGAGCAGCCCAAAGATCAAAATGGTCAGGAATAAAGATTTTGGCATTCGAGCCTTTCTATGACTACATCTTTACTATTCCCTCAAGACAGCAAAACACATTCTTTCCTCCTGATTTGGACAATACATCCAGATTAACTAACACCATTGTTATTTTGAATTAGAAAATGTTTCTGTAGGTTAGTGAATAAATAAAACGTACAAACTGAGTTGGTTTTGGACTCCACCTTACTCCTGCTCTCACCGGGGCCCCTACATCAAGGGGCCATAAAAACTAATGGTGTCTTTTTTTTTAGCTAGCAGAAAAGCAGCACACAAAGAAGTTCTGGTAATAAACACTGCCACGCACTCACTGCTGCAGTCTGCTGGACCTCTATAAGAGACTGCAAGTTGTCCGAAGCAGACAACTGTCTGTCTTTCTACTGTAAATGGATGTAACAGTTAATATATGGCTGGACTCCGATTCCAACCCCAGGCTTTTGGACACTGCCAGCACAATGACAAACGGCATGATCTTAAGCAGATTTATCTCCTAAGACACAGAGGCTTCCAAAGCATGCACAACTATGAAATTGAGGTACCTAAACTCAACAGCCTACCTCATTTGTGGAAAGGCAAAATAACATAACTGTTTAAGAGCACTTGGTAACACAATACCATCACCTAAGGCAAGAAGTTGGTGAGAATCCAAGGTGGACAGAACAGGATTCCTAAAACAATTTAGCTATGTATGTTCTTGCTTTATGTTTCACAAAATCCTTAACCGCTACTGATAGTAACATCTTATTGCTAAATATTATTGAGGAAAAAAAAGTGTCTAGGCAAAAATAGCTGGGTATGATACATTCCAACCAACATACTGGGATTTTACCCTTTGCCCTATGATTTTGCATCTACTGCCAGGTTACCTAAAAAAATGGGGCTTACACAACCACACCATCCTTGTGGGTTTTATCTGTCTCCTGCTGCCCAGTAAGTCTTTCCATCTATTAACTGATTTCAAGCCAGACACAATCAGGGGATCAACATCAGAAAGATATTCAAGCCTCGGTTACTGCGTGAGGGTGAAGACCCCCTAGATCTCCCTGAGGGAGGGAGAGAGGATGCAGCAGGAGCTCAAGCTTTATTCAGTTTGCAAGGGTGCCACCATGTGACACAAACCCGTTCCCAGAAAAGGGAGATAGGAATGACCTCCTCAAGGCACTCCAGCAACTCACTTGAAGAGGTGGTGACTGCTATGGGGCCCTCCTGCCCTTAACTTCGAGCCCAGTATGGTGCCTTTCAGATGGTCTCCAGGCTCCCCTCAGAAAGGGCTGTTAGAAACACCCCCCCTTCAGTTGACCACCATGGAACATATGCCTGCCAGCACAATAGGAAAGAAAGCAAGAAGGAAGGCAACAGCTAATCCTGGAAGCAGAGGAAGACTTCTGCTGAGGTGCTTTGGTATTACAGTGAGACAGGTTTTGTAACACTTTTGGCCTACATAGCTGTGAAGGTTCCTCTGACACTTTTTATATCAATAGGAATAGTATCTCCCGGCAGTTTCCAGCATGGGAGGTTGTCATCTGCCTGTTCTAAGTCCCCCTAAAATGTTGGGTGAGTGATTCTGATCTGTTTTTCACTTCCTGTCCTAGATTGCTGTGATATAAATAGCAGCCAGGTGTTAATTAATTCCCATATGCATGCGTGTGTGGGGATGCCATGTGTTTATGTTCCTGTGCGCTTTTAAGGACAAATCTTTTCTCAGTTACTACAGCAAGAGTAGCTCTTACACAGATAAGGACCAGATGCTTAATTAATGAGGTAGCTCTCTGCCTCAAAGGAAGCGTACTGCAACTGTACACATTCGGTATGCCACTTCTGCCATTGTATGGACCCAAGAGACCTCTGCACATTTGGCATGAACTTGCCACAGAAGCCTCCACATTCTGTGTGACTGGAGGCTATGGTTTACCTGCAGCCATGCTTTGCTCCAGTCTGTGCTGCTTGTGACGAATAGGACAATACTGTTCGCCAGTGGTTTACATACACAAACATCTCAACAGACCATGGCAGCATCTCAGCTTGTGGCCGCAGAAGCAGCCGTGCTGCCAGCATGCACATGAGGATCCAGAAGATGAAAAGAGCCTGCCAGGAAGCTGTCCAGTGGGGAGCGCTTACCTGAGGAGCATCAGTAACGAACTGAGGGTAAACTTACATTAGCAATTTAGTCCAAATCAGCAGCGAGCTTCTGGAGTGACGATGCCCACCTGTTGTGCTCCAGTTGGCATTGCAGAGCTGTGTAATTCAGACACACTGAATTACTTTTTAATTAAGCTACACCAGGAAGTGTAGCACACCTAAGACTCTCCATTCTTGGAGCACACCTAAGACTCTCCACATACTAACCAGTGTAGTGTGGACTTATCAGGACTAACTATTCCTGTTGGGCTGGACTACTGTTCATGTATACATAGCCTGAAGCCAATCTCATGAAAAATCAGTAACATGGACACGGTAATAGTACAGTATGGTGTGCCAGCAGTACATGGCATCACAGCTGTTTCCAAGAACTGAGATATGAAGATGCTACATGGAGACAGCTGCATACTATGTGTTTGTGGTATACAGAATCTCAGAACAGTTAAGGTTGGAAGGGACCTCTGGAGAGCCTCTAGTCCACTCTCATACCCCCAGTTACATGTTCCATATGTGTTGGCATTTTTTTAAATTAAGGAAGCCATGGTCCTAGATGGTCAGTGGTTAGTACAAATCACAAATGCTGGCCATAATTTTTATACTCTAGAAAAAATAATATTGATCTTTTTTTCCTTGGACTGAGAAACCTGTTGAGAAACAGGCTTTCAAGGCTCTGTACAGGCCTGACCTGGGACATAAAGGGTACCCATGTCTGCCTCTGCACTAGTCTGGGACATCCATACTAGCACTCTCCTGTGCTCAAGCTAATTACCTTGGTTAAGAGGCAGCCCTTAGCCTGGATACAATGCTGGGCTAATACAGTTACACCACCTTCAGGATCTAAACTTCTCCCTGATCATGTTGCTCCTCCAGGTTGGAAAGATGTACCAGAGATGTCAGTTAACCCCTCTAAGAGGGTGCTGCATAAGACACACTTGCCTAAAGGAATAGGAACAGGGAGGTTTGCCCACAGCACCTGCCAGACAGCCTTTGTAAATGACGTGCAGTGTGTCAGAAGCTTAGCCATGCACGTGACTTGTTTTCCAGTGTAATCTCTGTCACTCACTGTCCCTGTGAGAGAGCAAATCTCCAAGATCCAAACTTAACTCAGCTGCTGGGGTTAGCACAGTAAATGACAGGAGGAAAGTACAATGAACAGGTGGAAAGGCAAACATCAGGGGATCCTGCCTTGGGGGAGATGAAGTCCACCATCTGGAAACCACATGGTATGGCTTTAGGAGGCCACAAACAAATCAGAGGTGCCGTCACTCTCAGATTTGAAGGACAAATTTGGCAGTGGGACTAAGTAAGTCTAACTTGATTCACACAGAAATGTGAACTAGCAGGTGATACACTTATAGCTCCCCTTAGACCTGCTAACCTGTCTTCCCTGGAGTAGATGTGCAGGGATAAATTAATGCATTTACACTTCTGTCAAGTATCAGTTTGAATGCAGGTTTTACTACTACCCTCTCTAAGCATTCTAGTACCGAATTGACTATCTTCTCACTCACACAGATTTTACACTTGGATACATCATGCATTATTCTGGATAAGCTGAAGGGGTGACCGATAATATTTACACTTGCCCTGAAATATCCACTTCAGAGGTGCTGTCCATTGTCTTCTTATTGGGGATGCAGTCAATAGCTATCACAGAACAAGAAAAAGCTGAGTTCCTGGATGGAGCTGAAGGACCTTGACTTTGGTAATGTCAGTTGCATCCTGCCCACCCAACAGAGACAGGCAGGCAGCCCCTATCCCTATATAGGGTTAACAGTATTAAAAGCCAATGCTGCAAACCTACCATTGTGAAAATCAACACCATAAAATACACTAACAGGTTTTGAGATTAACAGAGAAAAGGCTCAAAACTTCCTGGCAATTTTGGAAGCCAGAGCCGTGAACCAGCTGAAGACAGAATCAGATATGCTTTTGTATGCAGCCAGATAAGAAGAAATATTTTAGTCCAAACTAAACAAAATAGTACTGAAGCGTAGAGACTTGGCAAAACCTCTTTTCAACAGGCTGTCTTCACAGAGACTCTAGGTGAGTCATCAGTGTATGGTGACCAGGAAAGAGAATTATTACTAAAAAGGATAAAATAGAAGCCATGAGAAATAAAAGAATGACAACAGAGATGCTTGGAAGTGTAGAAAGTAGACCAATATCTAATGATAAAAGAGAAAGCCAAAAATTACTGTGGAAATATATAAGGTGGAATTAAAATACACCAGTATGACAGAAACAGCAGCGAAGTTTACTAAATAAAACTGTTGAAGAAAGAAGACAGTATCTGTAATGGAGCAACAAAGCATACACATATATGTACGTATACATAATGTATATTACAGTTGTAGGCAACTCCCTTCTGAGGGGAACAGAGGGTCCAATATGCCAATCAGACCCTCTTAGTGAAGTCTGCTGCCTCCCTGGGGCCTGAGTTAAGGACATCACTAGGAAACTTCCTAGCCTGGTATGGCCTTTGGACTATTACCCATTACTGCTCTTCCACGTGGGTGGCGATGAAACCGCAATATGCAGTCCAAGGGCAATCAAAAGAGATTTCAGGGCCTTGGGACGGTTAGCGAGGGAATCTGGAGCACAGGTTATTTTTTCCTCTCTCCTTCCAGTTTCAGGCAGCAACACTGGAAGGAACAGATGCACCAAGTCTGTTAATGCATGGCTCTGTGACAGGTGTTATTGACACAATTTGGGTTTTTTTTGATAATGGGATGGCCTACACGGCACCGGCCTGCTGGCATCAGATGGGATTTACCTTTCTGAAAGGAGGAAGAGGGTCTTTGCTCATGAGCTAGCAGGGCTTATTGACAGAGCTTTAAACTAGACTTGAAGGGGGAGGGGGAACATATCAGGCGTGCCCATGAAAAGCTGTGGGACGGCACACCAAGGTTAGAGGGATGGGGTGCCAGCAAGGGCCCTCAGCCTGTTGCTCTGAGACATGCTGGCCACACTGGAGCACACTTGAAGTCTTACAGAGATGAGCCAGGGGCTCCTGAGGTAATAGGAGCCAACAGAAAAACATCAGTGAAATACCTCAAAAGAATTAAGGGGTGTTCCTCTAAGGTGACACAGCAGACAGCCCAGCTTTACGTGCCTCTACACCAATGCATGCAGCATGGGCGACAAACAGGAGGAGTTGGAAGCCACCATGCTGCTAGAAAGCTGCAACCTAGTTGCCGTTACTGAAGCTTGGTGGGACAAATCCAGTGACTGGAGTGCATCTATCGATGGTTACAAGCTTTTTGGAAGGGACAGGCAAGGTAGGAGAGGTGGAGGGGTTGCCCTCTACATTGAGAAATGGATAGAGTGTGAAGAGCTGTCTCTGAAGAATGGCAACAAGTAGGTTGAAAGCTTATAGGTGAGAATTAGAGATAGAGGCAACAAAGGGAACCTTGTGGTTGGTGTCTACTGCAGGCCGCCTGACCAAGGGGAGCATATTGACAAAGCCTTCTTACTCCAGCTAGAGAAGGCATTGTGCTCGCAGGCTCTCATCCTGCTGGGGCACTTCAGCCACCCCGACATCTGCTGGTAAAGTAGCACAGCGACCTGTAGGCAATCCAGAAGATTCCTGGAATGCACTGAGGATACCTTCTTAAGCCAGGTCACAGACAGCCCTACCAGAGGGGATGCGATACTGGACCTGATGGTCACCAATGCAGGTGAGCTAACTGGTGACGTCAAGACTGGAGGCAGCCTGGGCTGCAGGGAACATGCACTGGTGGAGTTTGCAGCCCTGAGAGATATGGGTCAGATGAAGAGTAAAGTCAGGACCCTGAATGCAAACTTCCAGCTGTTCAAGGAGTAGGTCAATAGGACCCCCTGGGAAACTGCCCTCAGGGACAAGGGAAGAGAACAGAACAGGCAGATCTTTAAGGATGTTTTCCATAGAGCACAAGAGCTCTTGATCCCCAGGACAAGAAGGAAATGCACAGGCAGTGGAAGCAGGGACAGATATCCTGGGAAGAGTATAGGACGCTGCCCAGTTGTGGAGGGATGGGGTCAGGAAGGCCAGGGCATGGCTGGAGCTGAACTTGGCAAGGGATGCAAAGAATAACAAGAAGGGCTTCTACAGGTATGTCAGCCAGAAAAGAAACATCAAAGAAAGTGTACCGCACATGATGAGAAAGACTGGCAAACTGATAAAAATGGAAAAGGAGAAGGCTGGGGTGCTCAACAACATTATGGCTCAGTCTTCACTGGCAATCTCTCTTCCCACACCTTTCAAGTGGATGGACCTCAAGGCAGGGCTGGGGGAGGAAAGTCCCTCCCACTTTCAGAGAAGATCAGGTTCAAGACCACCTGAGGACCTGAATATACATAAGTCAATGGGACCTGACGAGATGCATCCAAGAGTCCTGAGGGAACTGGCTGATGTAGTTGCCAAGCCACTCTCCACAGTATGTGAAAAGCCATGGCAGTCAGGTGAAGTCCCCAGGGACTGGGAAAAGGGAAACATTGCACCCATTTTTAAAAAGGGTAGAAGGGAGAGCCCTGTGAACTACCGTCCTGTCAGACACACCTCTGTGCCTGGGAGGATCATGGAACGGATCCTCCTAGAAGCTAACCTAAGGCACATGGAGCACAGGGAGGTTATTTGAGACAGCCAGCATGGCTTCACCAAGGGCAAGTCCTGCCTGGCCAACCTAGTGACCTTCTACGATGGGCTGAATACATCAGTGGACGAGGGAAGAGCCACTGATGTCATCTATCTGGACTTCTCTAAGGCCTTTGATGTGGTCATCCATAACATCCTTCTCTCTAAACTGGAGAGATATGGGTTTGATGGGTGGATGAGGAATTGGCTGGATGGTTGCAGCCAGATAGTAGTCAATGCCTTGATGTCCAGATAGAAATTGGTGATGAGTGGTGTCGTTCAGGGGTTTGTACTGGGACCAGTGCTGTTTGATATCTTCATCAGTGGTATAGACAGTGGATTGAGCACACCCTCAGCAAGTTTGCAGATGACACCAAGCTGAGTGGTGCAGTTGACATGAATGAGGAACAGGATGTCATCCAGAGGGACCTGGACAAGCTCAAGAAGTGGACCCATGTGAACTCGTGAGGTTCAACAAGCCCAAGTGCAAGGTCCTGCACCTGGTTTGGGGCAACTCAACACAATATCAATACAGGCTGGGGGATGAAGGCATTGAGAACAGCCCTGTGGAGAAGGACTTGGGGGTACTGGTGGATGAAAAGATGGACATGAGCCAGCAAAGTGCGCTCGCAGCCTAGAAGGGCAACTGTATCCTGGGCTGCATCAGAAGCAGCGTGGCCAGCAGGTCAAGGGAGGTGATTCTGCCCCTGTACTCCACTGTTGTCAGACCCCACCTGGAGAGCTGCGTCCAACTCCGGGGCCCTCAGCACAAGAAGGGCATGGACCTGTTGGAACGAGTCCAGAAGACGGCCACGAAAATGATCTGAGGGCTTGAGCACCTCTCCTATGAGGACAGGCTGAGAGAGTTGGGGGTTGTTCAGCCTGGAGAAGAGAGGGCTCCAGGGAGACCTTATTGCAGCCTTTCAGTACTTAAAGGGGGCTTATAAAGAAAGATGAGGACAGAGTTTTTAGCAGGGCCTGTTGGAATAGGACAAGGAGTAATGGTTTTAAACTGAAAGAGGGTGGATTTGGACTAGATATAAGGAAGCTATTTTTTACAGTGAGGATGGTGAAACACTGGAAGAGGTTGCCCAGAGAGGTGGTAGATGCCCCATCTCTGGAAACATTCCAGGTCAGGTTGGACGGGCTCTGACCAACATGATCTAGTTGAAGATGTCCCTGCTCAGTGCAGGGGGGCTGGACTAGATGACCTCTAAAGGACCCTTCCAACCCAAACCATTCTATGACTCTATATAAATTTAAATGCCTACAGGAACAGCCCAGAGTTTAACTCATGCATTGGGAAAATACTAAAAAACACTACAGAGCAGAAAGCAGCCTGGAAAAATTACTGATTTTTTACTTCATATTTGTATTTTTTAAACGTTGAGAAATAGATCAGTCGCAGTCACACTAAAAAAGATAAGCTTTGTTAGCAAAACTTAAAAAAACAACACAAAAAAGACAAATATTGTTTTTGTCAACCCAAAATGTTTCCCTAATACACAGTGAAGTGTTTTCCTTTGTATTGGAGCCCCTACCATTTCATTTTAGTCTTCCTTTTTTCATTGACTGTTTTTCCAGTTGAAAAATAGGTTTGAAATGAATGTGTTTGGACTGAAACTAAGCATTTATTTTTAAAAAGTAAAAATTAAAGGTTTTTCATTTCTAAATTCCCTTTCCACCTTCTTTTCTTTAAAGCACTAAAATTAATTTGCTTTCTCAGACATGTCAGTGAACCAGAAATACTGCATTTTTGTGAATTTCACACTGTTCTCCTAAAGACACCTGTAATTAGCAGGAGTGTTCCTTAATTCTTTTATGCCTTGGTTCTTTTTGGTCTTCTTTGTAAGGATCCCCAATTTAGAATTGCTTACACAGATCAAATATGTTCCTGATAAAAGTTAGAAACCATAATGACCTTTGAACCTAGTCTGTTATCTTTCCCAAGCACTGAGACATGCATTGTAACTAACTGTCTTAAAGCTTTTAAGTATACTGAGAGGCTTTGAAATTAACATAGAAGTAGGATTAAATATGTAAAAGCATGCTTATTTTTATTGCTTGTATGCCTCTGGAAATAGCATTTTAAACTAACAAGCTGGAGGCTAAAAGTGTGAAATATTGTACTGACTTGGCAAGAGAGGAGTTTTCATTAGCAGATGGACAATAACAGAGATGATGGATTTGAGAGATCTAGCCAATGCTTTCACGAACTCATACAATTAATTGTTTTAAATAGCAGGTATTGCAACACATTGGGCTGGGGAGGGGAATTAAATCATACAGAAAATTAAAAGGTATTAAATGAGAAGGTACTGAAGATGAAGGCCCACTTTTTAGCACTGCGTCTTCTCTCCACACCCCTCCCAAGCACACAGCTTCACAGCTTGCTCCCGTATGAAGGCAGCTCTTTGCAGAGATAGCCTGGCACTGCAGGCTGGGGTTAGCGTGGGCTCCGCGTCCCCCCACATACACAGCCCCGGCGCTCCCACTCTCACATACACTGAGAAGGAACCCGCATGCCAACCACACAGCTACACAGGTGAAACAGGACAGAGTTTGAATGATAGCCTTTCTTAACCAAAAAACTGTGACCCTTTAAACACTGCTCACAAATTTACAGTTATTAGTGACCTTGGTTGGGATAGCCTGTAGATCAAGGGGAAACAGGAAGACGAAGAAGAAAAATTAAACACAGTAACTTGCTAGATTAGAAATACCGTCCTGCTCTGTAGGCTGAGTTCTTTGTGCACTTGTACATATACAACTGCATGTATGTTCATGGAGGAGGGTGTACATATGTGCTTATCTATCTCACGGAAAGCCACAGTAAGGCCAGACTTTTGAAAACATCAGCCATTTTTTAAGGAAGCACTATCTCCCTTTAGCCTTTGTATATCTAATCCAATACTATAACCTGCTTTTTCCAAAAAGGTCAGAATAAATAAGCCCCTGTAGACTTTGAAATAAGTATTTTAATCCTTGTGCATCTATATAAGGATCTGGATATGTTGAAAAATGGAATTAATGTCTAGATGACAACTTCTTTTGAAAGCGTAGATCAAGGCCAAACTAAAGGTTGGGGCCATGAGAACTATCGTGTCATCAGATTAGTTTTAAGGAACATGAGTTATCTTCTTTAGAACCTAATTCTGTTTTACTGAAATTGATGAGAGATTTGAAATCAACAACAGTGAAATGAGGTCAGAGCCACAGCTGATATGTCTAATTAATAGGTTACATCCACTCCATCTGTCCAACAAATGCCTGAGAAAGAGCATAGGGGAAAACATCTCCACCCTGAGTCAGTGCTGTTCAAATCCTGCATAAAAATAACAATGAGAGCTCTTGGAGGATTTCATCCTCTGAATTATCTAAACATGTGTGCCAGCACATTTCATCAAGTTTCCATTTTAAGGAATTTTGTGGGTAAATTACAGAGTAAAAACTCAGATGACAAGAAATCTGTGGGTGTGCTTGTTGTACATATCGCGGCAGATCCTGAAAACCCACTCCTCTGTGTAGGTGTCTGAGCCCTACCATGAAATGCAAAGATAATTTTTCTGAATCACCTAGGTGTGTCCCGTTGTCTCTGGGCTAGGCAGGTAACATGTGTTGGCCATCTCCCTTTCAGACTTTGCCTTGACAATGCAGCAAGTGGCTTTAGGACTCCTACTCCAAGATCCAAAACCACCACAGCCGCACGACTGAAACACTAATCCTGTATAATAAATTAATTCTTAAGGTTCAAATTCGTTCAAAAACATTGACAGGTTAAGTTGCATCCATAGGGCTTGATGCCAGGTAAGGCATTTATTATTTGCGCCTCCTGTGCTAACTTTACGTTGAACTAATAATCGTCTTTCTACAGCTAGTATAAAACCTGTGTGAGTTCCACACTATATCCTATGACTAATTTTAGAGAAATTAAATCATATGCTCCCTGACCTGGACCAAACTCCTGCTGCGTGGTGATCGGGTAGTACAGACAAACCGTATTCATGACTGTAGGACTGTAGCTTCAGAGACAGTGAAACTTGAGTTGAGGGTGTCTATAGAAGAAGAATGTAGGAACGATCAAGTTTGGAGAGGAGGAATGGATTGCAGCTGGGGTTTTTTGTTTTGTTTTGCTTTTCCTGTTAAATGAGATATTGATAAAGTCAAATATCAAGACAGGGATGTCTGCAGCTTGCTTGCAGTATATCTGCTACTCTGAACAGAATGGGAGCTCTGCATCCGTGCCATTTCATATTACGTAAGCACCATTTATATTAAGTGTACATAAAATTGTGAAGCACTTCCAACTATTTCACTAATCAAATCACAATGCTGAGCAATTACCCAGACTTCTGTATTTTCAAACATAACGTTTCAGCATACTATTACACTTCACTAGACTTATGCTGAAGCAGGGTGCATACACACACACGCACATGCAGACTTGCCTGTTAACTGTGTACCATATATCCACAAGAGTTACACCTCTCTTTTTTTCAAAAACCTGCCCTGGGACTGTTCTCTAGCACCAAGACTGATGGGAACGGAACATCAGCATTATTAAACTCTCCAAAATATGGTGATCGCATCCAAACTGCCCACGGGGAATGGCCACTGGCCCACGCTGACTCCCTAGCCATGCCTGTGAATTGGGAGAGGGCTGCCTAGCAAAAGCCATGGCACAACTGCTCTGAGGCCGACCTTCACGAAGAGGGTTGAGCTCCCTGCTCAGACACCTGCTCTGCCTCTGTTTAATTTACTACTATAGATGAAGTGATAGTGTCTCCTAGTGGCTGTATTCTTGAAGGAACACACTCAAACCCAAACTTTACACCTGAAACTCCGGCTCTTCAAACGTATACAAAATACAAATGCATCTCTAGATTTTCAGAGTCTCTAAAGTAGCATCACGCAAAGAGGTAAAATAAAATAAATAATTTAAACACTCAAGGTTTAATATTTGGTTTACAAAGGTTCATGCTGTTTTAACATGAAAACCTATCTCTAGGTTATACAAATGTGGGGTTTGGGTTTCTTTCTTTTGTTTTTTAAAATGTGTTAAACAGAGAGATGAGACCTAAACAAAACCTTGTGAAGCAAGCTGTTCAGGACTTTGCTGAAAGGTCTGGAAGCAACCAAGGAAATCAATTGGATGAGAGCCAACCTCATTTAACCTCTAGGTCCTCTCAGACCTTGTAAAAGCAAAGGAAATGCTTGAATGCTCTGCTATGGGTAAGTCTCCATAGGCAACCTACCACATACAGAGCCCTGTGCCAGACACCACAATCTGTGAATATGAAGTAATGTTTCTGGATGTTTGAAACATGCTAAGGACTTGCGAAAGAAGATGCTGGCATAGATCAGAAGGCCACTTCTCCCAGCAGCATCCTGTATGCACTCAGGGCCAGCAGAGGACGTTTAAACAGAGAACATAAAAACAAGCAACCCTGAGCAGTATCAATACTTGGTTCTAGCCTTTCTTCCTTGAATTAGCTATTTTCCATTTTCAGCACCAGCTAAACACCAAAAATCCATCTTGGTAATGAGATCTGTATTAGGGGATTTTGTGAAAGGAAGACTTAACAGTGAAGATACAGACAGCATATTCAACGTTAAGCCAAAGCCCTGCTAGCTGGAACTACAGCAAGGTAGGCCCAGAGGACACCTAAGTCTGATTTTGCCATCTTAGGGGACATGCCCTTTCTCATTTTCAACTGATTGAAGTTTCCTGTTGTCCACCATCCTCTTGGAACAGAAAGATTTGGACAGCAAACTTCCATACACGGATAAGCTTAACCAAATAAGACATTGAAAGAACAAAAGTAATGACTGGAAAGGTGCAGACAAGGAAATCTTTCCTAGCAAATCCTGGCTTTAAGCGACCTCTACTTCTTAACAACGGAATACAGATTTGCCTTCCTCTGTGTATATATCGGAGCCTTTGGTTGTTCGCAAAGTATCCCGTTGCACCCCCGACATCCCCATTTTAGAGATTTTATGTAAGCGCCTGTTAGAGGAGAAATAACACACTGCAAAAATGACTGTGTTTGGAGTAGTTCTATCACAACAAAATAAAGCCTTAATACACTTCAGATCTCGACCAACCTGTCTACCTGAACATCCCAAGAGCCATCAGACATAAACCTGGAGTGCATGCAGTTTGTCCCCACCTCCAGCAGGTCTTTCTCCATGTACCTGTGCGTGCCTGAGATACACCGCTCTGCTTGCAGCAAGGGGCGCTTTCTGCTACCTTTTTCCCACTGTGCCGGCACTGGTGGAAAGCCTTTCTCGAACAACGTCTGGTCAGTATTCACTTTTGCTGATGATCCTTATGGTGTCTGAGTTTGCTGACCTTTAGGCCAGGTTGTAAAGCTTATCTCTATCCTCAGCTTTTTACCTGAGGGGAGGGAAAGATGACAATTCAGTTTTGGAAGAAGTTCTCACTGGTAAAAAGGGATTGACAAGTGAAATGCTTCCCACTCAACTTGTTTTCCACACCTCCTTCAGCTATCGCTGAGCTCTAGTTGAATCATACCAAATAAACAGTTTCAGCATGTCTTAAGTCTAGGTAAGTTTCCTAAAAAGTTGGAAAGCAAAGCCTAAGCTTTTTGTTTCTTTTTACACCTTGACAGTTTAGCTCTATCCAGTAAGGAAAGCAAAAGCATGCATCTGTTGAAGCTTTGCTGTTTCTGGCGCCCTTATCTTCTTTAGCCCACCTGTTCGGTCAACTTCTTTTAAAAGCACCTCTCTTTCTACACACATTGAAAACCTCCTTTCATCCAAAGTTGACAAATCCCTCTAACACAGCCACCTCTCATCATGTCTCCTCTTATTAAACCCCTGCACAACACAACCCACGTTCCCCCACCAGTCAAAACCAAGCATAGACCTTTACAGCCGCCTTATGTGGGAATGAAAAACAGCAAGTGACCAGAGCACCCAGAGCAGAGTGAAAGTTGGGGTAGTCCAAGGATACAGAGGGCACAGAGAAGACAGAGCTGCAACCCTACGGATGTAGGCCGGTTCCTCCACCTTCGAGCTTCTTCCTCGTGGCTCCAGTCATTTGTTGACAGTACCTAGTTAACTGATTTCATTGTCAGAGGAAATGCTACAGGGCAGACTAAACTGCCGGGCTGCTACCAAAACAGGAAAGTACGAATTTGGAGCAGAAATTCCCCACAAAGGCAAGGCACTAGCAAATGGTAAGTTAGTTACCTCTGTCACAGTCCTGTGAAGAGCCAGAAGAGGCCCACAGATTTGCACTCTGTCAGACCCGGGGTAACGTCCTTTTTCTAAAGCTTTTCCAAAGCTAATGCTTCCTAACCTTCCACTCCTCCCAAGCCAACTGCGTGGGGCTCACTCCACGGAGAACCAGTTCCTTCCTTTGTCCAGTTAACAGGACACTTGGGTGCACACCCTCCCAGACATGTGTGTGTCAGGTTATTTAAATCAGCCTAGCAATTCTTTCAGCCTGAGAGACACAAAAGCAATATAAACAGAGCTCCCTTTTGCACTCTGTCCTCAGAGAGTCCTATCCAGAGCAGATCATGCTGATACAACCTGACAACATCCAGGGATAAAGGGAAGGCTCACATCAGACGCGGTCTAATGCTAGCTAGTATTCTAAGAGGGCAACCACTGATCAACCAAACGTTTTCTCTCCTCTCCTATGACCAGTTACCCTGTAAACCGAACAAGCCCCCAGCCTCATTGGAGCAACAAAGCGGCTGATCCTTGCCATCCTGTCAGGGGTAGGGAGAAAGGTCTCCTTCCAAGGAACACCACCAGGGCTGAACTGTGTTTGCGTTTCTTTAAAGCCTCTTGTATAACCCTTTGCCATTCCCAACATTTCTCTTGCTAGCACTGTAATGCATTTGGCACAAAACTGCAAAATTGCAAAACTCCTCAAGAAGTTGGATTTGTTTGTTGTCCTTTTAAGGGGTGGGTGGGCGGGTGGGGGGGACAGCTCCTTGGTTCTTTTTGAACTATTCATTATTATTATTATTATTATTATTATTATTATTATTATTATTATTATTATTATTATTATATATAGGAGGCTGCTCCCCCCTCCGCTTCTGTGTTAACCATTCACTTGGACTCTCCTTTCAGGCAGGTGATTTAAGCTCCATCTGCCCTCCAGGGGTTAAGTAAAGAAGTGATGGGAGGAAAAGCAAAACCTTTCCAGTGGCTCATATTTGAAATTCTTTTCCCCCCCTCCCCTCCTAAACAGGGCTCCTCTGCTTCTTGTCTCCCCTTGCTCCCCAAGTCTTCCGGCCGGGAACGGTAAAGGGCAAGGATTAACAATGAAGCAGATGGCAGGAAACTGTTACCAAAAGCACAATGCCGGACCCCCCACCCCCATCCTCCCGTTCCTCCCTCGCAAGAGACGGTCCCCTCACCCTTCTGTCGATGCCATGGTCCCGAAAGCCCCCCTGTCTTCTCAAGAGTCCAAGGGATTATTTTGGACAGTAGGGCACGAAGGAGGTTGGCTCTTTGGGATAACCCTCGCTCGCCTGCTGGGAAGAAGCACGCAATTCCTTGTAATCCTGGAGGCTCCGCAGGGCGAGGATCCGGCAGCTCCGCTCCGCGCTCGCCCCCGCCCCGCCGCGGGCTGTCTCTCTCCCGGTGCCCCGGGGACCGGCGCTGGAGCCCCGCGGCCGCCCGGCGCTGCCCGGCAGGGCGAGGAGGCGCTGGCACCTGGGCTGCGATCCCCGGCGCCCTCCCCTCGCCGTGGGCTGCCTGTGGGTGGGTGGGTGTGGGGGTGTGTGGGGGGTGTGTGCGGGAGGTGGGGGGGGCTTCACATCGGCGCGGCGGCGGCTGAGGCGGGATTGGAAGGCTTTAGCCCTCGAGCCGTGGATTTGCAGTCTATCCCTCTCTATTTTAGGCACGGGCTGACATCACGAGTCGTTGTTACTCCTATAAATCCCCCCAACCGCTCCTTGACAGGAGCGGAGCGGGGGGTGGTGAGCCCCTCGCAGGGGGAGGGCCGCCCGCTGCAGACCGCGACCTGCCCCGCTCCGCTCCCCGCGGACCGCCACCGCCTCCCCGGGCGGGCCCGGCCCTCCGTACCCCGAGAGCCCGGGGGAGCCGCCCGGGGGCGACGGGAAGGAGCGAATGCCGCAAATCCCGCAACACCGCCCCCCTCCCCCAGACACACACACCCCCCCTCCGCGGGGCCCGGCTGCCACCTCACGTCCCTCGGCGAACGGACCGGCGCGGCGGGAGGAAGAGCCCCGCAGCCCGCCGGGCTGAGAGGCACGCTGCCGCCGCCTCCCTCCCCGCAGCCGAGGCACCTGCCCCGCCGCCCTCCCTCAGGCGCGAGCGGGGCCCCGGCCCGGCGCGGCGCGGCGCGGCCCGGCGGCGCGGGGCGGTGCTGCCCCCTGCCGGGGAGGCGGCGGCGGCGCGGAGGCCCCACCTGCCGGCGCGGCGGGACCCCGGCCGCGGGGCGGCGGCGGCGCGTTCCCCCGGAGCCCCGCACCGCCACCGCTGCCGCCGCTGCCGCTGCCGCCCAGGGGAAGGAGGCCGCCACCCCGCGGGTGCCACGCAGCGCCTCTCCACCGGGCGCGGGTGTCTCCCCCCATCCCGCGCCGCGTCCCTACCTGCACCGCCCGCCGCCGCCGCGCCCCTCCGCGCCGCCCCGTCCCGCCCCGCCAGGGGGCGCCGTGCGCGGCGGGCCCGGGGAGGCCATGGGGCGGGCGGGGCCTCCCCTCCTCCCGCGGCGGGGCCTCGGGGCCTTCTTCCCGCCTTCCCTCCGCCGTGCGGGGGCCCGAGCGCAGGGGACGCAGGCGGGAGGGCACGGCCCGGGCCCGCCACCGCCCCGGCAGGCCCCTCGCCGGAGACAGGGAGGGTCGGAGGGGTGGTTAGAGTCCGTCAGCTCGCAGGAGAGCACAGGAATGTCCTGGTGCGACCTCCCGCCTCCTCCTCCTCACCTCATCGCTCTTGGGGAGCGCAGCACCCTTTATGCTGGAATTTTCCAATTCCTGCTCCCGGCCCAGGTTTGCAGCATAGGGCAGGAAGGTCTCACCCCGTTCATAACTGCTCTTTTGTGCCAGGGCAGAGGTCAAGGCGCTGCCACGCGCCTTCGCTTCTGTTTCTCCCAGCAGAGGCTCTGCCTGCCAACCTCAGTGCTGTCTTTCCATCGAAGTCTGAAGAACCCTGTGTCCCGTTTCACAGGGAACAAATGTTTCTACCGTAGCCTGTTCCCTCCGCGCCAAGGAGGTGGCCATGCGGGAAGGTCCCCACTGCGACTGGGAGCTGCAAGGCTGCAGGGGATGCACACCTGAGCAAAGGCTGCCTGACCCTGCCCACTGCTCCTGCTCCCCCAGGACACCTTTCCTGCAACCCAGCAGCTTCCAGTACCTGTCCTTAAAGGTGGCAGGATGCAGCTTAGCGTGCATTCCCCAGTCCTAACCAAATGCACATTTCTGCATCTAATCTTACCAGGGACTGAGGTTTTCAAGGGAAACAAGTTACCAGAGAAATTCCATTAGTTACTGAAGGTACGTATGCCTGAGAAGACCATGCACTTCAGTACGTCCATTTCCTTACAGTGCTAGTTTTCAGCTAAGCACCCTAGCTTTTGGAAGGAATTTAATGCACCCCCAGCCCCAAAAACATACAAAGGGAGAAGTATAAATCAATTGGCATAAGAACGCAGAGACTGATTTGCTCTTTTTTCATAGCAATCTCTTTACCGCCTTTCCAGAATGCACATCTCTTTTCCTCGGGGGGAAGATGTGTTGCTATCCATGTTGTGCTATTTCACACCCTATCTCCAACAGATGGCACAGATCCTCACCTGTTTAGAAAGAGATCTTTGAAATTGTTTACGTATTAAAAATAGATCCTAGCTATCAAAGGGATTGGTGATTCCAGCTAACAGGTTGGGGTTTTTTTCAAACATTCATCCCCTATTTTTCCTCATTGCCGTTAGATGTTAACCCCTGTTCTGCTCAGGCTGTGAGTATGGAACCGCTGTGGGTCAGCCTGCCGGACAGGGTGGATAAGCTGATTTGTAATTCCTACGAAGACTAGACCTGGTACAGGTGCTTGGATATGTTGATATGACTGCCCACCCGTACGTGTGAATACATACATCATAGAACAATAGAAATAAAACATTATGGTTGCATTTAGAGATCAGCCACCATTGAATTTAGGATTCAAATATCACTGAGGTCAAGAAGTAGGACCAAGTGCTACAGCTAATTCCTCTTTCTATAACAGGATTATGCTAAAATCTGAATCCTGGGGTTGGGAGAAGCCTGGCTGTATTCTTGCTTCTGTTTTCTTTGAAGAGCATCATGATTGCGAAGAGAAGGGGGATTGAATTCTGCTGTGCATGCACAGCTGTAGCAACCTCCTCCTGTGATTTTCGCTCCATGAATTCCTTCAAGTTTCTCTTCAGGAACATACTTTTGTGTGATATACAGCCAGTGAGCAGCTAAGTTGTTGCTGCTCAAGCCCAGAAACTTTCAGTTATTCCTTGCCAGATCTGCGAGTCGTTTGAAGCCAAATGGGGGTGGCGTTCAGCACCGTGAAGGAGTTAGAAGATCAGAAAATACTAGGCATGGCTGATCTTTAGGAAAAGAAGAGTGAGGGCTAAAGCTGGAGTTAACACAGACTGTTGCAGATCTGTGTGGACTGCCTGGTTCTCTGCTGGACAAATCCTAGAGGGAGAAGAAAACATTTAGAGCCTCTTCTTCTCTCGCAGTTGTAGCTATGCTATGGAGAGCAGTGCAGTCATGGTGTCATAACTGAGAAAAGAACCAGCTCACAGACCTTTATAAGTTATGTTTTAGAAGATAATTTCTCTTACCATTGGAGTGTAGAGACTCTTATTTAATGTAATCATGGAAGAGCTCTGACTGGGCAAGCCAGGCTCCAACAAACAATTCTATTTCTTTCACATTTCGTTCTTCATCAGTAGTGTAAGGAAGAAACACATGTTGACTTTCTGCAAGTTTGCCCTTCTCCAAAACTGTCACCTAATTTCCTCTAACCCCTTCTGTCAGCGGGGGAGTACCACATGTTCACTGGCATGTGTTCCTCCCAGCAGAGGAATGAAACACATCTTACTTTTCACATTTAATTCAGAATTTTTGTTGCTGTTGTTGCCATGCAGTTTGTCAGCCAAGCATAATCTTCTGGCAGGAGAAGACAGAAAAACAAGGTAAAGAGAAGCAATATACTTTGGTTGTAGCCCTTAAACTTTTGGATTCAAGCAACATTGCCTGGTTCTATCGCCAGCAAAACAAAGAAAAGTGCAAAAGCATGACACATTAAGTCTTTCTGCCCAGGAAAGCAAAAAATAAATTACACAGAATGACCTCCAATACTAATTGCCCTTTTAGTAGCAATTTTCAGATCCAAAGGTAGGCAGAAACTAGTGAATGCTAAGAAACAAGATTTCACTGCATAGAGAATCAGAGCTGAGATTGGGCTTGTTAGCTTGCAGTTGCCGTAACTGTGCAATAGGCTAGGCAGAACACGACTTCAGGCTCTGAGTCCTTGGTGAGACTACTAAATCCTTTCATCAGATCCCTGGCCTTCACATCCAAGTATTGCTGTGAGCTGCTTTGGGACAATAGTAATTTGGAGGTCCTACAAATTCCAGGGCATCATAGATGACTTATCCAGGAGTCATTACTGATGGGAGATGTTCCCCTGTCACTCCTCCCCAACTTTTTCTAGGGCTCATATCTAGTCTTTAGCCACAACTGAATAGAGAATGATTTCGTGAAAGAGCAGTGAGTAAGGACCATGAGGAGACCAAAGTCTCTCCCCTGGACAATGTGCCCAATGGGAGAATTTTACACTTGGATGTCAAAGGGTCCAGTCAAGAAAAGCCTCTGCTAAGTGAGAGGCCTGGACATTATTCTTCACCCTGAAGAGTTATGGAGGAGTTGTTTTGCCACAAAACTATTTGAACTGATGGAAACCAGAAGTTTTTCTGAGGTTTTCATAGGTCTTTGAAATAATCCACATGGAAAAAAATGTTTCAAAATGTATGTTTCAGGCTTTCATCTGTTCAGAATACAAGGTGGGAGAGAACTCCCCTGCACATTTCATTGCAATGATTCATGTACAACAATAGCAGCACTGGATGTATTAGGAAAAAAAAAATCTTGTTATTTATGTAGTAATTGAAATTTGTGCTAATTCTGCCTTTCAGCGAGCCTGAAGAGTCCCAAGTGAGTCACATGCAAACAGACAAGGGCAGTAGAGAGTCCCTAGAGCATGACACAGAGAAAGCAACACAGAATCTAAATAATGTCAGACATGGGTATGTAGGTTAAAAAAACAAACCGCGGTTTATTTAAATGTGTAAAGTACTTGGGAGGGAAAAAGATTACATTGTACTACGGCAATAGAGACAGCACATACTGTAACAAGCTCATCCATTGTAATGAATTCAGGCTACTCTTTCCAGTCTCCTAATCCGCTCAGTCACACAGATCTTTGGGAGACGCTCGCCGTCGATTTCTCTAGGGGACTCCACACTACAGATTTATTTCAGTGAGAATTTGCTGTCCTGTTTCTCTATGTCAGACTGAGGAGCAGAGCATCATCCTCCCACCAGGGGAGACAGGCGAAATATGGCAAAACTTCTCATGCACTAAGACCCTCTGTCATGCGTTATGTAAATCTAGCCTGATGGAACATCTGACCCTAGGACAAATCACCAGGCTGTCTGCCTTAACCTTATCCCAGATGTGGCTCATCACTGGGATGAGAAGCCTAAAGCAGCAGAGACTGAGAGAGTTATTATGATAGTTATAAAATCCCATTTCCAGGCACAGTTTTTTATTTCAGGTTCTTCTCAATCCAGTCTTTGAAGGGAAGAGCTTTGGTGTAGCCACTGTAGAGTTCTAGGCTGCAAGTCTTATCATAACCCCAGCTCACTAATCCCATCAGGTGCCACCTGAGCTCAGGAGATGCTTTTCCTGGCAGAGTTATGGCTGCAATCCCACCAGTCTCAGCAGGGCAGATGTTAGAAAAGGCTGTGTGGTCTTGTTTGGCACAGAACATGCTGTCAGTGATGCTGACTTGTATCCCATTATCCTCATACTGTTGCTCACACAACAGTGAATCCACCATCCGAACAGCTCCCATGCGGATTGTGTCATTCTTGTATCCCGGATCTTTAATGTCAGCCAATACCTTCCAGCCAGTAACCATTATTTTTAAATCCTCTGTGGATGAAGTCAAGTCATGAGAAGATGACAAGCAAATGGGTTGAACACGACTGCTGATTCTGGCTTTGTCCAACAGTTTTATGATAGCTATATCAGAGTCAAGTAATATAGGGTCATAATTGGGATGCACTATGATGGCAGAAATCTGGGGAGGAAAGAGATTAGGAAGAATTGTAGAGTTAACAGCGATGGCAAGTCAGCAGCACTCTTTCCATACCACTATAATATGTGTTCAGTTTGCGTACTTCTCCTCTACCCTCCACTCCCAAACTATTTTTTCACCATAGTGGTCACTCAAATGAGAAACACGCAAAGAGATCAAGCATCTTCTGACTTTTTTTTTTTTGCCTTGGGTTTCAGGACAGTTTTTATTGCATGAAACTCTTTCTAATGAAAAGCAGTCAGGACATTTTCAGCAAAATGAGGAGTTAATGTGCAGTTCAAGTTTTTTCCACTGTTTACTGAAAAAAATTTTACCTGACATGCCTATAGAATTTGAAGGGGACAGGGGGTGTGGGGGTGTGCTTTGAATTAGAACGTTATCTTCGTATTGAAATTCAACCATCTTCCCACCCAAAAAGAATACTAGAAATACATTACATAATGTTGGGGCTAAACCTTTACTGCTAGTGATGAAACACTACAAGAACAGATAGGATTTATATAAGGAAATACTGTAAAAAATATATTTCCTTACAGAAAAAGTCTGAAAAAGCTGGGATTAAAGAAAGAAACTCAAAAGGGGGGGGCAGGGGGGGAAGGTTAAATTAACTATGATTTCTTGGATAAAATCCATTAATTAACTCACATACCTCCCCACTCCAAAAAAGAGACACACACAGCCAAAACTGCTGTATTTCTCCCCATTTTTATTGCAGTCTTTCTAGTTTTACTTCAAAAAACCAAACCACTCTGGTGAGCCTGAGGTGCTATTTTTGGAGTTGGAGTCAGACATGAACTTCTTTTGAGTTTAGAGCTGTACAGCCTTGGGGCTGAGATGTGAAATGCACTCATGGCATCAAACCAGGATCCAGAGCACAAGTGTTTCATAAATTATGCTAATCACTTTCGACAGTAGCTGGCATCTCTTCTACTTTCTTTCTGGCAATATCACTCAAGACATTATGGCCCATGGAACCTGAGCTGTTTTCTTAGTAGTCTGTGTTAGGGGGTGAACATACAAGTTGGACAGTGTCAGGGGAATTTAATGAACTACAGCATGTGCCCTCCTTGTGCCATGACAGCTCTGTCAGTTGAGTCTCTATATATGCATTTCAGAGAACAGTGTGTAAACCAATATACTGCTCAAAGGATAACCTTTTTCTCTGCATACAAGAAGGAGTGATCAGCATCTGTCTGTGCTCATCTTTTTCCGCTCCCAGCAGACTTACCCGCAGGTTCTGGATGGCCTTTTCATCCCTGTCATCGTCTCTGTAGAATTTCCCCAGAACCACCTTGAGCTCTGCTGTCTTGAGTACGATGGTCTTGCCCAGGTCAGTGACGCAGTGAGCTGCCACCACCACAGTGCGCTCATTCACCAGGGCCCCGCTGCAGATAAGGATCCAGGCCCCTTTACGGAGGCTGTTCTCCTTCACCCCGTTGGCTATCCGATAGATTGCCGCTTGCCAGGGCCACCTGGTAGAGGTCACTGTCTTCTGAAGGGTGATGTTTTCTGCTTTTCCACAGACTGAGGAAACATGAGCCAAGAACGAGGTAACGCCTTTTCCCCACCAAAGAATCTGAATATCACTCTCGCTTCCCGCTTAGGATGTGCCAAAAGAAACCAAACTGCAATGGTTAGCATGAGGGACAGCTTTCTAACTAACTTCTGTCTCCAACTTGCAAAATTATAAGAGTATTTTATATAGCTTTTTAAAAAAATCTTTCAATTTTTCCATTATTATCTGAATTCCTGGCTGAAGCAGGAATATGGTTTTAGCACTTCAGCACGTGAATTTTCATGACACCCTTATCAAGCTGCACTATAATGAGATGGCTGCATAAAGAAATGGAAAGAACACCTCTAATTCTTGCTTATAATAAAACACCATAAAGCCAGCAATGCACTAAAACTAACCCTAGGCAGTCACAGTGTGGTTGTGAGGTCCTCTCCTAGAACAGACCTTGGCACAGATGAGTTCATGCCTATGAGAACAGACTTGTCTTGCAACAAGAACCTTGAAGCAAATGCATCTAAATCAACAGCCATCCTGGGGAAAAGAAAAAGTTCTGCCCTGTTCTAGGAATATATTACCCAGGCTCGGACCTGGGGTAAAATCTCCTGTATTAGGAAAGGTTTACTTCAGTTGAAAGAGTTACGTCACATGGTCACATTTTTTAGTCTCCCGTAGGACATTTTTTTCCCCTGGGATGTAGTGTGTGTATGCCCATAGTGAAAAAGTTTGAATGAAGTACTTTTCAATACAAGAGATTATCTCAAAGCAAAACCACAAACAAGAACTTTAAAACTTTGCTTGATGTTAGGATCTACAGTTTGTCTGATGTCAGTAGAGGGTTATAGCAAATCTTGTGATGTTCCTACCCAGACTTACTCTGTACACAAGCTCCAGATAAGATTTTATCTGGACTTATAGTTTGCAATATGAACCCTTCCTTAGCAGGGTATATTAAAGAAAGAGCCTCTTTAAAATGCAGGCTCTCCATTTTATTGCTTATACTTTGCTGGCTTCGTCTGCTGTGTGCCAAAGTTTAGAGATGAAAGAAAAATCACGTTTGCAGAAAATAATACAGGAAAACCTGAAGTGTAAGTAGGAAAACACTTTCAAATCAGGAGAGAAGTTCACTACACCTTTTGCTCAATCAAAGAGTAGAAAAATTGATGGCAAATTACAGTGCTGAAAGCTGATCCCTTTACCATCAACGGCACAAGTTCTACTGGTGGATAAGAAGAGCCATGTATCCTCCAAGCTTTATTGCTCCTGACTCCCAGCTGGAAGCATAGGCAGCCTACACCACTGGGACTCCCTAATTATCTAAGATGAATACAGATCCTGTTCCCCCATCCACCCAGAGATGTGTGCATTTTTTTCCCTTGGAGACTCACTTGGAATACACACAGGGGCTCTCCCACTCCATTTTCCTGTCTTCAGACAAGTCCTCCTGCTGCTACCCAGGCGGCGATAGAAAGGAGAAATGCACTCGTACTGCAGCTGCGTGTGCAGATGCTGGTACCCTGGGGGCAGTTCTCCAAATGGCAGTGCTGGCTTCTTAGTTGGATATATTTCAAGCTTTTGCTTGCTGAATGCAGATGAGTAAAGTTGATGCAAAGGTGTTTCCCTATTTCAAGGCACAAAGAAGACAAGGTAATAATAATAATATTATAAAAGTGATCATTAACATAGCTATATCACCAGCTGTGTTAAGTATCATTTCAAGGCATGAAGTTTGCTTGTGAAATAAGGCAAAAATATAATTCTAACGTAGTTTAGCAAAACTCCCATTTGCATCCCAGCTATTTTTTTTACATATATGTAGAATCATAGAATCATAGAATGGCTTGGGTTGGAAGGGACCTTTAGAGGTCATATAGTCCAGCCCCCCTGCACTGAGCAGGGACATCTTCAACTAGACCACGTTGGTCAGAGCCCATCCAACCTGACCTGGAATGTCTCTAGAGATGGGGCATCAACCACCTCTCTGGGCAACCTGTTCCAGGTCTTCACCACCCTCATTGTAAAAAATTTCTTCCATATATCCAGTCTAAATCTACCCTCTTTTAGTTTAAAACCATTGCCCCTTGCCCTGTTACAACAGGCCTTGCTAAAGAGATTGACCCCATCTTTCCTTATAAGCCCCCTTTAAGCATTGAAAGGCTGCAATAAGGGTCTCCCTGGAGCCCTCTCTTCTCCAGGCTGAACAACCCCAACTCTCTCAGCCTGTCCTCGTAGGAGAGGTGCTCCAGCCCTCAGGATCATCTTCATGGCACACATATATAAATACACATAAGTTTATAAATTTTCTATTTGTGTCTTTTTCTTTTTTTTTTTTTTCATTTTATGGTTTCTGGATTGCAACCAGTTGTCTCTGAATGTGGAAGTTTTTCCCATTCATAAAAGGACTGAGATACCATGTTTTTAAATAAAGAAATTACACTGGAAGTTGGCATTGCCATAATTAATTCTCACTAGAGAAGAGTTAGGCACATCTTTTCTCTAGTGAACATTTTAATAGGCAGTATTAGGAATCGATTCAGATTAAATCATGTTGATAAAGTTGCTTGATTTAGCAATTAACAGAGATAATTGCCTCACCACAGAGATTTCATAATTGCAATAACCACCAAGCTTCCATTTAGAAATTGTACTGATTAGCTGAAACATGGCACATAATTAAAAAAAAATATATGCACCAGCCTAGATACAGACCATAAGGTTGACTACAGTCATACTTAAATTTTCATCACTTAGAATGTGTCCCTTGCTTTAATGCTTAAATGCACACATCTACAGAAAAAACTATTTACATCTGAAGAATTCAGAAGGAAATTAATTTCCCTTGAGATTTCTGGTACTGCCTGCATCCAGAAAAGCTGTAAGAATGGTTTTTCACATGGTAATTCCATTTTTGATCACAGAGAGACACAGACTGCCTCCATCATGTAGGATCTGTCAGGCAATGCATAGCAGCACTGAAGGAAAGTAATCTCATTAAGAACAAAACCAATGGCAAGTTTCTTGTATTTTGGAAGAAGGATGAAAGCTGATGTGGTCATGCTTAGACTGCCAGGGTCCCATTCCCTACTCACATCTGACCTTGCAATATTGCATAATCCACACTTCGCCTCACTATTAATCTTTGAAATGGAGATCCTACTTCAAGGGATAAAAACAGTCCACAAACATGAGCTGCCATCATGATGCTATGGAGGTGGGGGCATGTATGCGCTCTCATATAGCTGGAGTTAATATCTGAAACATTTAGCATAAAAAGACCTGTGTTCAAAAGTGATCTGAGAAATTTAAGCAAGAAAAATCCCCTGATGGCTAGTAAAGCCTCTTGGTGGCTTCTCAGGGGCATCTCTACTACAATCATACATTGCAGAGCTGGAGAGCGGGAGAGTATTTGGGATGTACATGCTGGCCTTGTCCCTAAAGTCTTCTCTAGGCATCTGCTACTGCCCATTGCCAAAGACAGGATATGGCTTGAGCTGCACTTTTATTCTGACCTGGAATGGCTGTTCTTAAGACCAAAGATGAGAACAGTCCTTGCACTGCATCTGAAAATAAATGAATTATTTACTGCAAAAAAAAAAAAGAAAAACCTGAAATGAGAAAGTACTACTTGGACAAAAATGAACCCGAACATTGCAGCATAACTAATTCAGATTGGGCTTATTTTAAGAAATCAGCAGAAGGGTAAGCCCAGACAGGGTCCAGTCTTTTATTCCTTCCCCGCTTCCTACTCTACTTCCCCCTCTCCCCCATGCCTACCCCAAACTCAACTTTATATCAGTTGTGCTATATCGCTTTGGGTGGTGAAACTTAATGGAAGCAGGTTACCTTGCTACACCCCCTTCTCTCCTTGTGCTCTCCCCACTCATTTCTTCACTAAGACAGCACATATTCATATTTTAAGACACATCATTAGACCCAAGGAACTGTTCTCAGACTGTTGTCATAGCCTGTCATAAGCTTGCAAGTCTAATTCTGGCATCATCCAGTAGTTTGCACATCTCTATCTGCGCATTTCTTCCTGGCTGCCTCCAGCAGCTTGCAAACCTGTGCTTAATCAGACCTCCCCTCCCAGCAGCTCTCATTGCTTGCTTATCAGTGGAGTTGTAGGAATGGCTGCTCAGGCAGGCTAAACACACAGAGTGGAAAAGAAATCACATTTTTTTCTTTAAACTGTAGTTGAGATATTGCATTCTCACCTTGACTGAACCTGCATTGGAAGCACTTTCTGTCTCACCAGGTCAGAGATCTTTGGCTCTCTGCAGGCTAGAAAAAATATAATGTTGCATAGTACTTTTCCACATTCACAGCTCAAGTGTTATGGTTCATACACATTTCTACTCTTTCCTCTCGCTAGCTATAGTGGACTGGATTAAGAAAAGAGGCAGTAAGTTACATGCATTAAAATAAAGATAGGCCCTAAAACCTAAAGCCTTGGAAAAATACTTCCCCACACATCACCAGATCTAACCCATTTACTGGGGTGGAAGCAACTGAGCGTCTTCTGCACTGGCACTTTCAGCCATGGAGGAAGATTTGTCTGTCAGTGTGTCTGAATGCTAGCCTTAAGCCACGACAGCTGATGGTCTGGAATTTGAGTAAACTTTTGCAAAAATGGAATTTTATAAAAAAATACTTAAATTCCATCTGTGCAGCCACACACAGCTAATCCCAGTGACTTGGCATACGGAGAAAGGCCGCACGATGTTACTGACTTCTAAGAGTCTTTTTGCTTGTGCACCCTTTGGAAGGAGCTGGAGACTGATTAAAAGGAATACCTCAGAGCTACTTGAATATACACAAAATAACAGAAGGGAGACCCAGGATTTCTAATTTTGCATATTCGGTTTATTTACTTTAAGAGCAGGATAAAATATTCAGGTTTATCCATTCAAATAAGTCTGCTAGGATCTCCTTCCTTCTGCGCACAGTGGAAGAAAAGGAATTTTGCAGGATGGATTTTATCTGTATGCCTGAGCACTTGTGTTCTGTGGGATTTAACAATATCCAGCTCTTTGCAATTACTGTATGTATTAACCTTTATGTCGCTATCAAAGTTAACATCAATAAAGATGCTTTCCACAAATTATTATAATCAATAAAGATGCTTTCCACAGATGATTATATGCTTCAGGGAGAGAGTATTTCCATCTAGAATAGCAGAATAAAGCAAATTCCCTGGGGGACAGACATATTTCCTTATATTATCATTACTTCAGTTAAAAAAAAACCCATTACAATATGTGTCAAACAATTGCTTTGGGAAAATTAATTTGGCAGGTCCCCAGCCCAAATTCATTCATCTATTCAGGGTTTCAGACATGCTTAAAGTAGCTGCAGGTCAACAGCATAATTCCCTTTCTGGCAAAGTATTTAAAGATGTGTTTCAGTGTTTTGATGAATACAGATAGTTTAAGCATGTCCTCTAGTGGTTTTCTGAACCAAACCTTCAAGGCTCCAACCTCCAGGCTTGGCCTTTTACACTCATGACTGGTCCAATTGATTTAAAAGGGTTGTGAGAGGAAAGCTCGGCCCTATGACAGAAACTCTGACTAGACAATTATTTCCTCCTATTTCAGTTCCCTCCTGTTCTTCTTTGATTTTGCTCTTACGCAGGTTTGATCCTAGAATGAATGTAACAAGGGTCTTTGGGAACATTCCTTTCCATGTTTAAAGATGGAAACATCTTCTGGAATCGCTGGCATCTTCTCTGGCTGAGTTTAGCGGCTAGTAGTGCTGGCAAACTACCAATCTCAGTATCAGGTGTCAGCGAGGCGGTTTGTTCTTAGCAAAAACGATTGTTTGACCAGTGTAAATTATATAAAACAAAGTCCAGTAAAGCCATAGCAGCTTTTGTGAGTTGTGGTAAAAAAGATTGTAAACTACCTTTTATGCAGATTGGCTGCTTCCCTGACCATTGTCCATCATCTTGGCAGGTCCTCTGTTCATTCCCACTAAGAACATACGAGTTGTTACAAAAGAAAGCAATGACTGTGCCAATTTTTGCATAGCGTCCATTCAGGAGCCCAGTGTCTTCTACTACTCTTCTGTAGCCATTGAGAGGGCCACCAGGATCTGAGCAGTTTTTTTCATCTAGAACTAATGATAGGGGAAAAAAATAGTAACTATTTTATCAAGTTTACAGCGTCATTTTCACCCATTAGATTGCTTGGTATTTCATTCAGATGTTACTACACAATCTATACTTTATTAAAGATGCCTTTTCGAGACCCATCTGGGATCTCTGTCTTCAAAAAGGTCAAATATTAAAGAAGAAATGATAATATACAGATGTCTGTTTTTAATACACACTTTAGTCTTCACTGAAAGCGTAAGATTCCTAAATTGTTAGAGAGACCTTAAAATGTAGCTGACAATCCTGAAAAAGAACCTTGACTTTACATGATGTCAATGTCCCATTAACATTAACAGGGCTACTTCAAGAGCATAAAAGGATGCACTTAAACTATATGCAGGAAACAGGCCCTTGGCATTCTTCTCCCTTTTCTGTACTTTCAGTACTTCGCTAGACTTGGATAATAAAACTAGACTACTTAATTTTACTTTTCTGTTTGGCTCCTTTTTCGTTTCTTAGCACTGAGAAAGAGATTTCAATAACCCAGGGAAATACAGGAATTGAAAGAGAACCCATGGAAGTGGTTGACTCGGCCACGTTGGACACTTTTAAAAGTCATCTGGACAGGGTGCTGGGCCATCTTGTTTAGACTGTGCTCTTCCTAGAAAGGTTGGACTAGATGATCCCTGAGATCCCTTCCAACCTGAGATTCTGTGATTCTGTGTGATATATATATATATTTACTGATACTAAAAATTTAATATGGAAAGCGTACTTATGCTAGATTCTGCCTATAAAACCTCTTTTACTTCCTCCTTCCCAATATTTTCCCCTTCTTTTTATTTGTTGTTGTGGTTTTTTCTCTCAATAAAATTAAATTTTTGGCCTAAATCTGGATGACAGTATTCCCTGATGTGATGCTAATAAATGTTTTTCCCTATATTTTGCACTCCTCTGCTCTTTCTATTTAGCAGCCAAAAAAGTACTTTTTTTTTTTTCCTTTGGATTTCATCTCAGTTTCCTTGTCAGGCTGATAGTAACATGCAATTCTGTTTAATTCCTCTGTCTGATATCCCATTGGATGATAACCAGTGAACATCTAGTTTAGACAGCTAGTGTTGGTGCTGCTCTGCTTATGGAGGGCTGAGAAGACGGAGACATATCAATTGACCAGAAATCACCTTTTCACGTCATTGCTTCAGACATGGCTGCCTGCTGAGCCTCACTTCACAAAAGCACCAACGTATAACAAAGCAATTAAATATTTCTTTAAATCCCTGTGAAGTCAGCACAGTAACAGTGCATAGGTATGGCCCTGTCCTGTTCTTGTATCCTCATGTCACCAGACAGAGCACAGCTCAGCAAAGCACGTAAGCACATAGCTGAACGTAACACGTTCAATGAAGGGCATATGCTCTTAACATTGCGTATATAATTCAAGATAAGCATATATTTCAGTGCTTGCTTTAACAACATTGGATTTTAGCATATGCTGAAGTTTGTATATGTACTTAAATACTTTTCCACATGAGTCATATTCAGTAAACAAAGAGGATGTCTGAACTTCCTCTCACCCAGAAGGGAGAAGGAGAGCCTTGTCTCCTTTTAATTTGGCTCCATTTTTCTTCTCTGTACCTCACAGGCTCTCCTACTTGTGAACCACAAGTGACTGAGAACTTGATAACAGCTAAAGGCGACAGGGAATCACCCACAGTGTAATGCTTTATTTGCAAGTTGCTTTCTGCACTGATATCTAGCCTAGAGGCATCACCTGATGAGTGGAGTGCATGTTTCTAAATATACCTAAGCTCAACCAAATAAGTCAATGAAGGCCTTCTCTTATTTCATCCTATGCCTATCAGTAACTTGGACAGTAATTCTGTTCTTCCCTAAGCTCAGGGTTATGACTTTTTTTATGGATTAAAAACAAAGATAAAACATCTGGGAAGGAGAGACCTAAATTACACCACCTAGCACTTCAGTAACAGCCAAGTCTAGAGACGGATCTTTCAATAGATCTTTAGCCAAGGACATCATGCAGCAGGGACTTTAGCACAATCCTGATATTACATTTACTGCAACTGGAGACATTCTCTTCAGATAGAAGAATGCCTATTGTTTGCTCTTTCAGATGAACTTCTATACAGCCCTATCACAACACTCCTCCCGAAATTTATGTTGTTTGCCATGACACACTTGTAAAAGGACTTTTCTAATTGATACAGATTATTCTGGAATATGGAAACAGTATTGTGCAATACAAAGCAACTAAAGGAAAATTAAAAGTCTCTTTGGGTGAGAAGAGGGGCTTGGAATTTCTCAGCTGAATCAATGTGAATGGTAGGCATGCCAACTTGCATAGCCAAAATGAACAGAAGTTTCTCTTTTATCAGTTTTTCTCTAGGATGGGAATTCTGTTGAAATAAGAGTCTAGTCTTCATGCAGTAAGCCCCAGTCACCTCCACAGAGTGCACCAGACTTCTGCAGAGAAGGTATCAGAGGTACACAGTAATGGAAGTAGCTATTCATTGTTGCACAATGTCTGTCACTTGATTTTGGTCCTAGACGCTTTCAGTCTGTGTATAAGAAGGATGTATGCCTAAGTCTTTGAAAAAAATTATTTTTCCGTCATTTGATGTTTCAGTCAGACCATTATATAAGCAAGTCTTGCAGGCTTGAGCTCCAGCAGAGTAAAATAAGAATCTCTACTGCTTTTTAAAGACAGGAAGACAAAAGAACATCATGTTAAGCCATGGATCTTCCAAATGTCAAGTGAGATTTGGATATTCTAGTTTCATGTGAATACATTGGCCGAAACATTTGATAAGAATCAAAACTTAAAGTGACCTTACCACATTCAGGATGATGTGTTGACCAAATCCCATCAAGCTGACAGTAGGCAACACGACTGCCTTTTAAGCTGTAACCTGCGTTGCACTTGAAGTAAACCTGGGCCCCGTATTTAAAGTCATCTCCTTCCACAATACCATGAGCGGGAGCACCTGGAGTCCTACACATCACCACTGACAGTTCAGATATTTCAAAAAAATCCACTTTATTACAAAAACAGGACTGTGTTAGGATGATTTTTTATTTAGAACATTGAAAAACCAATTCAAATGGCCACAGGAGTCAAAATTACAAGACAGGTATATGCCAATCTTTAGAAAGTTGTTTAGACATCAGTTCTACACACACTTACATATATGCCACTTTTCAAAACATATTTAGATCCACTCAGTTCCATGGGATTACTCAGAAGTGTGAAGTGATCATGTGTCTGAGCGTTTGTATCATTAGGGTTAATTTGCTCAAAATATTAGTACTTGAAGCACTTCCTATCTTAACAGGGGTTTTCAACGGACTACCATGCTTGGTAAAGAAAAAGTTTAGATCCTTAAAAGCCTTATATTGAAATTCTTTCAAATTCTTCTTTCCATTTTTATATAGTGTTTCAGATAACCTCACTGAAATATTAAAGCACCACTATTTGTGTAGGTCAAACATTATCACAATGACATTAAAAAGGAACTTTGATATTTACTGAACTGTGATATTTACCCTTTCCACAGGGTTTGCTCTATTGGGACAATACTTACAGATAATAGTCTATGTAGCTACTGCAAGTAGTAAATATTAAATACTGTAAGCAAGATTTCTCTGAGAGCATCAAACCAGCCTCACTGAAAAAGAACAAAGGTCCATCCAGCACAGAAACCTGTCTTCAATGGTGGTAAACAGTAGATTTGATGGAGGGAATATAAAAACAGAGCAAACGTATAGAATACTTTCCTGGCATATTCTGGCAGCATTCAGCAATCTGGGGCTCAAGGACTACCTGAACTACAATGGTATTTTTGGTATAACATACCCTGGTGATTTTTTAACAATTTGTCCAAGTATTTTCTAAACTGAACGATATACTTGGTGTCCACGAGTTCTACAGACTAAGTGTCGTGTGAAAAATACACTGCTTGCTTTGGTTTTGTTTTTCCCCTGCCACCTGATAATTTCATTGGATGCTCTACTTTCTCCATAATGAGACACAGAGAACATCCATGCCCTATTCACCTTCTCCAAATCACTTTTTAAAAACAATTTTCTGTATGTAGAAACTATATGTAAGTAAGTATTTCTGTATGTAGAAATTACAACAATGTAGGAAACAGGTTTTTTTACTATCTACACAGTTATCCATCTCTCTGTGTGTCTCTGGCTTTGCCTGGCCACTCATTGTGGAAAACTGCATAGGAAAGGATTCAGTGCAAGATTTAGATATGCATATGGATTTTTTACCTGGGAGCTGTGGTACTCCGCTGAAGATAGATAGATGAATGTTAAAGAGCTCATCCTTACTTTATGCTTTTAGAATATGACTTTCTCTGTTTTGCCTCATAACAAGTTGCTTCCTAACCTACAGCCAAATTTTGATCCTTACACTTCCAGAGGAAGAACTTTTCTAAGGCCTCAGCCCTGTAGTCCTTACAGAGTACACATGAATGCATCTATTTATATGGATTGTAGACCATCCAATTATTCACGTAAGGCAGAGATTCTTGAGTAACAGTCCTAAAGCAGCAGCATTCACAGGAAAAAGGGTCCACAGAAATTCCCCTCATTTTATAGATTACTACAAACATCAAACAATGAGTTGGCAGAATCATTTGTGCACTAGTAAGCACAAGCCTTGGAAAGAACAACTGTCTAATATTTAAGCCTTAGAGATGGGCCCAGACTGACTGTTCCAAACCAAAACACAACCAGTTAGGAGAGCTCAACATTTTCTCTTGGCTGCAAGTGTTCTGAATCAGTGTCATCCTTAGAGAAAGAGTAATGATAAATACTCAACAAAATTCACTCCTAGCCCTTGATGTTTCTCATGTGAAATATAGTCACAGATACATATACATGCATATATAGGTGCATATGTGTACACACAAGCACATGCATAAATGAAAGGGAAATAATGGGAGCAGAGATTTTCTACTATTTTAAATTCTCAGAACACTTGTCTTCCTCGTCATGACCTTTGCTCTCCCAGTCACTCCCTCCATATCTTTCTCTGAACAGGAATTTATTTCACTGCATTTATATTTCTCTCTTTCAATGTAAAGTCACACTCAGCTTGTCAAATGAGAAAAGAAGATCACTGGAAACATCTATGCACCACTCAGAGTTCTTCTTTTTATCATAAATACAGGTTTTCTGTTTTGCTTGTGGTCCAGGTCAGCTCTGCAGAACAAATGTTTTGGTGCTTTTGTGTTCTAGGTCCATCCTGGAAAAAATGTCACCAAGCTACACTTACTTTTTTTTCCACAAACTGTAAGTATTTGTTCTTGTTCGGTGTCTTAAGTGATTAAGATAGTTTATAGTCCTTTTGATTTACTTTGTTTGCCAGACTTTCTTTAGATTCTCTGTGATGGTATGACCCAGCTGGAAAAACTCTGGTTTTATTTATGATGTAAATTCAGTGTTGCGTGTACAGATTCATTTAGTACTAGAACTATGGCCTAGAGTAGAGGATATGGAGGCAGAAGGTCATGAGATCTAATCATAGCTATAAAACTGTGGCCATGGGTAAGTTGCTTCATCTGCTGTATGTAACAAATGAGAGCACCCCTTTCCTCACAGGGATGTTAAAATCATTAGCTCATACCCACTTGTGTCACAGAGTCACCGTGGGGTTTCTCTGATGGCAAAACAGGGAAGTATTATTAATAGACATGTCCCTTTTGTTTCCCATGCCTTTACCTACTGGTTGTCTGTTCTATTGTAACCTTATGGCCTGTCCTGTTCTCTAAACTTTGCCACTGGAAGCACAGCCACTCATTTTATTTTTTCTTTGGCTCATTTTGTAAGTGCATTCTTTCTTTCTACAAATCAAATGTATTGTTTTGAATCTTGAGATCTTCCCTGCATCTCAGTACCACAGCTGAGCTCTCTGTTTTCAGCTATATTATCTAGCCTGAAAGACACATACAGTTACTCTAGTACCTGCCTCCACTGCTCTGGTTTAAGCTCTATAGCTTTTTTCCCTCTTCAGTTTGACTTCTTTTTATCCCTTTCACCTAATATGTTTCAGGCAGCTCTTCTGCACCTTTTCCCTTCAGGCAATGGAGCTTTGAACAGTCATTGTGAAGGGAATCCTAGCCCCGGTGTGCCTCCTCCAATTCTCTCTTATCTTTTTGTGGATACCTTCCCATCAAGAATGCAAATCTGATGGGTTCTCACATATTTCAGAATGTGCAGTATATTCCATTGAATTTTAGGACATCCTCCTTTGAGATATTTTATTGAAGTCTTTCAACGTATCTCCTGGTGTAAGACTAATCCAACTCTCCAACAGATGTTTCTCAGAAGTAAAAAGAAAGGAAAAGAACATTTTGTAAATGTCATTCATACCTAGCTCTGCCCTTACCCTCTGGATACACACTAGCCGTAAAATCCAACCACCTGAGCTGACCCAATTGTCTTCAGTTTCTAAGCTCTCTAAGATATTTGATATGATTTCAGATTCCCTTGCCTAGGCAGGATGGGCCTGATTCTGCCATCTACTGAGTATTTCTGAATATCAGTCCTCCTTCTCTGCGTGGTCCAGCTTTCACAGTCATGCAGGCTGGATCCCGCTCCACAACCCTCACCCACCCACAGCTATCCCCCTCCCACCTTGTATCCATCCCCAGCTACATCTGTGCTTGGCCTAGCCTGACTGCTACAGTGCTACAGCTGTGAGCCATTTGGATGGCACTTCCTTGGGAAGCAGGTGGTGGGCTGGCCTGGAACACTCCATGGTCTTAAACTGTCCCTAGGCCGCTAGTTAGACTGCTCTGCTCCACATGAAATAAATGAGTCCTACTACCCTGTGACTCTGGCTACTTAACTTCAAGGTGTCTTAGGCGTGCTATGGTGTCATCACACCTATAGAGATTCTGGTGAAATTCTATCTAGAAAACAATAGGAAAACTGGAGACATTTCAGGAAAAGGTGAAACTAATGTTAGGGAAATACAATCTTGAGAATGACTAAGAGCTAAGAATGACCACCCCGGTCATGCAAAAGCTAAAAACTACAATAATCTAAAATCTAAAACCAGAAAGGATACAGTAAAATGTTTAAAGGAAGACAAAGAGGTATATTCAGGCAGGATGAAGTTAAGAACAGGAGAATTCTTACTCAAGAAAAACTCTATGAAAGTCTCGTTGACAAACGTTTGAAAGGCATACTAGGATGTAAGTGGAAATTATGAGTTTCATCATTTGAAAATTGAAACTTCAGCTAAATAAAACTGGAACAACTTTGGAGAGAACAGGGCAGCACTAGCAAGCCCATTATGAGCTGAGAGATTTTTTTTATTTTAATTTTTCCATATTTTGCTACACAGTGTTCTTCCTGGGAAGCTCCACAATTAGTCTATACCAGCATATAGGTAATCCTTGTCACTTTAGGGTCTGAGGCGAGTTTTGGCCTGATACAGCTCTGTACAGTTCATAAGAGAGCAAAGTAGGAAGGTATAAGACAAGGTGGCTACAGGCACCTCTGGCAGAAATGCTCAGCTGTGACAGTCCAGTTGTTAAGAGAATAAAAACCAGTGCTGCCTCAACTGTCTCACAGGTGCCTAAAAAACTCACAGGTTCCCAGTAAAACTTATTACCCTTCTTTCCTCTTAATTTGGTGTCTTGGAAAAAAAAGAACAGTATTTCTGTCCCATATAAAACATTAAAATGGCTCCACATTTCACAGACAACTTCCCTCAATCTGAGAAAAACTAGGCTTAGAGGAACAGTAAGTCCCTGAATTTTTAAGTAAAATGTTCCATTATTAATAATACCAGTACAAATTACTCTCCTTTTTAAATTATATGTAAGAGCTATTCCTCAGATCTGAATTATCTGCCATTTAGAAATAGTTTTCATGCTCATTTTATCAGCAGTGAGATAAATTAGATGATCTCTGAGCTACACTTTTCTCTCTTCAATATCCTTCAAATCCTGCCTGATGGAATTATCATTTGCTTTTATCCCAGGGTCCCTTCATTAAATGAACACCATTTTTGTCTGTTGCATTCCTCTCACCCATTTCCTCATTAAATAATATATACCCCCTCACACATATCATACATTATCTCTAAATTCTGCACAACCTTTCAATAATATATTGCATGCCTGAAATAAATTTCATTTCTCATTGCTGACACTAAAAAGGTGCAAGAGCTTGTAATTGTATGGAGCTTTGTTCTTAATTTGCTTACAGGATTTTTAATACTGCTAAAGAAATTTATCTTGTTGTATATTCTCAAGTCAGAGTTTGGCTTTCAGGCTGACCCGTGCTAATGTATATAGCACATTTTGACTATCTAGTAGTGGCTCTGGGGATCATTTTTCTATGCACTTGTAATATGGCTTTCACATAAGGTGTGCTGGCATGCTCAGTGGAGGCCAAACACTGAAAATGGCCACAGAAACTGCACTTGGTAACAAGTAGGGGAGTAGAGCAACTTCTGCTGTTATGAATCCTAGGATACCTCTTCTGCAGTGAGAGAGCGAGCTGTGGACTTGCTTTGGCAGCCCAGGTGCCACCATCTGAGGCAAACCAGTCTAATGACTGTCAGAGAAAGCCTGACAGAGACTGAAACTGAAGAAATTTAAATATCTATCCTCAGAAAGAGGACATTTTTTCAGGACAAAGCCTAAATGACATTCCTTTCTTCAGTCAACACTATCATGACCCAGGATGCTGCTAAAAGCCACAGCAGCCCCTGAGCCAGAGAAACTCTGTGCAGGGAACCTCAGCACCAGGAGTTTGGATCCTGAGCTTTGGGGTTTCCTGGCTCCACGGCAGTGGCTGGCAAGTGCTCTGGAGGCAGAGAACCTGGAAGTCCCAGAAATCACAGCTCTAAGAGCTGTTGCTGGAGGAAGCATAACATGCAGAGTACGTGGAAGTGATTCTTTTTTTTTCTCTGATTAAGAAAATTATAATTTTAAAAAATCCAGCAGAAAATATAAATTCCTTTGAAAAGTTACTGCTGTGAATCCATTCTAACAGAAAACTCCCAACCAGCTCTACCTACATGCACTCCATGCAGCTCACTGATATTCACAGTCCCTGCCTATAGCCAAGCCTCCTAAAGTCAATAGTGGCAAATCCCATCAGGTTTGACTTTTGGCCTGCAAGTCTCTGATTTGATCAAATTCTTCTTTTTGGTTTAACTTTTGTTTTGAGGGCAAGTCTGATTAAATGACTACCTGAGTATCATTATATAACATTCCTTAAAGCTTATAATCTCTGTATTTCCAAAGTTGTTTATAAAATTAGTGTCAGTCTACATTTTGCTGCTGGGGAAGCTGTAGCATGGAGATATCAAGTGATTTACCTGAAGGCAAGCAGTGAGTGAGTGGCAGAGTTTGGAACAGCCCTGTCATCTTTCTTACTATGTTTACAGTTAAACTGACCCAGCTTTGTGCAGAAATCAGCATTAAATAATCATACCATTACATAATCCACACATTATTGTCAGCAGCGGTGTTTTGTACAGAGGTGATGGAACCGTATGGGAGCAGGCAGTTCAGTGTGCCTGAATGCAAAGCATGGGAGCTAGGGTGGGAACCAGCTGTGAACAGCTTAGCAGTTACTGCTGGGTATTGATGCCCTTTGCAAAGCCCCATGAGTAAAGAGCAATTCTGAATACAGACTTCCAGAATTTGTTGTCTTCACTCACGACAGAGCTCATTTCCTAATCTTGGCTCATGAGCTCTGTCTGTCCATGTAAATCTCTGATACCATTTATTCCTACACATCCCTTTTCTTGCCAATGTGCATCCACGAGGTGAAGACAGCCCAGGTTCTCATAGGTTTTGCTGGCAGAAAAGAACTGACGTGGGGGAGGACTCAGATGGCTCTCCTGAGACACCATCCCTCTGCAGCTTGGCATAGCAGCCCAGAGACAGTTGATGCCTAACACAGAAGCCCACAGAGTCTAACTTTAGCAAAAAACATAAGGATATTGGTTGTCAAATTGTTTTTGGAATCGCTGTGTCCTCAAGAAGGGAATGAGGTGAGGGATTTCTGGAGGCTGTGGCTCAGAGTGCTCAGGAGAACTGCATTTTTATTCCTTCTCATAAGCAGTGAGCAGGGCTTTCAAGCAAGGGCTTTCAAGCATATGAGTTTGGCAATGGGTTTCATGAAACAGCCCACCAGCATCAGGAGGCATCAGGCCATCCTGCCATCCTGAGGCAGTGTGGCTCTGCACTCTCCTCTGCCCAGGGCTTCCAGACTTTGATGTATCAGGTCACACACACTATGAGGCAGGAGCCCTGACTCCAGGCTTATGATTTAGGAGTCCCAGTGTTCTTGTCTGGCACCTTTCCACCTTCAAGGTTCTCTGCATGTTGGGATCATGGGCACATCATAAGTCTACTGATAGCACCATAGGATTCATGAGGTCCTGCAACACCTCATAAAGCAAGCTGTGTAAGTTGTGGAGGGAATGTCCTTCTCTCTGTGACACAGCTGACAGTCTCCTTGAGCCTGCAATCATTTCAGCGGTACTTATACTTAGAAAAGAGCCTGGCATCTTCTGAATCTGCTCTCAATATCAACTCTCAGCCCAAGCTCTCCTGAGTAAATGGTAGCAAACACTGCAGGCTCCACCATAAGGGTATTAACCTTCTTGCCACCACCTCCCTGAACCTCCCACCACTCCTGCACTGGAGAGCACTGCTGACTAGGAAGCCACACATGGACAAGCAGCCCAGCTTTTCTGCTCCAGACCCTGGCAAGAGCTGGATGTGAACGAGAGCAGGAGATGCTTGATGGCATTAGCTTTGCTATGTGATCATCATTCTTCCCCACAGCAGGAACAGACTGCTGGGAGCTGAGCCACTTTGGAGAACAGGTGGTCTTGGTCAGGACTGTCTGAAGGAAATGCGTCCTGGGGGTGGTGTGTGTTTACATGGGCCATGTCTGAGGGGGCTGGTGATGTCTAGCACACTTGCTGGTCATCTTTGTTGCCCCTCAGAATTTTTGCTTTTTGGAGCTGGCAGGCTCTGTATTTTAGGTGAAAGAAGAGCGTGGTTGCAACTTTTACAACCAGAAATTAGAAGAGGGTGAACAAGGAAAGCCAAGAGTGCTAAGGTTTGGATTGAAAATTATTTTTTTTAAAGCAAAACTCTCAAAGCAGAGAACATATGTACATGCAAACTCTGCAGCAGATCCTGTACAGGAAAGGGCAAGGAAACCACTGTGATAAAAAGGTGTTCAAAGTGATGGCAGTATTATCTGGGATAAGAAGACTCTTGGACCTTGACCAAGATGAACAAGGATGCCCTGAACAGCTGCAGCCACACACCCAAGCATGCCTGTCACCACAGAGTCAGCAATGAGTGGGTGAGGCTTTAGGCAGAGGTCTCAGAGGTACCTCCAACCTCTGTGTTATCACAGGCACTTTAGCTGGCAAGGCTAAGATACTAACAGCCAGCTCCACAAAGGTGCCTACATTTCACTTAGGAACTGCCTTCACTGTCAAATACAAGTCGTGGAGGGGTAACAAGGATTATTCCCCAAAAGTGTCCCCCTGCACTGCAGTAGCTTCCATTCGGGTTGCTAGCAAGGGTGGATTTTGGATAAACTATCTCTGCCCACACTCACTGGCGTTTCAAAAGACAGGAAACCCTCCACCCTCCTTCATGCCTCTTGTGATGCCCCAGGACACTTTCTCCCAGCTCCATGCCCAGCTCCAGCCACAGCTCATGCAGAAATGCTGGGACAGACAATTCACCACAAAGATTTTTGGCCTTAATTTATCCCACATGAAAGAGCCCTGGAAGTTCAAATCTCCTTTCATTGTTGCATTTTTCCAGTCCTCACATTAATCCTGGAGATGTCAAAGGAAATCATAACAAGAGCAGCTGATCAGCCAGCCCCAAGTACCAGAGATAGCAGATTTCCAGTCCTGCTCTCTGGGCCTCTTCACTTTTGCGGCAGTTCCACCAGCTAGGAATAATTACACAAAACTATGACATAATCCCTACTGAAATCCAAATCTTTTCATTCCCTTCCAGCCAATTGGAACTCACCCCTGATGTTTTCCAGCTCCCTGCTTCTGTGAATGAGACCGTATCCATGTGAAAATATGCTTGGATCACCCACTGTGATTTATTCATCCGGAGGCAATTTGGAGTTGTTGCTTACAATTAGCCACTTGATCTTTATCAGCATTGTTCTTAGCCCTTAGAAAGCTGTGTCTCTGGATACAACCTTTCCGGTACTTGGATGGCCTATTTAATTATACAACTGGACCTGTTTGTGCATGGGATACTGGAGTGAGTGAAATCCTAATGATCCTCAACATTTACTTTCACTATCACTGGCAAGAACTAATATTTAGAATAAGTTCCCCAGTGTGTCCCTTGGAAAGTATCACAATATCACACTGCAGAGGACAGCACTATCTGCTCAGGGGGAAGATTGTAGGGCAACAGGGAAGCTGATATGCTCATTATTATATCAAATTACAAAGGAGAGTAAATAATCTTGAGGTGTTTCATTTTGGAGATGTCAGCTTTCCAGCTAAACAGGGACAAGCCCAGGCAATGCTGAATGAGAAAGGCACTCTAAAGAAATGCTTTGAAACAATTTTTCAATTGTGTTTAAATTATACTTCAAATTGTATTTCAAAGTATTGCTTTGAAACAATGCTTATGAATATGCATTAACTGTAACAGGAAAACACCATTTAATGATATAGATTCACCCTAGCATAACTGACAGAATAGTTTATTCAGGCTTTTGCAGGGATCTGAGCTGGATTTCAGACAGAAAGGAAGATCTGGCATTACCTGTTTAAGAAAAAGAGATGGAAATTATGAAGTGTTGAGATGAGAGTGTAGAGAAAAAGAAAATGAAAGGAACTAAAAAGCAGCAGATTACTAAGGAAGTAGCAGGACAATTCGGTTGGCTGTGAAATGCAGTTCCTGAGCTCTTGAAGAAAACAAATAAGAGTATGGGAGCCATAAGAAAGAGCAAGTGGGATACTGCCTGGTTGTTTGTGGCATCATTCCTATCACCTGGGACCATTCTGCCTTGGCAATGTTTTGTGTCAGCTGCAAAGAGTGTGCAAGACAGTGAAATCATGCCCATGAGCGCAACAAAGGGAAGTGTGTAAGGTAGCTTGCGTCAGAGATGTTTGAGTATAAAATCCTCAGGGAGGAACAAAGCCTTCGAAAGAACTTTGCGGGGAAAAGAATGAAACTGTCAGCATCTAAGCACGCTGGTTATTCCAGCAAACTTTCAAAGTAGTCTTAAGGTTACCTCAAAGCACTTCAAGAATGTGCAGTCCGTATGTTTGCACCCCAGAGGCTACAGTGTATCAGCAGTCTTCAGAGAGGACATGGAGTTGTTAGAGGAAGACTCCAAATCTATCATCTACTCTGGGCCCTTCTGTCATTTCTTCTAGCTCAAAGAAACCCAAAAGAGATATTTTTTTCCCCTCTCAGCTAGGAGGCAGAAAACATCTCCATCAACAACTTAAAACTGTATACCAGCCCCCTGTTGTCTGTGACCTTTGCAAGAGGTGGGAGTGAAACTACAGTGTGCCAGTGATGCAGGCTGGTTTTTTAGCCTGCATGCAGTTATTCTGTGCTGAAGAGCTGATTTATGCTGTACATTAGAGCAGACCTGTCAGGAAAACTTATTCTTCTAAGTGATTCAGTGATGAAACAACAGAGAAAAGTATCCTTGTCCCATCCAGCTTGGCAAGAGTACCTGGAATGTAGCTTGGTCCAACCTGTGGTTCCCTAGGAATCCATTTAATGTGGTTTAGAAATACACCTCTTTTCATATGGCAGGCCTATCCTTGGATGGATTACATTAATAAAGAGACAATTTCTGATAGCAATGCCTGGGGCTGTGCTCTGGGCAGAATACCATGGGTTTTAACCAGACATGTTTCACTTTCTTAAGAACTAAAAAAACTGGCTAGTTAATAGACACTGAGAAAATAACAAAGGGACAAGAGGAGTTGTCAGTAAAGCAGATGTCCTGTCTCTTTCAGCCTTGCTGTCACCTGTGCTTACTGGAGTTTCAGAATAGTATAAAAATATTATGAGATCAAACACTGCTAAATGGTATGAGCAACTTCCTCCCAGAGACTGCATGACTTGCCCAATCCAATAGTTGTATTGACAGAGCTGAAGGAAAGAGCAGTCCTAGGGGGTAATTTTCTGCAGGCTGATTCACAAGCAGCAGTTGTTTAGTGATTGCTTCAGGTGTTTGTAGTAATTTCCATCCTCAGCCATCAACCTGATTTTTCTCTTAGGTGTTTTTGTCCTCCTATGGGGCATCTTGGATGTTTGTGTAACAGGAGCCAAACAGGTTTAGTTTATCGCTCGGTGAATTAAGACAATCCAAAACTGATGTTAGGTTACCTTATAGCACCGGACATAATGTTTGGTGGTTTGGCAGTTGCTGTGTAAACAGTTCCAGCATCCTTCTAACCAAGGGAGAAACCTCCAGGAAATACACTGAAGTGAAAACTGGGAGCAGAAATCTCTACCTCCATCTCAAGCCAAGCCCTTCAAATTGCCACACTAGGCACTAAACAATACAGATCTTGCCTCCTAAACACATGATTCTCCTGGAAAGGAGTATACTGTGGGCCAGTATGGGGCAGCAAGGATAACATCCCAGAAAACATCTAGCCAGCATAACAATGTTGTTCTGATCAGCTCAGGAAAACAAAAGAGGGCATTATCCCACCACAGCTGAACTCTGAAGGTGACTTAAAAACCTCTCTGAGGACTGCAGTACTATTATCTTACCTGGCTTTATGGAGATACATGGGTCAATGAAGCCTCCTGTATGACTGCACTGGCCATGGCTTCACGGCAGGATTATCTCACCCTGTCTGAACTGGACTGAACAGTCTTGCCCATAAAGAGCAGTTTAACCAAGTAATAGTGCTCAAGGCACAAGTAGCCATACTATGTTGCCTCTGGGAGGGAACCCCAGGAAGGTCCTGGAGAAGGAGCCACCTCTGAGAGCATCCTGCCTGTGTTCACATGACAGGGTTGCTGTATGACAGGCTAAAGGGTGATGCTGCTTTAAAGTTCCAGCCTGTAAACCCTGATGGGTCTGCAAGACCTGAGAACTGCCACATTCCAGTTACAGGTTTTTGCTAGTGTGTGGGTCTCAAGGCAGGTGAACCCTTGGATTGTGATAGTGAAAAAAAGGCCACTAGCCTTTACTCCTAGCAGCTCCAGGCACTTACGTGCTTTGGCAGCAGCAGGACTTGTATTCATATTTCCAACCCTATACATGCAAGCCTATAGGGAGGACAGTAGAAATGTAATGGAGAAAGAGTACTATTAATTTCATCTCTTTGACATAGCCATCAAAAATCCACCTTGACACAAGCGGGGAAGAATTCTGTCCCTTTAAAAAAGCTGTAATAAGCTATTTTCCACTGGAAAAAAATAAGCAAAGCCAACAACCAACCAAAAAACCCTATGGCAGGGCTAGGACTAGGGAAAGTAAGAGTCATAGTTCTTTTCGGAACATTTTCCCTAACTGAAATAGGACTGATTTCCAGGCCAGAGTGGCAAGAAAGGGCAATTTGGATATACCCAAAGTTCTCCACTGTAATCATGCAATGTAGGTATGGTCTAACACATGTGACCATTGGCCATTACATTGGCCATGGAAATGGCAGTGATTATAGACAGTCATTATGGCACTCCTTGAAACCTGTTACTGAGAATCTTTCTGACAAAATTTAAAAAAACTCCAAGCATTCACTTAGAAGACTCTACATTACATGTCCATGGTTAGGTAAGAAAACTAGGGTTAATGTCCAGAACCTTCTCCCAGTGCCTCATCCTAAACTGTCCTGGGATTAAAATTCTGTATAGCCTAAGCCAAGCACTGACAGCTGGGCCCCTGTAGCAGAACACGGCGGGGGGTGGGGGAGTGTTAATGCTTTCTTCCTATCTTAAATATCAGTCAGCCAGTCCACTAAGGGTGAGGGCATCCATAAGAACCAGCCCAAGTCACAGTTGTATGGAGTCAAGAAGGATGGAAGAGGATTATACCAGTAGTGAGAAAGGGCCTGAAAGCTATATTCAGAGGCTGGTTGGAACATAGTAAGGCCAACCCTAGGAACATCAAAGGCTACAGCAAGGAGATAGTTTATATAATTTAGTCAATTGGATTAGATCCTTCATTAGGATGCAGAACAAACCTCTTCTTGGCAGACAGGAGCGAGAAACAGAATAAAAATGGAAATCGGATCTGAGCCCTGAATTCCCCATTCAGCACGAGTTCCTCTTATTTGCATAGGAACTCTAGTTTGCCTGGCTTTGTTTGAAATAAAGGTAACAGGAAATTTCAGGGCAGGATGAGGTCAAGGTCTCTTGCTTTGGGGCCAGCAAGCCCTAGGAGGACTCTTGAGTCAGAACACCCTGTTCTCCTGGGAGGAGGACAAGAAGAGGGGGAGAGTGTTTGCCATGGGGTACCAGCAGTACCATCCCTCTACAGCTGCATCTTCAGCAGGCAAACTCAACACTGAGATGTTGGAAAAGACCTTTCTTAGTCTGAATTGAACAAGTAGTTGTCACGCTGTCCAGTCACTGACAGTTTAATACTTGAGTGGATGTTTTGTAGCATGCAGAGCACCAGGATGAGGCCACTAGTCAGCTTGTTACGTTTTCCCTAACATGCATCTTTTGCTGCTTTGTTTCAGGGTATTGCAGGCTAAGAGAACAAGATGATCTTGTTTGGAATTTTTTATAATGCCTCTGATTGCAGGATTATTTGCATTAAAATCAACAGAGGTCAGACAGAAAAGCCTGAGTTTGACCTCAATCATGTCAGCATGGCTAAGGGGTCACTGGGAGGGGTATGCAGGTATACTGCAAATTTAGTTTAAGATCAGAAAGAAGCCAAAGTATTTTAAACGGGAATTATTTTTCTCTACTTACTGTATCATCATAAAAAAGCATACTTATATGTAAGAAGGTATTTGCTGCTGGTCTCTAGGACTTGTCTTTATTGTGTTTTAGGGCAGAAGAAAGAAGGGAAGATCTCACTCTATTGGTTAGCATGTTTTTTTACAATTTCATATAGATTTTTTTAAAACAGTCTCTGTTGTGAAACCAGATATATTTAGACAAAATATTTCTCGCCCTGAAACAGGACTGATTGAAATATTAACAGCTGTTAGAGGGACAAATGCCTGCATTTCACTTCATGCTGTTGAAGCCTCTAAATCACTATATTAGCCCTTCAAACTGTAAACAAAAAAAAAAAACACAATTTCCTGGCTGCCGTAGTAAAAGGAAAAATAGAAGAGAAAAGAGACTGCTAGTTATAAGCAACATGTGCCTTTAATTATTTTATTAATATTGCAAATTGTAATTGATAGAACAATTAGGGTTGAATATTACCCCAGGAAAGCAGCTTAACCAATGTTGATCATCCTGTTAAATAGATGGAATTTAATTTAGCAGAGGAAAAAATCGGTTCCTTGTGGTTTATCTCATTAAGGTGATTTCTGTAATTCCAATAGTGATTCCCACATCTTTAAAACTAAACTTGGTAACAGACAAAAAGATACAGCTGCATTGGGATGGTGAGGGACTTGGAAGATTTCTGATTCTGTCATGAAATATCCATTGATGAATTTGTTTAATTTGGCCATAACTTATTCCTCAATGAGATAATCCCACAGTCTCCCTTCCTCTGAAGTACGTCCCTTGGATTTCTTTAAAACCCTCATATCTCTCTGGGTACCTTCTGTTGAACCACCTCAGATCTTCTACATACATGTAACACTAAGGGGCTCTATTTTTCTTCTCTTTTGTACTTATTTTTCGTCAATGTAAATCCACTGAATTTAATGAGATTGCACCTGACTTGCTCCAAGAAAACCAGACTGAAAGAATCAGCCTCATAGTGTCCAAAGTCATATTCAATATTCCAAAAGTGACCCTTTTGTGATGGTTTTCTGCAGAAATAAATTTATTTCCTTTGGCTCCACCTCACAAGTCAGCACTGTTGTTGCTGCTGTCTAACAAACAGAAAGATTCTGAGCATGACAAGATCTCCTTTTAACATTTAAACTGCAATGCTGTTCAAGAAACTACATGACTAATTTTTAAAGAATTACAGCCACAGATATTTTTTCCACTTCTTCCCTTTGCTCTTAAAAAACAAATCAAACTCTAATTTTCTGCCTTTCCCCCCCTCCCCCCATACACTGGAAAATACTTAGGATACATTTTGGCAAAACTGAAGGAAATATCTTAAGAAAAAACTTATTTGAAGCCACAGAGAACAGAGATTTGCCATGACGTTTTCCCACTGGGAGGTTTTCTATTCACATATAAGAAAAAAATGTCAACCTTTGCCTATGTAATAGAAGGCAGCAGTATAGGTGTTGGAAAAAATACTTCCTAGCATAAGCAAAAGGCAAGCATACAGCCACAAACATCATAAAGTAACAGTATTTTATCCACCTAAACTGTTCTTTCACAAACCAAACTACAGGGTTCCTGTCAAGTTAAAAATCTTACTGAATATATTTTTAAGTGTCTCCTCCCTTTTATTCAGTTACTAACTATACCATTCATTGTTTACAATAAGACAGAAGTCTCATCCTATTGCTTTTCAACTACCTCTATTGCTTGATCTGTGTGTTGCATGGGTGAAGTTTTTATGCTGGAAATACAAAAGAAAACTAATAAAAGTATGTGAGCTTCATTTCTTGCCTTGACTGTAGTGTAGAGCCTGCCAAAACTAGGGTTGAGGTTTGCTGGAAATTTAATTAATTTGAAATTTAGGTTGTTTCTGAACCAGACAGGAATCTTTTCGGTTTTTTAACTCTCTCCTAAAGACAGTAACAGAATTAATATCACTGAGCAGTTGCAAAGAGCTCGGGAGTTTCCAGTCCCTAAATGACCTGTTAAACAACTGCTCACAGGAAAGAGGTAGCAGAAGAGACAGCCACATTAGCCCTGAGGTCAGCAACCCTCAATTTTCAGCAACCCCTTCCCTACAGAAAGCATACAAGAATCTGTGCAATCTGGCAGAATGTGGCATGCTGTTCAGGAGCAAAACATTTTCAGGCTTACAGAAAATGTAAAATTGCCTCTCCACTGGTCTGCTGGGAGAAAAGTCAAGTCTTATGAGCCACTTCCGGATATGTAGAAATCAAAAGGTCTTTTATCTCAAAATGATCCATGCAAGTTGCTACCACATCACTATGATTTAACTCCCCTGATGAAGTAAAAGCAATTCCAGGAGAGAAATCCACTCCTGACAATGGCACGGGTGGGGAAAAGATTTAGAAGTAGTGAGGACTAGTGTATATTGGCTGCTCTGACATACGATTGAAAACTGTGGAAGCAGGCAAGGCACTCTCTGCTTTACAGCCAGATTAATGCCACAACAGGGCGCAGTAAGCCATGCTTTCTGTCTTGGGCCAAATATGATGCCAAGTGGATTTCACTAGTATCACTGAAATCCTCCAGGGTCAGCTGGAGCTCTAGCTCAGTGACTTTAAATATTGCATAATGCACCTTTCAGCTAGTAGAGATGATATTGCCTTTATCATAGCATATATTGCACAATTCTTACTCCTTCTTGCTCTTTCAAGCCCTGTTAGATGAAGACATTTGCTCAAGCATAAAGAATTAAATTACTAGAACAGACAATTGATTTGAACTCATTTGAACTCAGTTATTTTACAATTTGCTTGGCAGGACAAAAACAGGTGTATGACTATACGTACAGCGAGGGCCACTAACACAATATGGACAGAATCTACCCTTTTTCATTTGTCTTGATCCCAAGTCTCTATTATTCATGGTGCCAGAACTCTACCTTTCCAGTGACTGTGAGGAAAGACAAACTTCCTAAGACTGACTCTGGCTAGAGCATCAAGCACAGTGCTCAGCTGGGGTTTGTGCTTTTAGAAGAGAACAGCTGATCCACACAGTGGAAACCAGCAGGCAGCTATATCTCTGTCTGATGAGGCTAGTCCATTACAAGATTTCCTGTGTGCTGTTTCCCAGCTCCAATTCTGTTTTACCTTTTTACACATAGATATAAAGGTCCAGAACTATTCAGTGGAAGCCTTCATAAACTGCAAGCAATGTGTCTTTAAAAATGCCACAAGGTCAGTGCATTCTCTGGCACTATGACTGACCTAACCTACATATCAATGCCACTCCTAACAATTAATGGCCTGCATCAGTGACAACCCTGGGGGCTGGTGATACACACAGTGCCTGTACTCACAGTTTTCACAGCGATTCCCTGTATAGCCAGCCAGGCAGGCACATTTGTAGGTCCCACTTTTGTCTAGAATGCACGTTCCATCATGAAGACATGGAGATGAAGAACAAGCTATAAAAGAAAAGCAAGAACATTCAATGTCTCTCACAGGATGCGGGTCTTATCTACTCTTCCTCATGATAATTGTGTCTTGGGGTAAATTACATATTCTGGCTGAAAGTTAGGAAGACACAGTAAAGGGCTTCATGCATGTCAAAAAGCCTTCTGCTCTTCTTCCTTACTGGAAAGGGGATCTTATAGGGGTGGGCGTTTCTTTTCCCAGCACTCATCACTTACTCTTACCATCGTCCCTTATCTGTAGACAAGTGGTGAGAAAGTTAAATAATTTACAGCAAGCTCGAACAGTGTTTAGAGCGTAGCCTAAATTAAAGAAGCTTAATATCAACCTCTATTTCTCCTGCCGTTCATCCTACAGTTTAAGGATAAGTTCTGGGATCCATGGTTCTGGTGGGTTTTTTGGGTCTCAAATCTTGTCGTCCCAGACTTTGGGAGTTGCTTTGCCCCTGAGCAGCACTTCTTTGGTGTTGGGTTCAGGAATCTCTGAATGGTCTTGACGACCCTAAGTCTGCTGGGGAAGCTCTTGAACACCACAAATCCAGCAGTGATACACATCAAACTGTACATATTAGCATAAATTAATATTAGAATGTGTAACCCAAAATTTCATATCAGCAAATTCCACTGTGCAATAACGCACACGCTTTGTTTTGTGCCTGCTCTAAGGGCAGATGAGTGAGCAGAACATAATTTACTCTCAAAATACAAATAAATCATTTCCACTTAGGTTATTTTCCAGACTGAGTGTGGGTTTTAGCATACAGAAAGTAGAGCCAAAATCTCAAGATTTAGATCCAGTTTAAGATTCAAATAACTCCAGCACCCGAGGACTTCAGGATCTGATGCCCCACTTCAAGTCCATCTTAACAAAATAAGACTTTGCAGTGAAGTTCACATCTGGATCCATACCAGAAGTTGAGTTCAGTTGCAGCCCACATTGACTACAAAACATACTCCTTGCCATCTTAAAGAATTATCCAAGTATGCTTGATAACTTGGAGATTAAACATGGAAATCACAATTGCTAGAAAGGTCTGCATTCTAACTCATTTGCAGATCATCTTTGTCCTTCTGTGCTAAAGACATTGATTACTTTGGTTATAACAGAAATATGAATCTTTGTACCAGCCGTTGAGTGTTGCAACCGCGAGAAACCAGCCCTGGGGGACCTATGGTGAGTTTGTGTATTATTACATTTAAAGCATTCTCTCTGCTGCAGTCCAGAATGACAGATACCAGAATCACCAGTTTTCCTTGCAAAGACTTCACTTGAAGCATAATCCTTGAGTCTGTTATACCCATATGGCAAGAGACAAGAAATATATAGATGCCACATATGGATTTCTCTGGAGATTTCATGTGGTGATGTAACAGCAATTCATACATGGCTGGGCAATTAATACCTTCCAGGTCTCACTGGAGAGGCTGACTAACACAGTAATTAATTCATTAAAAGGAATATATATGTGGCAATTGTACTGTATCCAACTAATGCAAAATATCACTGAGAAAGAGAAGGAGAAGCAGAAGAGCTGGTACAGACTGATATTTTGTAGTCACTGGTTTGAAGCCAGTGAAGTTTCAGCTTTATCCTTGCCCCAGCTTTGTCTCATGAATCTGTAAAAGTAAGCATGTCAAGGGAACAAGGATAAGTGCCAGATATTGTCCTTGAAAATGCCTGATACTCGAAAGCGCTAAACATTTTTCTTTTTAAAGGAGTCTTGATTTCCTGGCTTCAGTCAAACAACATGGGACAGTACTACAAAAGATTAAAGCCCCTATGCTGTGTCAAAGATCACTAGCTTGGGGATACAGAAAGTAAAATGTTATTGAAATTCAATAACAGGCTTTCATCTAACTAGATCCAGCATATGTCTAATACCTAAGAGACCCTGATGCCCACCCATCTGGCCTCCCATCCTTCTCATCTGAAGTCTGTTGAGTGACTCCTAGTCACTCATGCCAATTAGTCGTTCCCATTTGACACTTGGCATGGGACGGGACCTGCTTCCAGTCCAGGCAGCACAGCAAGTTGTGTGGTTTTGTTGTTTAATAACCACCCATGCAGTGACCTTTCCTAAAGGGGATACAGGCTTTGCAGCTTATTTTGTATCAATCAAAACCCTTCTGGCAGTTGAACCAGTGACCTCTGTGCAGTTGGTGCCACTGTGTCAACAAGCTATTACTTATAAGCCAACACAGAGCTCATAGGAAGGGAAGACAGAAAGGGAAAGAATTCAGTTCTGACAGCTCAAGATGCTTCTTCAGTCCTCTCCATTACACCACTAAGGTGCTGGGGATATCAGATCACCTCCATGGCCTGGTCCTGTAAGCAGAAGTGCTGCTGCTGCTCTCACCTGCAGCACAGGCAATTGCTCTAGCAAGTTCTGTGCAATCTGTTCTGGGGACCTCAGCTTTTCCACAGTGCTGTGCACAGAAGGAAATTTTAGGGGAAATGCTTCTTTTTGCAATGTGCTGCCACCAGAGCTTTCAATCCTGTGCTGCCCCCACTTTCAATTCTATGCTGCCCCATGCATGCTGTATTCTTCCCCTACACTGTCCTGCTGGCCAGGTAATGCTTCACATAAAAAGACACTGGGAGTGTTTTAAAAGCCTTTCACTTCAGCTACACATTAGGCCAGAACAGCCTCATAATAAAGTGCACAATAAGACCTCCTCACAAACTCTAAGAAGCCCTTTGCAACGTGCCCTGTATGGATTACCACACTTGCAGCCACCCAGCCTCAGAATGATTGCCACTAAAAATGGGGCAGAAATAAAGTGCTCAACAGTACTCAAATAGCATGTGTTCCCTGCTGGGCAGCAAAACCAGAATCAATTCAGCTTGTACCATATGGAAAATGTTACTTCCCTGAGTGTAGGCAGCCCTTATGCAACACAGCCTACATCACATTCATTTGTTCTATATCACCTCTCCTGCTGTAAGCCCAGGCAAACTACCAATAGCTAACTGCTCCTGCTATGTCACTAACAGGTCCTAAAGGTAACATTTGAAGAACAGGGCAGGCTAAGAAATGGCATAGGCACTGCATCCAGTGGTATGCGCATTTCAGATTGCTGGTTACACCCCTGATCATTGCTAACAGCTGATCCACTGGAGGTTTGTGTATTTATATAAGGATTATAGAAACTAACTAAACTTCCTGAGCCAGATATACCCTGGATGACCTCATGAAATGTGGGTCACCAGGGTGTGCAGAAGGCAAGTTATGGTGAGTCATATATCCTGCAGGGTTCATCTATGGCAAAGCAGCACACTCTGATTAGCCTTCTGTGCCAGGAGTACTGTGCATAAATTTGACCAAAATTCTCCATGTAGCTAAACAAGGAAGATCCAAGAAGAGTGTAGAGGCTGCTTCAAATGCAATGGCAAAATGAAGACCCACCTACACTTTCAATGTTATTTTGCAGCCAGAAGAATGATGGAAAGCTGTATGGGGGACTCAAGCACTAAGTACTAATAAAAACACAGGAATTCTGGAGCCCTGCCTCTGTCATTCATAACACTGAGTTCATCACAGAATGGGAAATGGCTTTTTTTTCTTAAAGAAAATAATCTGTCCTTTGTATGCACTTTTTTTTTAAGCCCTAATGGTATGAAAATGAGCCAACACAAGAGTCATGTCAGGGCATTTTCACTGAGCTAATTATGAGACTTTGCATCAGGTTTTTGATAATTGAGACAGTGACTCTGCACCTGCACTGAGCAATTCTGCAATTGCAGACACACATGCCCCTTCCTCTATTTCCTTCCATGCTCTTAGTTCTCTGATTCAAACAGAACAGTCTCACAAAACAGCAGCTTTTCTGTGCTGGATGATATGCTTGCTTTTCACACAGGTAGAAGGAATGCAGCAGTTGTTAGAAGAGCCTTACATTCACATGCCATCTGACGGGTTTTGAATCTTCCCTGCACCGACTTTGTGTAAGTTGGTGTTGGCAACACAGCATGAAAGTTTTTAATGAAGCAAAACAGGGAGAGAGATTAGTGAAATTGAATTAATGAGTGGCATGTTCCACTTTTGGATTATTTTACCTGTAATTTCTTCAAAGACAGCATGAAATCCATCAAAGTTCTTGGATCCATCAGACTGGAAGAGGACATGGAGTGAAGACCCAGTGCTTTGGATAGGAGGCGGCCTCTCATTTCCACAGAATTTCTTAATTATTCGGCTGTCCAAATTGTCTCCATCACGGACCTCAACATAATCATACTGGCACATATAGTCAAACTCCAGGCTCAGCATGGAAAATCTTGGGGAACAAGGACACACAGTCAGACTGCATACTCTCACCTGTGCACCCAGCCTCTGATTTATTTGGATGTTTAGTTATGTTAGTGCGTCCCCCCCCCTTCAGTGAATCAACAAGACCGTAATCATAGAATCATAGAATCCTTAACGTTGGAAAAAACCTCTAGGATCATCAAGTCCAACCGTCAACTCAACACTACCATGTCTCCTAAACCATGCCCTGAAGTGCCACATCTACATGGTTTTTGAACACCTCCAGAATCACATAAAGTCTCCCTCACTTCATCTCAGTTTTTGCATCATGATCTTTGGATGCCAGCTCAACTTGACACAGTTGCTCCATGAGAATATTTAAGTGGTAGAACAGTGAAGTCTAAATTGAAGTCATACAGTCTGTTCACATGCATCATGTCCCTAACCACATTACAATGTTAGAACTTTCATATGGGGTCAGGCATTGTAGGGGGCATATTTCTATTTTTGGCTGTTTGCTACAAATTGTTCTATTTCCCCTAAATAAAGTTCTAAGTACTGAAAGTAACAGTATCAAAGACCAAGGCTCAAAAGCTATTTACATTGTGCTGTTCAGAAGTCAGCAATTAGGGGTACAGGGAAAGCTTGGGAGGTAACAGAGCAGAAATAGGAACAGAAAGGGAATCTGAAACACTACAGCACATTTTGCATTAGAAAGCAAAATGGGAGTAAAAGCCCAGTGTCTGGCACTTGCTTTTCTTCTGAGGACAGAAATCAGGGACAAGAGTTAGTGCAGAAGGGAAATATTTAAAGCCTTTTCCCCACTATGTCTATCTTTCCTAGCTTTGATCCAGCCACTGCGCGAGGCTCTTGATTGGTAGCAGCAATGTTATATGCTGCTGTTTGAATTCAGTGGGACACAGAGCCAAAGCATCCCACCAGAATACGAATGAGAAACAGAGTGAGAAATACCAAGTGCCTCTGGAGCATGAGAAATGGCCAGGGGTGCTGTGCCCAGCCTTGGTACAGCAGGTAATAATGAGGAGATCTGGGCCTGGGAGATGCCATGCTACTAACTGTTCAGCAGAATATTTTATAAATGAAACTTGTTGTGTACTCAATCTTCCTGAGAACTCCTAAGGCCGCAGATGTGTATTTAGGATTAGGCTAAATCTCCCACACTGCCTATCCCAGCGTGGGCCTAGTAATTTGCAAATACTGCATTTTCATACCAAAAAGGTGAGACAAAATTTGGCAAGAGAATGTTGGAGCCTATTTCCTGCTCTTCTCTTCTTGGGACTCAGGCCCCCGTGTTAAGGAATCCCCCATATTATGTGAAATGACCTTTGTTTGATGACTCCTGTGCTGACTTAAGAGGCCTCTTCACGCAGTTACCTTTGTTCAGGTCATATAGTTGGTTTTAAAGCATCAGGAGTGCACTACATACATACAAATGAATGAGCAGCTGTAGGAAGCTACACCAATGGAGCAAAGCCCCTCATTTTTTTAAATCATCTGGTGGAATGTAGAATAAGAAAAAAATGACATCTGCTTTTAATATGCATTATAGAGAGATTAATTCAACTTAGCTTTGCATAAAATGCATGAGCTGAATTCTATTTCCGTCAGGTTTGCCAGAGAGATCCTCACAGGCATCAGGTTATACACTACCTCTTTGAAACATTCTTTCACTGGTAGATCACACCCCAGGGATCTACCCTTACTGAAGTTATGCAGCAGTACAAATTAACCCATTCATCCTTGTCACACTTATCAGGCTACAGTTTATCCTGACTCAGTACTGAAAATATTTACCAGTTCTCTGAACTGGTACATTTCTGATTAAAATGAAGAAGAAAAGTTTCTGGGATGCCCACCAAGTAATGGGAGCAGTATTATTCATAGATGTAAAGGTAAACCCTGTCTAGCGGTGTGTTCCTGAACACAGAATATTAGGAGATACTCACCCAGAGTGAAGGCACAGAATGAAAGAGCCATACACAGAATACTGTTTTTAATTGTTTGCTTTCTCTGCTTTAAAAGATGACAAAACCAGAGTGGAAGATGGAAAAGCATAGGGGGTTCTGATTTGCATTTTATTTAACTTAGCATAGAAGCAGATACACTGTACTGATAACATGGGATCCCATGACTAAGGCTCAGAAATGGCAGGTCAGGAAACCTGCTAAAGCCTTTCAAAACCTCTTGGCTATGGCCCAGTTGACAGGACCCCTTACAGACCACAAGGTCTATTGCTGTTTACATCACAGGTACAGGCAATATAATGAACCTCAGTTCTCTCACCTGTGAAACTGTAACTATATCATAATTATCTTGGATATTATGAAACTAAGCATGCTAACTTAGTCCTGCAGGTCATCAGATACAAAATGCAATGGAAAGTATTGTCTTGATTTCATCAGTGTCTGCAGCATGAATACATTCATCAGTCCCTCTGAGGAAAGCTTCTAACCAAAGGAAAATACTTAAAACTGCATCTCTGCTGAGGCATTAAAGAAAATGATTGAAAGTTGTGAGCTACTTCTAGTGTGGTATGACACCCCTGACATGGCTTGGGCTGAGGGAGCCTATACATCACAACCCAAAGAGAAAAAAGGCTAGCAAAAAAGCAGAGAAAACAAGCTACCACCACAATCTGGGCACCATTTATCAAAACAGTTCTGCTTAGCCAACTGCCAAAGGGTTGCTGCTTGAAGCGATGGAAAATTTATTGGTGCTCCTGAGAGTTTTACTCTTCCTGCCCTATGTAAGCAGAAACAATCCAATTTGTTCCCCTTCTCTATGACACTGCCCCCATCCCTGCACTCACAAGCCATCAGAGTGGCAGCAAACAATATTTGTGGACAGAGAGAATAGAGAAAGGAGTTCTTTTGTTAGCAGTTGTGCTGATTCAGCACACTATTGGCTGTGCATTGCAGCTCTAAGCAGAGTGAGCACCTGCATGGGGGATCAGCGCATTTATACAAAAACGCAGTGAAGACAACGATACAGCATGGATGGCAGACCCAGGAGGAAGACTCTGGTGGCCTGCTTAGTTGTACCTGCCCTGCTGTGTAGGAATGGCCTAAAGGAGAAACTATGGCCTAAATGCAACAGTATCTAACTGCTGAAGTACCTCAATGGCCAGCTTTGAGGTGGTCCACCTTGAAAACCTCAGCTGATTTAGAACACACTCCAGGGTTACCATATGTGAGGTAGATAAAGGTCCTCATGTTCTGTGCTTGCCCTGGACGCTTCCTCCAATGCCTCCTGACTTGCAGGGTGGCAGGATTAAGTGTGGACATTCAGGACAGTTCCTGATCTTTCCCAAGAAGTGCCGTGTGATCTGCTGGGATCTTTAGGCACCCAGGCATCAAGCTCAGCTCAGGCTGGGCACAGGGCTTTAGGCTTCTCCAACACTACCCAGCTCAGATAAATGTAGTGGCTGACAATAGAAGGTTGGTAGCTCAGGCTTCCCTCCTGGAGACTTTCACAGTTGGAACATAATGTTATGCTACAACAATGAGATGCCTAGTATTGTATTTGTTTGACTGTAGCTTCAGGGAGAAAGAGAAAGGCACTCTGAAAAATGCCTCTCATGTTAGTTTTGCATCTTCCCGTAACAGCAAAGTTAAACCGAGTGAACTGTACAGATCTCACGTGACACTAACATCTCCCTAGCATGCATGTGGGTGGCCCTCCGGATCTAGAATGGAGGTCTGATGTCTCCAAGGCTAGAATGGAGGTCTGCTTCTCCAAAGAGTTAGTACATCTGTTAGCTTACTTTATAGTATTCCCCATTCCTCTGCCTTGCAAATGGATGACAGTTTCCTTAGCGTAGTCACAGCAAGTACTGCTGTTCGATCTAGTGCCCTTTGCTAAAATAGCCTTTCCTCCCTTTCTTGTACCTTGCGCCTGGTGCCACCTGGCTGCCAACTCTACCCGGAGATGGGTGCATTCACTAGTGATGTGCATGCACAGGATCCATTTCCACTCTCACACCCTCCCCCATAAAAGTGAAGACAGGGTGACACCTTTAGCTCTTGAAGCACTTTTTAAGCCTTACAATTTACAAAGCCTGGTGTAGAAGTGTAAAAACCACTAAGTTACCACCTCCCTGAGCTTTTGTTGTGCAAATCATACACCTAGCCCACAACATCTTTTAAAAACAAGATAGGTACAGCTCATACCTGCTGAGACTGATATGAAATTGTGTCATGAGAACACGCTGCTCCTCACAACATTGCTCCTGTGTCTCCTACACATTTCTCCAGAGTCAATAGGCTCCAACACTATCAAGGTAATAATTGCAGCTGCTCATAACCACACAATAGGCTTGCATTTACAAGTCTGAAAAAAGGGCATTAGTGTGGGAATGCCACAAGCTATTCTTTTCTATTCAATTAATTTCTCATCCTCTTATTAAATCTCTCTTTAAACATATAGGAAGAAATCTTTTTGTGTATCTAGTGTAGTCCTTTTGCCTGGGCTCCAAAGCTGGTGAAATATTGATGTGAAGGCTCTAGCTACTGTTTTGATTATATTGACTGGCAGGTTTTGAATGCAATCCCCTGCCAAGCTTCCTACTGCATGTGTGAGCTCCCTGCTACACATGTGAAAACCAATCAAGAACTGTGAGCTTGAGTCAGCAGGGATGGGTTAACATGTCTAAGCTTACACAGGTCAGAGGAGCAATGACTTGCAGGAGAAGAAATCACATCCTCCAGACAGAGGAAAGATGAGAGGAATAACTGAGGCTGGTAGAGGACAGGGATGGTAAAATGAGTGAAAGAAAAATAAGAGAGGGAAAATGTAGGCTAAATGCACGGTAGGTCCCATGGGCAACTCTTTCCTGGCATGAGACATCATATCAAAATGTTCCTACAGCTTTTCTTCAAAGAATGCCTTAGTTCAGCCTGGTACATTCTTCAGAGAATATTGGGTGCTTTCATATCAAGGTCTTGAAGAGACCTCTAGAGAGATGCATTGTGCCCAGTATCTAAGAAACTCTCCTTAGCATCCAGCTGTCCTAAATGGGAATTGAAGACACAGCATTGATGGATGATTTGTGCAGTGGCTGCCCATCATAGGCTAGAGCAGGGGAAAGAGCTGAGGTACCACATGCAAAGTGGTGGCAGTATCTTCACTGCCCCAGGGCTCCCAGCTGTTGACTCTCATTGACTCTTGGTTATCCACATGCCCCAATGTCCACCTGAAACCAGTGCTGGCTAAAAGTTAGTACGACCTACCTTAATTCAATGTTAAATCCAGCTTGAACGTGAATAGTCCATTCACATCGTGCGTTCAGTGGGTAACCCTCCAGCAAAATCTGACCTCTAGAAGCCCGCAGAACCTGCCCGCACCCTGGGGAGCAAAAGAAGAAAAAAATTCTATGTGAGGGACCTTCAAGAGGCATTTGAAGAAAATACATGTAGAAACAACACTGGAATGAGAAGACAGGGTGGCTTAAGGAAGATATACACTTTCTTACAAAGCAGTATATAAAATAATGAGACAATGGCATAATGGCTATAAAGAGTTACGACTCTATTAGAGTATTGTCTAGGCTAAGAGCACCCCTAGAAAAGTTTTAGTTGATTGCTTCTCCCTGGTTTGCAACACAGCCCCATGAAACCGTTTCTTACAACTTTTGCCCCACTCTTGGTTAGCCCACCCACCCGCCTAGCTGACTCTCCAGCTCAGAACAGTTCTCATGGATCTCGTGTTGACCTGTGTAACCACTGAAGCTGAGGAAGCTGGTGGGAAAGTGCCAAAGGTAAAATGAACACTTGAATTAGCTCAAGTGAGTGAAACAATGAGAGGAAGAACTGTTGCACCCAACTTCATAGTTTCAAGTCCTTCACGAGGAGACTCTTGGAGGAAAAATAGCTGATGTATTCCTAGAGGAGACCATCACAACTCCTCCACAAATGACTCAGTGTAACACATATATAATATGCAGCCCTCACCCCTTCTCTTAGGTTCATTCCTATCCTTCCTCTCCTCCTGTCCCACTCTGCCTGTGTCACTCTCAGCTTTTCACCATACTATGAAATGTACTTCAGTGCCCAGCATCAACAGAATAAGATTAAGTACTCAGGTCATTTGTGCCCAGTCTGAGAAAACCATCAGAGTACAATGACCTGAACAAACAGCAGACAAGGTCACCCACCGAGGAAGCAATATCTTTTCGTGGCTATCCTGCAGCTGTCACTAGGCATCTGTCCAGGGATCGTTGTCCTAATTCCCCATCTTGGATGCTGAACATTTTTAGCCCAGAGAGTTCTCTCACCTTCGGTAACCTCTCCCTTTCCCCCAGCTATAAAATATGACTAATGGTATTTTCCTCTGTGGGAGAAGTAAAGCTGTTTAGTGATTTTTGTAGAGCCTTTTGCGATCTGTAAATGAAAGTACTAGCAAAATGCACAGTTAAATCATTATGCATCAAACAGAGCTAATTTCTCGGTTTCTACCTTCCTGACTACATCTTTCCAAATGGAGTTGTGCACATGGCTACATTCCTTGGTAAGACTTCTGTTGCTTTGCTGAGCGATGAGGCTGTATCCGTAAGCAAGAAATGGCAATTGGGTATTACAGCATCACTGAAACAGGGGACTCTGTCAGGCTGCACACCACAGATAATGAGGATAAGTAAAAAGACCAATGACCCAAAAGACCACCAGACCAACTCTCTCCCTTCTTTTTACCTCTTTAGTCCAACAGAAAGCCCTTCTGCTTCCATCTGTTTCCAGAGAGGAACCCTAAACTTTTAACCAGTAACACAGGATGAATGTTTCCTGCTGAAATGGTGGGTTTTAACACTTGCCTCAGGGCCCTTCCTTCCTTTGGGAAAAGAGGATGACAGTGACCTGATTTGGTGAAGTACCAAGCATCTGCAGTTCCCATTGATCTTAGTGTCTGGAAATCCGTCCCACTCATCTGGTCTATGGGAAAACGTGAAAACTGCAGGTCAACTACTTCTCCTTCTTCTTAAGAAAGTGTTGCTCAAATGAAATACCCTTTGTTCATTTACCCTCGGTTACCCTTAATTAAGGAGGACCCAAGGAAACAGAAACCCTACTCAGAAGAGTTCCTCAAAAGTGTTTCATCCTCCTCTGTGGCTCTGTGCCCTCTGTAAAAGGCAAGAATTAATGACTGTGCCCAGCAACCACATTAGGATTCAGTGAGTACAGCAGGATCTGCTGTGGTGCACATGATAATGCTCCTTCCCACAGCAAGAAACAGGACTTTGTGCTGCCGCTGGCTCCTGCCTCAAAAACAACCTGAGACAAAGCAGCTAGAAATCTTCAGATGGTTTGACAGGGGGCTTGGACCACCTCAAAGAAAGTTTCCCTTTCGTCGCAAAGGGCTTTTGAGTTTCTGATGCCTTTAACAAAGGAAAGCCAAAGAACTGGTGCAAAGAGATACTTGTGTGCACCGCATACTAAACACACTTTTCTGTTTGCAGTGGTACAGTCTGAACTCTCTGAACACTGGTGCCAAGGAAGTAGGTTTGGCCAGCAAAGCAGGTGGTCCAGAGGCTAAAGAGGAGCCATTCAATGACTGCCTCCAAAAGAACGTTCTCAGATTTGCTACCGCCCTTCTCTGCACGAAGCACCTTTGCAATCACATCAGATCTGTGCTTTTGTATCTCCAGTCCTTCTAGCAGAAGTTAGGCTGACTCCCCAGACCAACAGTTCAATCATCTGTTGATCAAAAGGAGTCTTTTCTCTTCCCATTCTGAATCTGTGGGAGACCTGGAAAGCTCTCAAAAATAATTTATAGCCTAAACACAAATGCTGGCAAATTCTCCCTCATTTACAAAAAAATAATCCACTTTGGCAGAGTGTCAACATCCTTGTTCCGTTCCTGTTCCTGAAAAAAAGGCAGCTTTCAAGGCCACAGTAAGCTTTCCTCTAAGGCTTGTTACTAACAGAAAACAAAACAATTCAGGAGACCTCTGAGTTCTAGCCCACAGAGACCCATGGGCTGATGGAAGGAGAGGTCCTGAGGAGACCTCTGGTAAGAACTCATTATCTACTGTTTGAGTGCTACAGCATTGATGTGGGGCTCCTTCAAAGGTCAAGAGGATTGAACAGAGGAGAATGAGAATAGAAATGTTACTGGTACTCAGAAACAAACAGCTATGGGAAGGCAGCTGTCACTCATCACACCCTGCTGCTACCTGTCTCTTGTTGGTCACCAGTATTATGTGAAACACTAACGTTCGCAAAGTCTCTAAAACTACAAGTACTGTTGTTCGTCACAGGGACCACACTCAGCAAGACTGAGGACAGCTGCTAGATAATACCACTTTATCCCCCGCTTTGATGGAGTATGTATTCACAAGCAATGTGACAACTGAAGGTTGACAAAGGCTGTTGCAGTACAGGGTACAGAGGAAAGGGTCCTGCAGGATCATTTTCCTTCTGGTTTATATTCTGACATGCCTTTTAGGGCATGATAGTCCAACGCAATGAACAGTCCCATTCGGAAATGTCCCAGCACCCAATTAACTCTATTCAGTGTGGTTTTTTTCCTAAGAACATTCCTTTGGACAGCCCTACACCATTTCTCTTTTTACCAGATGAACTGGTGTCCTTTGGCTGTTTTTCAGCCACATCCACCTATGCCAGTAGACCACATGAACTGGATGGCCACATGGGCCAGGCCACGCTACTTCTTCCTTGCCACAGACCTCCAGGCATATCACCACTTTTGCTGGCAGTTCCCAGAAATTGCTCCCAAGGGCTCACCCTGCCCTTGTGATTGCAGACAGCCCCTTGACTGCTGCCCTGTGGCTTGGGGCAGTGCTACGAGCCCACGGAGCCAGATGGGGCACCCCAGGGCTGCCCCATGGGCAGGCCTTGCTGCTCTGGGGTAACCAGAGCCTGCCCTACAGGTGACACAGCAGTGCAGTGTGGTGCAGGCACTAATCCTACCTATAGGCTAAATTGCAGCACCCTGCTTCTCTGCATCTGGGACCAGTGCTGTTTAATATTTTCATCAATGACTTAGTGGGATTGTGTCTATGCTCAGCAAGTTTGCAGATGACACCAAGCAGTTCACATGCCAGAGGACGGGATGTCATCCAAAGAGACCTAGACAAGCTGGAGAGGTGGGCCCATGTGAACCTCATGAGGTTCAAGAAGTGCAAGGTCCTGCATCTCAGTTGGGGCAACCCCCAATATCAATACAGGCTGGGGCATGAAGGGATTGAGAGCAGTCTGCAGTACTTGGGGCTACTGGTGGATGAAAAGCCAGACATGAGCCGACAATGTGCACTTGCAGCCCGGAAAACCAACCATATCCTGGACTGCATCAAAAGCAGTGTGGCCAGCAGGTTAAGGGAGGTGATTCTGCCCCTCTATTCTGCTCTGGTGAGATCCCACCTGGAGTGCTGCGTCCAGCTCTGGGGCCCTCAGCACAGGACAGACATGGAACTGTTGGAGAGGGTCCAGAGGAGGACCACAAAAATGATCCGAGGGCTAGAACAGCTCTCCTACAAGGACAGGCTGAGAGAGTTGGGGTTGTTTGGCCTGGAGAAGAGAGGGCTCCAGGGAGACCTTATTGCAGCCTTTCAGTACTTGACCGGGGCTTATAAAGAAAGATGGGGTCAATCTCTTTAGCAAGGCCTGTTGTAACAGGGCAAGGGGTAATGGTTTTAAACTAAAGGAGGGTAGATTTAGACTGGATATATGGAAGAAATTTTTTTACAATGAGGGTGATGAAGGTCTGGAAGAGGTTGCCCAGAGAGGTGGTTGATGCCCCATCCCTGAAAAACATTCCAGGTCAGGTTGGACGGGCTCTGACCAACGTGATCTAGTCGAAGATGTCCCTGCTCAGTGCAGGGGGGGGTGGGCTAGATGACCTCTAAAGGTCCCTTCCAACCCAAACCATTCTGTGATCTCTGGCACTCATCCCCTTCTGCCTAGAATGCGCGACCATTTCCCCGACTGGCTGCGGGTACTGGGCGCGAGGCGTGGGGCCTCCTCCGGGGCTCCCGGGCCCCACCTAGCGCCCACACGGCGGCGGTGCCGCCGGACGCCCGCGGGCGGGCCGGCCGCCTGAGGGAGATGGCGCGGCGGGAGGGCGGAGGCTGTGCGGCTGGGGGAGGGTCCCCGCAGCGCTGGGCCGGGTCGTGCTGTGCCCTGCCCGGGGCGGTTTCTTGGGGCGGTCCGGTAAATGAAGGGAAGCAGGCGGAGCGGTGCCCGCCGGCCACCGGAACGCTCGCCCGGTTGTGGCGGAGCCCTCCCGAGCGGGAACCCGGTGCTGCGCGGCAACGCCTCCGGGGCCTCGCGAGAGGGAGACAAAGCCCGGGCGCTCCCAGGGCGGCGGCGGCGGCGGCGGCGGCGGCGGGTCCGCCGGGCACCCTGCCGCTCCGCGCTCGCTCTCGCCCGCACTCGTCCGTGCTCCGGGCAGCCGCCCCAAAGCGTTCATGCGTGGGCGGGGATGTGAAGTCTTGCGGGTAGGTCGCCCTCGGCGCAGGGGCAAGGTGGGCGCGGGCCTTGCTGGGTAGGAGGAGGTAAAATCTGAGGAAGAAGTTTTAGCTGGGGACCAGCTCTGTCAGGGGGAGCCTTGCTTTCCGGCCAGTGCAGCAACGCTGCTCCCTGCAGCCGCCGACCTGATGTGCGGTGAAGCTTTGTGGGTGGTTTGTGGGCACAAGCAGCTTGGTCAGGGCGGGTCCCGTGGACTGTCCGTGTTTGCTTGCAGAGGGCACCAGCGTTTGCAATATAGGATGAAGCAGACATATTACATCCTGCAGTTACTGTAGTTGCGCTCCCTTGTGTTCCTGGGATTTATAGGCATTCTGCCGCAGGCGAGGGACCCAGTCAGGCTGCGAAGTTCCACATGTGATCTTGCATGCAGATACCAAAGAGACATGTCTCCTCTTTCACTCTCCAAAATGTGTTAACACATCCACTGCTCCAGCAGCCAGTGTATGCTGTTGTTGAAAGGCTGCTCACTGGCTGCCCTCCAAACCCAAAGCCACATAGCTGTGAGCCTGCAGGCCAGCACCCAGCATGGTTATCGGCTGCTCTCTGGACATGCAGTCTCTGTGTGCCTGAGCCTACTGTCAAGGCCAAAAGTGGGGTAGCCATGAAAGTCAGAGCAGGGATGCTCAGGAGTGTGCTAGGTTCACAACTGTCCCTTGTCCTCCTCTTTAAGAGTGAAAGAGGCAATAGTGCTATCTGCCCATCCCACCCTGCCTCTGAAGTACCAGGACCACACAAAAGAGACTACATCCTCAGTGTCAAGCTGCTTCCCTCAAAAGAGCAAGAAGCAGGAAGAACACTATTAAGATAAGGCTCTATAAAATTTTAGTATTGCAAAACATCCAAATAGGCTGCAGCATGAGGGTATATTTGCTTTAAAACACAAGTAGGCAGAGCAGGCTGAAATATACTGTAGGCAACAAGTCTACTCGGAGGGAGGAAGGATTAGATGAACTAATGATTCTTTCCTGGTTCTAATCTTATAAAAAGTGCTAGGGTAGCTCTAGCATCAACCCCAAGCAAACGGGACTTTAAAGTGCTATCAGAAATCACACTATAAACTGTAAAAGACTCAGTTTATCAACTTCTGAAGCACCAAGACTGAGTTAGCTGTTTTGCTGAAACGTGATGATTCCCCGTATTCTGCTGTTTGAAGCAATGGTTTTATTTTGTTCGCTTTCATCTCCTGAATGGTCATGGGCTGTGTTGGGACAGCGGGTTCAAATGTTGCTTTAAAATCAATGACTAAGAGAAGACAAGACTAAGGTGTGTAGAACAATGGACAGAACAGGGTAGGAAAAGCAGACTCTGCTTTCGTCCCTTTCAATGAAATGTGAACAAAGAGACAGTCAATAAAAATTGAAAGAGCATTGGTGAAAGGCTATACCTTCACCAGTGGGAAATTGGTAAAGGAAATACTAGTCTTAAACTGTATCCAATTAGCTTACAGAATTCATTAAAGATAGCACTGGGACCAACAGCTTAGCAAATTCCAAGAAGTAGGAGCTTTTGTACGCTGTTGGGAACAAAACCTTTAGATATCACAACCAGAGCCTGGAACACTTCTGGTCCGTCCTGGCACTGTTAGCAGTTGCAAGACACTGTTTTCCAGAGCTGCCATGGAGTGCACGGAGAGAGGGAGCACTGGGACTTCCTTGGGGCTGGTTCTGCAGCCCAGGGGTTGAAGGAGGACAGAGGAGAAGCTCTTTGATATATCTGTTGCCCTTGTAAATGTTTATGCTTTGTTGAAGGCCTCTGGGGAATCAGTTATGCTGAAGTATGTCTGAGAAATGCAGAGAACAGATTTACAGAGTCACAGTAGTTAAAGTTTTAAAATAAACCAAAACAGACCAGAAGTTTAGTAAGGGTTGCAACCTCCCGTGACTTGGGGCCCAGGCCAATCCCTAGCAGAAGAGCACTGGGAGGGAAGTTTTCTCCACTGTAGATCTGCTTACTGCCTGGTTGTGTTTGTCCTGTCCTGCCTGTGCCCTTTGCAAGAGTCACCATACAGAAATAGCTGGAAAGGCACAGCATGGCTCTGGCTCCGTCCCACCACTAACTGTCCCTGACATGCCTCCCTGTCCATGTAGGACACTTACTCATGCAGTCCCCTCCGTACCAGCCAGCTCTGCACTCTGCACAGTAGGTCCCCTTGATGTAGAAGTCGTCAAGTGTCCCTCCCCAGGAGCCGTTGCGGCAGGACTTGCAGTTCTGGAAAATGGTGCAGCCTGAAAGGAGAGCCACTGCATTAGAGGAAAGCCAGGGTGGATTGTCCTGTGGGGAAAGGAGCAGCCTTTCTTTTCCACAAAAAATGCCAATGATGTTAGTGACTGCTGTGGTGCTGACAACTTCCCCGCTGTGAACCGTACCCAACCTCCACCCCCAAACCCTAGGCAGCTCAGACTCTGAGATTTGGAGCCAAACTCCCAGTCTGACTTGCCCAAACCTCTAAATGTCATTGCTCAGACCATAAATGCCTCTCTCAGAAGTCTGACTGTGGATGCTGGTGCCGCTCGGGCCCAGCCCAAGTGATTCTGATGACTTCTAACCTGGTCCTGTCTCCTCCTGCTCTCACCTTTCACTTCGCCCTTTCCTCCTTGCTAGCCAGACTTCCAAGTCATCTCTCCCTTCTTGCTTTGGGGATACAAATCATCCCAGAGCACCTACAAAACACTCCTGGTGTGAAGCCAGCTGCAACATCACCCTTTGGCAGCTCCCAAGCCTGCCCAAGATGCACTGAGGACAACACTGCTTGTAGAAAGTGGGGTTTTTTTTCTGGCAGTGATGCTACCTGCTGCAGGGGCACCTTGCCAAGTGTCTTGCTGCTGTCAGCAGAGTGAGTTCCTGAGGAGATGCAGGGCAATCCCATGCCCCAGTGAGATGTGCCTGCCGTCGCCACTCCCCTGCCCAGCAGCTACCATTACATGCTGATGCCTTGGCCAAAGATCCGGCGTGAACACAGTGTGGCCCTAAACATACCTGGGTGGATTAAGCAGGAGTCGCATTCGTTCTCCTCATTCCTGCAGCAGGGAATGGTGTAGCCCACTCTTTCTTTCCGTCCTGGGCAGATGCACTCAATTTGGTCGTATTCGCAGCACTCCCGACACATGATATTCCACTCAGCACCTGGGCAGTTTTCATTGATCACTGTGTACTCTGCAAGCGGGAGACAGAGAGGGGAACACATGGAAATAATCCATTATCTGTTGAGGATCAACAGGATCTATTGCTCAGCGGTTTGTCAGATCATGTACAGCATGAGGCTGGCCAAGGCTTTTGGCCCAGGAAATCCCAAACTACATGGTAACGTGCGCAGAAACACCAGCTAGGTTTGCGTGTCTAAAGAACATGTGGGCAATTTTGCAGTGCCAGCCAGAGGAGGCAGGCAGGACAGAGAGAAGGAATATATTCATTTCAGTCTTTTCTCTGCAAGGATCTCCCACTTCTATGGTGAGAAGAATAATTTAAAAAAAAAAGAGGATGACATCACATGATAAATTCTTCTTCAGATCGCAGGACTGATTTATATCCTCATATATGCTTTTATTTAAACTGTATTAGCATATATTGGTTATATTTCAGTTTGTATTTCTGTTTGTGAATTTGCTACTTTTGAAGACTAGGGTGTCCACCAGGAAGGGCCAATTTTGAGGCTGGGTTTTAGCTGATTTCACTCCCTATTTTCACTCAGAAGCACACAGTGTTATGCTCAGCTTCACTGCCAAGATTTTTCTTTATTTTTAAAGATTAATTTTGTCTGGCATTTCTAATATGGTAACATTATTGATATCTTTTTATTATTTAGCATAACATCATATGATGATATTTAAGCTATGCTGAAAGTGCCTTTTAGGAAACAACCTCAGACTGTGACTCTGGGCTGCCACAGTACATGCAGAGCCCAACTTTCTCTGCCAGCATGCTGTCTAAGTTCTACAAAGTGAACTCTAATGAGTGCATGGTGCTGTCAGCATGTCTCCTAATCAGCTGACAGAGCTGATGACTGTTTTCATGGAGTTTGAGGGTAAAAAGAGAGAGAGCAGTCTAGAGAGATGAGACATGAATGAAACATAATGAGACTATCTCTTTCTTCTTCCCTTTCGCCTCCCTTTTTTTTTTTCACTGTGGTTAGGTAACATCCTTTTGTTTTAAACTCTGAGTAACAGAGCTGCTTTGTCATTGCAACAAGCCGTACATCTCTAAGGTGCAGCACTCCTGTCCGTGCCTGTACCTGGCTCCCTTCTCACACTGCTGTTTTTTTTTTCATTGTGCATCATAACCTAATCATTGTCTGCTGGAGCTCCCTACCACTGAACCTTGCTCCTCTGCCTCACTTGATTTTCCACGGCTGCATGAAGCTCCTCGAACCTTATCTTTTCCCCTAATGGTATTTACTGGGTTCATAAAACAGGGACCACCAGACTGTTTGTTCTTTTTTTTTTTTACCCTTTGGCTGGGAAATAAAATTCAGCCTTTCATGTTCCTCAGAACTGTGAACACCCTTGTGCCTGGTGTACCGACTGGGGAGAATCCATCACCACTCTGAGTTTGGAAACCAGGCTGCTGTTTGTGCTGAAACTTTTCTATTCCCCCTCCTTGCCCCCATAATAATTCTAAAAAGAAAAAGAAAGATGCTTCTGTCATTTAATAAGGTTCTGCAATTTTTTATTCCAGTAATAAAGTCCTGCATCAAAATAACCTCAGTGTTTAGCAGTTACATAGCCTTTTGCCTGTAGATCTCAACATGCTATACAAAGTCCTTTTTCCAGATGGGAAACTGAAGCACAAGGGAGGTAAAGTGACTTTGCTGAAGGTTTCAGAGAAAAAACAACATCAGAGCCAGGAATTAAACTCATGCCTTGTAACTCCCAGAACAGCAGTCAATCAGCTTGGCCAGTTTGGGACTTCTTAACCTATGGTTCCTATTCTATTTTAATGAAGCCATTTATCTATGGACTCTTATCTGATTTAAATTCCAGAGCAAATTGATTAAACATGTCTAATTATCTTATTAGAACTGACACTCGATTTGATACCTCTCACCATACATGACTGAAAATAGCTGTTTCTGTGGTGTATGGGGGTGGGGATCTCACTCCTTATTGAAGGAGCACTCCCCAAAGTGTGAGTAATAAATAACTACCCAACACTCAGGAGCTTTTGCAAAACTTCCTTCAAACTCTCATGTTTCCCAACTCAAGCTAGAAATCTAATTTCTCTCAAAATTTCTGAAACTTATTAATAAAATGGCTACATCCATTTGGTTTGTGGCTGTAAATTGCCCGAGAGACATTGCTATCTGTAAAATTATCCAGATGTTCACAGGCAAATTTACACTGGAGTGACTAAGGCATGTCTTCATCCTTGCAGGAATTCAAAACCTGACAAGATAAGGCTGCCAGGAACACAACATAACTTCAAAGTTAGCACTTCTCTGAGAGAGGGACCAGACCAGATGACCTCCAGAGGTCCCTTTCAACCTAAATTACTCTGTGCTTCCATAAAATATTACACATGTATCTGTATGTGCGTAGACATTGTGTGTATGTGCATATGCATATTTATTTTCATATGTAGAGCTTGTGCACACAACAGGGCCAAAAAGCAGATGCCACACTTATTCTTGGTGAATTGAATGGGTGTATTTGTAGTGTAAGCTGAGTTTAAGGTAACATTTAGTGTTAAGATGGGAGCAGCAGATCTTGGCCCTTAAGGAAAAATACATTTGCTGCCACCTAGAAATGCTGTTTGCTGACTTCTTGCTGTTGTCTCAACTGAGACAATGAAAATAAACTGTCTTTTGATTTACTGACAATTCCCTTTCATCTTCTCAGGTGCTTCAGTTTGGGCAACATATATAGCCTTGACAAGGAAATATGTGGACTAGAGATTTTTTAGAAGTGATCTTCTCTAGGATTTTCTTCACAGAAATAAATCTATTATTCTGAAGTTTTGTAGAAGCTATTCTTTAAAGAAATTCATGTGAAGACTTTATGCACCTCTTTAATAATGGTAGGATCCCTTTTGTTTTGCATAAGTATCTCCAGGCTACTGAACAAAAGGCAAAAAAGCTTTCCCTCAGAAATTTAAGAGGGACATGCACAGAGCCGCTAGCGTGTTTAATAAACGTTTGTTTGTGTTGCTGAGCTCAGCCTGGACTCCAGGGAGGAAGAGGCATAACCCCACTCCCCTTTGTGTGTTTGGGGAATGATAACAACCAACTGGTGGCTCCCCACACCCACAATTGGCCATTATTTCCCCAAACCAGAAGAGAATGAGGCACAGAAGAGCAGGGGAAGATTTACTGACTGAGTAAAACACTGGAAGCCAGGCCTTGGCCAGCTGTGGCAGAGACAATTGTGGGGTGCTTTGTGGGCCTGACTTTGATAATCCTCCAAAGCAGGCAGTCTGACTTGCAGGCAGTGGCTGTGTTTCCCAGCGTCAAACACAGTTTAGAAAGTTGCTTGACCTGATTTTGGGAGAAGCAGGAAGAAGCTGCTTGACAACCCATGCAAAATATTTAGCTGAAAAGAACAAACAAGTCTCTGGACAGGCAAATAAACAGTGGATTAATTTATGGGATTTTAGTGATGGAAGAAAAGCCCATTAAATCCAGGCATAAACAGCACAGATGGAAACAGCTCAAGACCATGGAAACCAAGCAAGAAATGGCTATGTTGGGAAGGCACACAAACCTCTGGGGAAGGTGCTGGCGGGAAGACCTGCTTGGCTCAGGAGCCTGGCGGAGCACAATGCAATGTTTCACCCAAAGCTTAGAGTCCAGCCTGAGGGCCAAGTGAGGTGGGAGATGAGCACTGAGACATACGCAAGGTGGCTGGTAATTCTCATGCATTTCCAGGTTCAGGTGGCAATACATTCATGCTTTTCACTGATACCTGCACCTAGCAAGACCACCTAGTCCCTATAGCACATTTCAGATCCCAAAGGCTGTCAGCGATGGATTTTGTAAGACAGCAGTACGAGGGGATGTTCCCAGTCAATGTCCTTTCTGTTAGCAACATCAGTCTGAGGTGCTGAGTTACAGCTCATCACAGTGATTCTGCAACCTCCCCTGCTCCGCAGTGCTGAGCCGGGCCTTGGGAGGAGCCAAAGGCAGCTCGCTTTGGGGAGCCTTCCCCGCTAACAGGTGGGCCCTGAGCTTCCCCTGTGAAAACCTACATGCAGGTGATAAGGCGCACCAAGGAGAAGATGCAGCAGGACTGTGTGGAGGGGTGGGCTGGCTGATCCTGCTCTAGGCTCCGCTGGGCCAGTGCTGGGAGCTGAGCTGCTGAAAAGCACATGAAGAGCATCAACAGAGGAGCTGGTGCTGAATGAAATGCACAGCCGATTTGCTAAGCCGTTTGATGCTTACTGACATCCCCTGTTGGTAACAGGACTTCAGTTTCTCCATAGATCTTCAAGACTGCAAAGGCAAAACTTTCAGCCTTTGCTCTTGATTTTGACTTGGCTCAGTGTTTGCCTTTTTAGAAGAGGTGCTTGCCTGCCTGCCTCTGTACCATGAACCCACAGGAACCAGTGAAGGGAAGGAGTGGACGTATGTTACCCCCGGTGCTGTAATAGCTTGAAGGGTAAATAGTTTTGATCTGCTGGACTATCAAGCTCCTACTGTCACTCACTTCCTTTACAAAGTTGCAGCAAATCCAGCTGATTTGACTTGCCAGGCTTACCCACATCCCTCACTTTCTCTGGCCCACAATTCAATTTTTTGCTTCTTATTTTAGCTTTACCTTTTCAAAATGTGCCAACTTCCTTGGCCAAGATGTGCTTGGGCAGCCTGGTGTGTAGCAGAGGAGCTTGAACAGTTAGTGATGTAGCCATCATCTCCCTGACACAAGTGTGTCTTTTTTTCCTATCGCCCTCATGGTCTGGGCACACATATGACTCAGCCATGTCTGTCCTCGCTAAACCTCAGATAGTATCCTGTTCCAAACTGCAGGATTTCTGAAAATGAGGTGATAAAAACCACACTAGAAATTCTTTTATTAGTACTTGGGAAGGGTCATGATGGAGGTTTGACAGAAATATTGTTTGAAATTGAGTGGAAGCGCAACCTTCCAAAAGGGTAGTTCTTACCACACCATTCTGAAAAGCCGAATATCCTTGGAAGATAAGTGAAGGCTCCATAGAACTCACCCTGAAGACTGGAGTTGTGTTACTTATGCCAGTGAGTTCAAAGAGGATACCCAAGTAATAAAAAATAGCTGCAAGGATAAGACCGTCTTAAAGCACTAGTTGTATTCAATGCAAAGTCGGTTGGAAAGGATAGTGATAAATCCTGGGGGATATACAATGAGCCCAGTCAAATCTCTCATTCAAGGGAAAAGCAGGGACCTATCAGGGATGGAAAAAAGTCTGATCATCAAAGCAAGCGATGTCTTAGACCTCAGGGACAAAGCAAGAACTGCCAAAAGCCAAGTTGAATTTGACCTTGCAAAGGAAATTCAAAAAAATAGCAAAAGGTTCTTCAGCCATATAAAGAAAAAATAAATATGCGAAGAGGAAGAGAGACTCCCGTAGGATGGGGGTGCGGAAGAAATGTAAGACCACAGTAGAGAATGTGGTGAGTTATTAGCTTTCATCTCCAGGGAGGTTGTTTATGGTGAACCTGTGAGCAAGAGTTTGAGGGTGTGGAAACAAAGTGTGATCCACATATTAATGAGCTTCTAACCAACTGCAGTTTGCACCTTGGGATATTCAAGTAGACCAACTTCAGTGTTGGTTTGTCTTGCTAAGTCAGGCTTACAGCTTTGGTGATTTGGGAACAGATTCACAAGCACATTGCTGCCTCAGGGGTGGGTCAGGCAGCTCATTATGGTAAAACTTCAGCTTCAGCACACTTGTCTTTTGCCATGGTGAATTTGTGAGTTATAGATACCTTGCTAGATAGAAAGGGGATTTCTGTTCCAAAGGTCTGAGAGCTGGGAAAATTATATGGCTAAGAACTAAGGTAAATTGAAGGAAGCCTGACTACACCAATTAACTCTTGTGTCTTCCAGTTCTTTGGAAGAATGACTTTTTTAGGCTGAAGTCACTTTAAACTTATATAAGCCCATGCTGCTCCCGAGATGGGACACTTTCCTCCCTTCTCACCCTGACTTCCCATTCCCAGTCCCTGTCTTTGTGCTGGCATTAGCTGCTATGTGGAGGGATCAGAGGACTGATCCAGCAGAAAACCATCAGTTTGCCATCTCCATCCCTCCTTGGGGGAAAAAAAAAGAAAAAGTTTACAACCTATCTGTGCTCTACAGTCCTCCAAAAGAGAGAGTGCCTTAGGACCCTGCTGTATGTATGTGTTTATCAGAACTCCTGAAAGATGGAAGAAAGTGCTTTATAAGGACATCTGTATCTTGGTCTGAACTGAGGGAACTTCCCATGCTACAAGTCCATTCTGTTATCCTGCAAAGGTGAGTTCTCCTTCCATTCCTCAATTTATCCACTACTTATGCTCAAAGAAATATTACTTCAATTGCTTTGAAAAGTGCCATACAAATTAGCTGTGCATTTTAAGTAAGAGCAGATATGAATAGCTACATCTCTAAAATTAGAGTCCATAGAGGATAACTTTTTCAAAGTATTTATTCAACCAGTTCATGTTCCACAGATGAGAACACACCCCTTTTTATTTGATTGTGTTCTAATTTTTCAGCATCATGCTCAAAAACAATTACTGCCTTCTGCAGAAAAAATAAGCATTTCAGTTTGAAGAAGGGTCTTACAAGGAAAAGTTTGGCCATGTAATAATTATGAAATGAAGCTTTCTTATTTAAAGAAAAAATAGCTCTAACAGAGATGAAACCTAGTAACAGCTAATATTTTCTTTAGGTCTGTCTCATTTTATTACTATTTTATCCTGCTCCTTTCTTACTCAGCAATACTGTCGTTGCATGGATGTGTGTGGATGTTAACATTACCAACCAGAAGAGTTCTAGAATTTGTCAGCTGGAAATGAGAAACACGTTGGGTGAAACTGTGGCTCCACTGTGATGAATAGTAAAACTCTCCATTTGATTTCAGTAAGGCCAGAAGGAACAGACCTCGGAAGGGAAGAGAGATGTTCCCTTTAAGAGGCTTTTACTGGGACTCTTAGAAACCAGTGTGCCCCAAATCATTAATAATGAAGGGAAGTGCAGGCCTTTATTCTTAACCTCTTTTTGCCTCAGATAACCTATTGTGCAAATGATGCCTGTTTTCCTAATAGATGTGTTAAGAGGATGAAAGGGATAATGCTGTCTATAAACCCACTTGCTTCTCTTTAGAAATTATGTACATATTCTTTTTGGCAGCTGAGCTAATTAAAGTGGAGCGAAAATATATCTGTGCTTTAGTTTTACTCAGTGTGCTTACTTTATGGGTTGCAGACCTTTGCTGGATAATTAGACTGCTTCTCCTACAGAGTCAGTTAGCATCCTTTCCTGGCCATTAGTGTGTGCTTTCACACAGCAGTAAGGGGGGGGGGGGGGGGGGGGAAGAAAGGATTTCTATTAAAAAAATCAAAGCCAGTGGGTGAACGTGGGGAAATCTACTATACTAAGCTGAATCTGTCCACTTAAATGTGCAATAACTTGACTGTCTTTTTTAAGTCCCAAATGCAGGACTGTGTTGAAAGCAGACTAAACTACTACAGAAAGTATATTCTGTTTAAGAAATGCATTGAAAACAGTCTAGTGTAAGTACAACTGTGTTATGCTGGATGAGACCACCATTGTCTTAAGCTCTACCTTTTTAACAATTCAGATCATGTTTCACATAGAAAAAAAGGCTAATGCACATTCTGCTTTGATTCAGGAATTGGGGTCTGCCTAATGTTTTTAAATAGGAGGGCCTCTATTCTAGGTTTCCTGTTGTCATGTAGTGTTTAGTAGCTATAAATTCAGAAATAAATAGTCCTGATGCTGTTGCCGATAGGCCATAGGTTTGCTTCATCATGCTCTAACAGCAGTGCCTTTTTACATTTGTAAGCTTCTATTCTTAACTAGGCTATGACAAACAAATCATAGACTCCCAACACTTCTGCTCCAAGGAGAGAAGAATTGTTAGTTCAATTAAAAAATATATTTTTGAGGTCTCCGTCAGGTCCTTAACAGGATTTCCCATGTGACTTCCAAAGCTTGTATCTCTCTCCGTATGGCCTTGTTTTCTTTGTCCGTGATAAAAATCAAGTATCTTGGTGTAACTAAAAGAAAACCCAAAGAAAAACTGTGCTTCATATTTGTGAGGTCTGGACTTTGCCTGTCTGAGGCCTATAACGGTGGGTTAATGCAAAACCAGCATAACACAAATAGCTCTAGGGTTTTCTGTTTCCAGTCTTAAGTGAAAATGGGACTGTCGATTCAGTCTTCCTACATGTTAAAGCCTCAGTAATCCCACTATCCCTCAGCCAAGGGTTGCCTCAGTCATGATGCTCACCCGTTGTGCTCCATCATTTTCCTCTTTCAATAAACCTGCACACTCTGCAGCCCCTCCTTTTGCCTGCTCTACCCACTGCTACAGAAGGGACTGACAGGTAGCTCTAGGGTTGTTCCTTGCTTGTTCCTATTGGAAACTTCCTGTTCTGTTTCTTCCTACATTTCAGCAGCCCTTGTTCCCTGGTGGTATGCTGTAACATGTAAAACACAGCCATACTCCACACCTCCCAAGAGGATACTCTGTTCCTTTCCCCATTTTCTTGCACCAAAGCCTTATATCCCCTCCTTTCCCTTTAAGGACAGGCTGGTTGGGCCATAGGTCCAGAGAGCTGTGTCAAGTGTTCAAGTCAAGCCTCCACCACGTTTCAGATCCAGTTCCAGTTTAAACCTCATTCTCCTCTGCATGCATCTTTCCCTTGCCCTTGAAATACCACACAGCTTCCTTTTACTGTACCTTTTTGTCATAGTTGGATTCAAATTACAGGCCATCTATGCCACTAGCCAGGATGTTTTTAGCATCTAAAGCAACCTGAAGAAGTCTGCCCTAAACCTCCCTCTTCTTTGGTTTCTTCTCTGTAATTATGAGTTGGCATTTGTGATCTTACTATCGGCACTGTGGCCTTGTGTCTTCGTCCAAGAAGGGCTGTGACGGGATAAAATAGCCAGGGTAAGGCTAAAACTCAGAGGTTGCCACATTGCCCTTCAGGTCTGGATTTCTTTCTGGGCTAGAGGGGCTTATTCTGGCCAGAAAAAAGACACTAGTGTGATCAGGATGAGATTTTGTTTTCTATGTGCTGTAAGACAAGGAACAGGAACAGGTAATGAATGTAGCACTTTTGAGTTAGTGACAGCATCGATGACGTTAGAGAGCCCAGCCTTTGCTAATGGGGTCTGGGGGGCAAAACCGGACTTCTGCAATAGGGGACAATATTTGGGAATCTGTGGGGAAGCAGCAGCTGCAGTATTGAAATTCATGACCACATAACATAAAAATGTGCTTAGAAGCATGGAGGAGTGGTGCTGGACCTTGCTTGCCATAACAGTGTGAGACCTGGAACACATTGGCAGTTTACTTACAGTTAACATTGCCCAGATAGAAATAGACCACTCAGACGGCAGCAGAACCCCTGAGTCTCCATCTCAAATTTTACTCCTGACAGCTCCCCCAGGGGTGTGTAGTCCAGCCCTAACCACAGACTGCAGATGCCCTCAGGCTGCCAGCCCTCTGTCCCTGCTGAAAGCTTGCCTCCCTGCACTATGGCTTCCCTCCCTGTTTGCTCCTGCACCGTGCCCCTGGTCCTGCAGGAGGCAGAGGGTCATCCACGTCCCCAAGGGAATGCATGCTACCGGCAGCACCCACACATCTCTGCAGTGGTGAGGGCTCCCTCTGGGCCAATGGATGGCCAAATCCTGTGCACCAGCAGACTTACAGGGGCTCCTGGGTGCTCCCTGAGGTGGCCTCAGGGTCGAGAGTGAGTAACCCCAGCTTTTCTCCAAAATAAAAAGCAAGTCTCTTTCCCTTTGTCCATGCTAGGAACCTAAACACGTGAACTGAAGTAACCCATTTGCTAAGATTGAAGGCATCTGGATGTGTCTGAGTGCATCTGGCCTCCACTTCTCTAGACAGAGGCTGGAGGGGGAGGGGAAGAGAGGTTGGGAAGGGTTTAGATAGGCAGAAACACACAAAAACACATATATTTTTAAGGAAATATGAGTCACTTGCACTTTAAGTTTATTCCAAAAATCAATTCCCAGACCTCCCCGACTCCTGCCCCCAACTCTTGAGGCAGGCCCTGTGCAACTGGGTGTGATAAATATGAATAAAAATTGGATACATCTGTGGGGAGGAGGCAAAATGCTATTTTCCAACCTGCCCTGACATGCTAAGGCCACCATGCTTTTAAATCAATCCCCTGCCTCTGAGTGCCCCTCCTGCCACTGCCGGCAGGGAGCTCCTGGCCCCCTCCTCATGCTGATAGCTGTGTGCTGGGCAAGTGTCCGTGCTGGCCGCTCCACTGACAGCAAGGCAGGGGAGGCACGGCAAGGAAGGAGAGGGGGCAGGGGGATGGCTGTCCTCCATGCGTCCACCAGGCCTTTCTCACACTGCTTCTGGCATGTGAGGAGCTGGTGGCAGAGGGAACCAGCATCCTCCCTCCCAAGCTCGCAGCCCCACAGCCCTTATGTCCCATTGCCCATCGTTTTCCTTCCTCCTGCCTCCTCTCATCACTGCTGCCGAGGGGGCCCCCAGCAGTCCAGTGTCTGCCCACTCTGCAGACCAGCTTCTCACCATAAGAGAGATGTGCCGCCCCTGCATCAGGAGAGATTGGTTGCCTGCCTAGCCACTTGTCAGCTGCAGCCCATGCCTAGGGCTGCTCTGCCACTGGCAGGGCTATTTCTGTGCCACTCCAGCACGTGCCATGGAGCCATGTCGCCTGGCCAGTGTGCCAGGTGGCACATGGCTGAGGGACAGGCCACCGCAGGGCCAAGTCCGTGTACGTGGGATGGAGGTGTGGAAAAGCTCTCTGTGCTTGTGACCCAGGGGGAAACTTTGGCAGGAGATCAGTCTCCCTGGACGGCTGCAGGTGGCCAGCCTCAGGGACAGACGTCCCTGGTCACTACCTGTCACCTGGCCCCGAGGGACTGGCAGGGAAGGACACTGCAGAGGCAGGTTCTGAAGACAGACCCTGACACAGATTATTTATAGCTATCGCAATAGGAGCACCTGCATACCTGACAGCTCCCCTGGTAAGAGACACATACCTCACCAGGTGTGATGCAATCTGTGGCAGCTTGGAGGGTGGGTGATTTGAGGGCATCTCACCTCCCTGTCCTTAGGGCTGCAAATCCTGAGAAGCAGCCTGCGATGCTGACAGCTAGCTGCTGCAAGCAGTTCCAGCCACCTCCAGGTGTAAACAGCCCACGTTCGTGGCCATAACAACAGCAAATTTGCACTCAACAGTAAATGCTTTTTGCTTAACCTTATCAAGAAGAAATCATACACGCTGGTTCAGCAAAAACTGGAGTGAGGCTTGAGTATAAAAAAGATCATTCTGCTTTAACAAGGCTTCCCCTTTGAAGGAATAATATTGGCAGAACTAAAGCCCAGATCGGAAACAATGTGTGGCTTTTGTTTTCTTTTTTTCCTTCACTTTTTTCCTCTCTTGCCTTCATTCTTGGTGTTGGGGCTGGAGAGAAAAGTCTCTGTCTTGCCAAACTAAACAAATTACACTTTACAATTCAGAGATTTAAATGCCTCTTTTTATCATCATTTCCTTAGCACTGAGTGTTGAGAAAATAAAGCAGTAGTAAACGAAGTGATTTCATACCCTTTTCTTGATGGCCAATGGCAAACAAATCCAGCCAGTTGTTTCTCTTTAAGGCTATTAAGTTTGCCTGGAAATCATCTCTGGACAAACCTCCCCCCACACACACTCCTTGCTGGCAAGAAAAAAATAAATAAAGCAGAGCCCCTTCTTTCTATTATTACCATCCCTGCAGATCCCTCTATTTCCCATGACAGCACAGGAGATCAAACCCCTCTGACCACACTGAAGTGAAGGGACTCATTCAGCCATGCCAGGAACGCACACGCTCACTTACGGTACCTCTTGGCAAGCAGGAGATGAGCAGGAGCTGGAGGAGAGTGAGTCCTACATGTGTCCAGGGGGCTCGCTCCATACTGCCCAGGCCGTGCAGCGGTGTGACTGCTCAGGAAGGGAAAGCAGGCAAACAGCTTTTACTGGGACCTCACCAGCTCCAGGCTGCGACGGATCTCAGATTTCAGACCTCAGCTCGCTCCCATCCTCACCAGAGGGGAACTACCTTCAAGAGACTTCTCAGGCGTCCAGAAGCACGACGTCACCCCAAACCTCTCCAACTGCTGCCTTAACCCTTTCTGGACTCTGGCAGCCGATCCCTCTTGTGATGGGTTTATTGGCTCAGTGCTCAGCTCTGAGATATCGATTTTCATATTGGAAGAAAAGATATTGTAAAGGAGGAAGAAACAGAAGTGCAAATATATATTTATATGAGTCATCCCAGTTGCCGTGGATGAGCTGAAGTTACAGATGTCTCCAGAAGGAGGCACTTTGTACATGCTCCCTTTTGGCTTGCAGGGGTTGATGCATCCCCGGGGTGCTGCCCAGACAGTGGGGCTGGGTGTGGAGTGGGTGCAGAGAGGGATTCCTAACCCACGCTCCTGTGACCAGGCAGTCTGGCCAAGTGACATGTTCCATTTTCAACGTGCTTAAAATAGCCATGCATTTTTATGGTGGGGCAGATGAATGAATGAAGCTCACTGAAAGTTCACTCCACAGTGGATGAAAACCACAAAACACAAAAAGAATCACTTGGCATGCATGCGCTTGAGCTAGTCAAAACCTTTTTACGGAGTCCATTTTTGCCAGGAAATGCAATTTTGGCAAAATTGAAATGTTTTGTCAGAACATGTTGATATTGAGGAAATATTCAATCCAAACAAAGGAGACCATTTATTCTGGATTTTATCTTTGTGCCATATTTTGTTTTGCCTTTTCTATTAGCACATGCTACTGATTTTATCTGGTCTTCAGCCCATATTTCATAGCAGCATACTTTAATTTTTCTAATATTCTTCTTGCACAATTTTCCAGTGCTATCCAAAGGAAATAGTTCATAGTTCTAAATCAGAATTTCTCAATTTCATTCTGTAGCAAGTTTTCAAAATTTACATATGTTGTAAGGCGGGAAAATTGAAATACTGGCATTTTCTCTGAAGTAGAAACTCAAGCATCTCAAAAAGCTTTAACAAATACCTACAGCTGTTTGTAAAGCTCCTAGGCATGTTGAGCAACCTCAAAAATTTGCGAGTAGTAGCCAATGGAAACCTTGAGTAGTTTACTGCAGTGGAAAATCCATTACACCTTCAGGTGGTCTTTCATGGGGTAAATTCCTTTATCCAGACATCTCTCTAGGTTATGCTTGACTGCCTACCAACCTATTAACTTTTAGCTGTGAACGATCTTTGTAGTGTTTGTGCACCTTCCATATAAAACAATACCAAAGTATTAATTATAGTCTTTCTTCTCTAAATCTCCTAACACTGATGAAACCCACCGTTGAGAATACTAATTTAAGAATACCTGAGATAGACGCCAAGATTTTAACCATTATGGCACATAGTGGCACTCAGAACATGTCAACATAACGTGGTACTTTAAGGACATTTTGCACATAGCTGCCATTTGACTTTCTGCATGGCTCCCAACAGTGGAACTGATGCTAACTGCAAATACAGTAACAATCAGTCAATTTCAGTATGATCTATAGATACTGATTGTGGTGGGTTAACCTCAGCTAAGGTCCAAACTCCCACCCAGCCACTCACTCACCCTCCCTTCTCAGCAGGACAGAGGGTGAAAATAAAGACAGGGAAGTTCGTTACCAGTTATTGTCACAGGCAACATACTTGACTCGATTTATTGACAATTAAAGTAGATTTGGGTAGTGAGAAACAAAAATGAAAAATAAAACAATACATCATCCTCCCCTCTTTCCCAGGCTAAGCTTCATGTCTTCACTCTTGACTCCTGCGACAGTGCAGGGGGTCAGGGCGCTGGGGCTACGGTCAGTCCATTGCAGCTTCTCTCTGCCGCTCCTTCCTCCTCACTCTTTTACCCCGCTCCAGCATGGGCTGTCCACAGGCTGCAGTCCTTCAGGAAACTTCCACCTGCTCTGGTGTGGGGTCCTCCAAGGGCTGTGGTGTGGATATCTGCTGCAGTGTGGGCTCTCTGTGTGCTGCAGGGGAATCCCTGCTCTGCCTGGAGCACCTCCTCCCCCTCCTCCTTCTCTGACCTTGGTGTTTGCAGGGCTGTTTCTCACTTCTTTTCTCTCTCCCTCTGCCTGTCTGGTGTTTTTTGCCCTTTCTTAAACATGCTTTCCCTGAGGTGCCACCAACCTGAGGGGCTCAGCTGTGCCCTGTGGCGGGGCCATTGGAACTGGCTGGAACTGGCCGTGTTGGGCATGAGGCAGCCCCAGCCTCTCCTCACAGAGGCCCCTGCGGCCCCTGCTGCCAGCACCTCACCAGGGACACCCATGCAGTAATTTAGTTTCCACACACCCCTATATTTCACAGTAGCTCCTGTTCTCCACCTGTCATCACAGGCAAAATGTTAGTAGCTTTTATAAAAGGTGAAGAAACCAAGGCTGTCAAGTGGAAGTCTCTTTCTGGGCACAGGAGTCATTGCAGTGATGGTCCGTAGCAGTCTCAAACTGGAAGTCCTAACAGCAGACTAAAGCTTTTCTGCCAATCCTAGCATGTGAGCCATCCTCGCTGAGCCAGCCCGGCTGGTGCCCTGGGTGCTTGGCAGCTCAGGAGGAGGCTGCCAAAGTTCTCCAAGTCCCACTGGCCCCTATTTGGTTCAGCTACCACGTTCCCCCAGAGCCCTTGATGGGCATCTTGTGCCCCAGAGCCCTGAACCCTGCCTTGGTGGCCCCCTGCTCCTTTCTGATTGCTCACGCATATGCTCAAAACTCTTTCCTCATTCCAGCTTTGGGTTCCTCTGAGAAGCCATTGTTGGTCAGTGGCAGGTGGAAAAAAACAGGGAAAAAAACCTGAGGCCCCCCAAAGCAGATGAAAACAGTGAGAACAGGGAGCCTTTACCCCTTCACAAAGAAATATGAAACTATTTCAATGTCTGTGGAATATGATTAGTTTATTTCCTAGCCCTTATTTCTAGTAAACAATGAAATTATTTAACCTAGTAAGTACTTTTAGGATTGAAAGTTGGCTAACATATCTGAGGCTTAGACATCTCTGAGTCTTCTGAGGACGTAAGCCAAAATCTGGTTTTGTGTGTGAAGGAAGATCCCAGAGTACTGAATGAGGCTGGACACAGGGAAACAGAGTGTTAAGGCCAGATGTAGAGCGCCTAATACTTAGGTTTCTCATAAAGGCCAGAACCACTGGGGAAAGCAAACCCACAAGGGCCACAACTGTTTGTTTATTTGAGCCAGTTCCTGTGGCGAGATGTTCAATATGGTAGAAAAGGAGTAGCTGAAGTTGTGCCTTTGTCCTGTGCAAGGAGCAGCTCTGCAGGGACACCCTCTGTTCAAAAAAATGTGTAGACATGGCATTTCAGGACATGGTTTAGGAGGCATGGTGGTGTTGGGTTGATGGTTGGACTTGATGGTCTTAGAGGTCTTTCCCAACCTTAATGATTCTGTGATTCTATGATTCTGTTTTAGGGTGGAAAAGTGGTCTCTATGTTTTATGGAGGAGTGGGCTACAGGGGAAAACTGGTAGACCTATGACACTTTTTTGTTTTTCTTATCTCTGAGGGAAGATAATTATACCACCAGGAAATATAATTGCACTCAGCATTACTCTACAGTGATTAACTTAGATGGCACCTTGCAAAATCGGTTTAGTTGGTGGGTCCACTGCCTCCTTCGAGAATGGCTCAGCAGCCATGATCCCACAGATTTGCACATGGCCTATTTACACGGGTTGTCTGGTGGGATGTAGCTTAGCCCCATGAATGACTCTGGGCAATTTGCACAGTGCTCCTGAATGCACTTCCTGCATTCCTTTTAAGAGGCAGGGACCAAACCAGGCAGATTGCACCAGCCAAATATTTCAGGCTGTATATAATCCTCCATGAAAGAAAGCTACAAGCTTTTAACCATGTGTCTGTACTGTTGAGGAATTGGCTGCAATGTTTGTATCTGCCCTATTGCTAAACATATTTAAGTATGGGTTTGAAAATTACATTCCACTGAAACGGAATTGTACAAAGTGCTATAAAAATTGATTGAGTTATCATATTTTAATAGTCATTTTAAAGTACCTAGCAATCCATTTCAACCTAGAGTAAACCAAGCCCCTTGATAATTAATAATTTACCACTGAGTGAATAATTAATGTATAATTAATACCATTAGCTTGTACTTCTAATAATCCACGATCAAATCAAAGACATGAAAACACTGTGTGGTCCAGTCTGCAAGAAAAGAAAGAACACCACTGTTTTATAGTGGGGAAAAAATGAGATGCAGGGAGATGAGCTGAGGTTCATATCCTGAAGCAGTGGCGGGTCAAGAAGGGAACGCAGTAACTTCACCTCTGTTTGGTACTTGAAGCTCTGGATTGTCCTGCTTGAGGGGACTCAGTGACGAATAATTAGGGATGAATGTATAGCTCTGAATAAAATCAGTTTAGGCTTGAAAAAAAATCACTGTCTTGGAGCGAGAATGACTTTTTTTCAGTCTCTGAAATTTTAGTCAATATTTTGTTTTCCCTCATTTTCACGAACTACTGAAATCTCTTGTTTCTGTTACTGGAACATTACAAGAAAACTCTTCTTTTGTGCCTTCTGCTCAGATGATTCCATCCCTAATGGCCCTGATGATCTTCCAAAGCTCCAGAGGTTCTGCTGGAAGGAAATCTGTGATTTTCAATGTTACTCATTTATGCTACTACAGACTGGATGCCTTCACAGGACAATTCTTACAAGAACATTTGGAGCCCATTTCTCTCTCTTCTCACAGGCAAGATTCCCACTTAAACTAGTGGTGTCTTCTGCCAAAGAAAGAGTTTGAATCCTCTGAGCTCAAATGTGCTCCCAGCAGGGTTGGTGGAGTTAGGTCTTGACCTTGAGTGACTGCCCAATAATGCCCATCCCACTCAAACAAAAACTGAAGAAACTGTTTGAAAGATATTGTAAAAGAAAATGGACCTATTGAGAGGCTGGAAAGGGCTTGTATCTCAGAGGTAAAATAAAGTTCAAACGTAACTCAGACATGGAGCTTTAAGAGCAGCAGCAAGAGTAGTTAATGAAAGATTAGCCCTAATGTTTTATTCCTCCCCTCAAAGCATTATTGTTGAATAAGGGGGTCCTTTTAGATGTGAGATTACAAAGTGTTTGCTTTAAAACACAGCCTTTAAAAGAAATTCCATAGCTTATTGTAACATCTGAGGAACATTTTATAAGTGTCTAGGAGTATTAAGAGTATACTTTGCCCTTTGGGCTTCAAGTTCTGCCAAATGTGTGCAATGCAATATCCAGCATTTATGGACCACAGTAGAATTGCGGCAGTCTACCTACACAGGCACCTACAGGCAAGGGCACTTTGTGCAGCTTTCTCTGGCCTGAGTTCCACAAACTATTCCCATATCTGTGTGGGATGTCCATCCTCAGTGACCAAGGCATCACAGTCCAGGAAAGCTAAATGGGTGAGAATGGGAAAAGCCAAAAGAGCTAGGAGCTGTAGTGCCAGCACACATTACAGCCCCATACCTAATGGGACTTGTAACAACAATAGTAATGCTTGTACTTGTTAAAAAGATTTTGTCAGGAAAATCGAGGTAGTTTAAAGTTTATGATTCCAAATACACTTCTGGGCAGGTGATCAGCAAAATGTGGCCAGAAAACTATGACTGCTTAATGGCACCCAACAAGCAATATGTTTTTTTCAGTTGTTATTTTGTGTTTTAATCTGTGTGGATGTTTTTTTCAGTGATCCTTCCATGTTTCACTTTTGGATACAGTCTATGATGATCTTCACCGTAGCAACATGTAAGAAAAGACACAGGTGGAAGATGTGGTTTGAAATAAAAACTAGCCCGTAGTCAAGCCTACTTAACAATCAGTCAGACACTGATATTACAGTATAAAGGGGTAACAAAAAAGGGCTGCAATTACATGTTTTCCTACGTGGACATGAACAACTTGTAGATTCAGTCATTCTCATTATATACATTTTTGCTTCATAGGTTAATAAGTAAGGCTTTCTAGGTTAATGAATAAAACTTTTAGTCTGTAGAACAGAATCAAACTGATCACCAAGACAACAGAGGCACAGAAAATTAGCAACTGTTTTGGTCTTATTTAAGTTGGGCTTATGTTTTATGGTCTTGGGTACATGTGAGTAAGCATGGAAGCCAAGAACCATGCTCCACCTAGAAGGCCAGCCTAGCACTGCAGCATGGAGTCCAGCCATGCAAATGTGTGCATGAAAAAAAGGTCAGAAAAATGTATGTTGAAAGTAATTGGTAGAAGGTCAGCTTTTCAGAGGTGCTGAATGCCTGATTTTCCAAACTGGAAATGTGAAAGTATAGCACTTCTGGAAATATGATCCACATGAGCTGTAACTGCATTGCAGTTACATAATGGAGTGAATTTAAGACTTGAGCAGTGCTGTCCAACAAATTAAAAGCTTAGTTTGAAGTGCAGGGGTTTTTTGTGATCTATTTTTCTCCTTTCATTGATCCCCATAAAAACTGAAATTAAGGCTCTATCCATGTAGTTCAAATTTGCCAAAATGTCCTTATGAATGTTCTGTGAAAAGCCCTAGTTAGGAACAACTGTGAAATTCTCATTACAAAGAGTAATGAAATCATTCACCTCTTATACAGTTGCCTTACATGTCATACAAGTAAACAATCAGGAAATGTACAGTAACAGATCTTCCCAATGATCTTTTGGGAGTTCTGCCATCCATCATTTAACATCCTCTTATGCTAACCATTTCCCAGTTTTTCTGTCCTTCTCCCTTGATTGACTTGACTGACCTTGACAAAAATGGGGGGACCAGAACAAGATGACAAAGACAAAATACAATGAATCAGAAAGAGAGAGCAAGATTGCTCAAACTAATAGACGAAGTGGCCGAGATCTTTCAGAGCAGTAGTCCATTCTGAGAACAATTGGACAAGGTTACCAGGGCATTGCAAAGTTTGATCTCGTGATATAAAAAGGCCAATATGCAATCATGTCTTCAATTTTATTTAAAAAAAAAGTCATCAGCATCTTCACTAGTGCAAAACCACGTGCTGAAAAACAAGTTGCTGAAAAGTAGCATCTTGTCCACTTCTTCTGTCCCTATCAGACATTGATGTGGCAGTTGACAGTCCTGATGATCCTGCTTCCACATACTTGTTCTCGATGTCGTACTTGTTGTCTTTGAACTCTCGCATAGAACAGAATAGATTCATAGAATGGTTTGGGTTAGAAGGGACCCTAAAGATCACCTCATTCCAAATCCTCTGCCATGGGCAGGGAAGCCTTCTACTAGACCAGGTTGCTCAAAGCCCCATCCAGCCTGGCCTTGAACACTTCCAGGGATGAGGCATCCGCAGCTTCTCTGGGCACCCTGTTCCAGTGTCTCACCACCTTCATAGTGAAGAATTTCTCCCTTATACCTAATCTAAATCTACTCTCTTTCACTTTAAAGCCATTACCACTTGTTCTATCACTACATGCCAGACTGCTATTGATATTTCACTTAAAAACTTGGAAAAAAATAATGGAAAATATTTCCTAATAGTTTTTCTTTATTATTTTTTAGGCAGTGATACTGGGATATGAATCAGAAAGATCCTATGTCGTAACATACTGTCCCACAGTATTTAAAATGCGTGTAATTCTAAAGCATAGATCCCACCCACTGCCCTTACATTAATTCCTATGGGAATTAATTATTTTGCTATCTGTCAAGTCACTATTTGTTGCACTTTTCAGGAATGCATGCTCAGTGAGTAGTAAGATACGTTTGTATCAGGAAATCCCCTTCTGTGTATCTAATGCCACAAAAAAAATTCATATTCTCTTACTTGTAGTTACATAAGATGGGGAGATTTAGAAGATTTATAAGCTGTTAATCAAGGAAAAAGACTCTATACCCAAAAAAAACATGAGCTAAAAAGTTAATTCAAGTTAATGGAAGACTTTTATAGCTCATAGGACCTCTGTTTAAAATATCCATGAAGATACTACACAGTACTGATCACAATGGTATTTTAAGCTCTGACTTAGCAAAGACTTAAGCACGTGCTTAACTTTGGTTAAATCAGTAATCCCACTGAATTCAGTGGGGCTGAAAGACACGCTTTTAAGTTTTTTAAGCCTAAAAGTCTTAGTGGATAATGTGAAACTGGGAGAAGTGACAACATCAGGGGTCACAGGGAAAACTTTCTGCCCAAGTCCTGGTCTGGATGGACTTCCCACACCTCCAGAGGTGTGAAGCATTGCTAGCATTACTGCTGTTGCTGCCCTCAGCAGCAAACAGGAATAAGGCTCTCATTTTGCAGTGTGCTGCCTGCTTTGTACAAGTAGAATGAAATAGATTCCATCAGACCAGATTTCCCACTGGCATTACCAACAGACCAGCACCAGACCACTACTTCAGAGATATTGAAAAATTGACGGGAGTTTCTAAATAAGACAGCCTTCAACATTCCTTGTTAATAGGTGTATCAGAGTTTTTAGTAAATATTTATGTAGCAGCCTCCAGGATTAGAAATCAACACTGCTGCTTCCCTTTAAAGGTTGAAAACTCAGCTGAAGCAAAGTGAAAGATTTTACCACACTGCTGCTGCTCCCCGTGACTGTTAGCATTCAGTGGTGTGCAAGCTGACAGACGGTATTGATTTTTATTACTTTGAACATTTCTTCATAGAAAAGGAGCAACAAAAAGGAGTAGAAGAGAAATAATAGCAATTCTTGTTTTCTCCAGCAGGACTTCGATCTTACAAATTCAAGCAGCAAAAGAAAGGAGTAGTCTATTCCATTGCACTCTGTTAGAAAATCCACATTTATCATCCTTGTTATTATATCTCTAACTTCAAACCACAATGAGAGCATGTGCCTCATGACAGCATAGCTTTAAACTTCTGGTATCTAGTGTTGGCTCCTTGAGACCTTAGGCTTCTCTTCATGTATTTTTAATCCAAAACAGCTTCATCCAAAGCCATTTTCATTCCAAAGTGAATGGAAAGGCTATCACTGAGTTCAGGGGCCTTCAGAGCAGGCCCATAAGGATCCTGATGATTAGCTGATAACAAATTTGTCTGAAATTGAAGGCCATTATCTATGCTATGTTGAAACAAACCTCTGGAGTGTTTATGAGCCTGGTTTGTTTCCTTTCCTGCCTGTCTTGACTTAACTCTTGGCTGGCCTGGGCATACACGATCCTATAGATGACGGAAATGGTGTTCCAGTTGTACCTCAGGCCATGCCTGAAAGCTCACCCTATGGCAGATAGGCAATTCATCTCCTGGGGCAGCCATGGCACCATCCTCTGCAGGCAATATAGGCGTAGTTAATATGAGTGTGCCACTTCAAATAATTTTATGATCTAGATCCATATGACTACAGGCAAAATTGTAAATTAAATGTAATATTGCTCATGAACAAGGATTTTCCCAAACACTATCCAAACAAACATTAAGAAGAAATTTCCTGTATGGACTGTTTATGTTGTAACTATCCAAAGTTGGCTTTTCTATGCCTTCAGAAGTAGCCACTCTCAAAGACAAGCACAACTGAGTACATCCAGCTATTTGATCTCTGAGGGAAATTCTTCTGTTGTTGATGTCCTCAGGTGTGTTTCCCAAATGTTTTGGTGTGTTAAAATTTATTATCTATGCATCTTTCCTGAGTCACCTAGTAAGCATTGGCTTTTAGACATTGAGCTTGTAAGAGCAGTATCTCAAGGCTGAAGCCAATACCAGCACCTTGAAGTGTTTAATTAGTTTTCATGTGCAGCTTTTATCTCTCTGCTCTAAACATACAACTGTCACACATGTCATTATGAGTAAGAGATCTTAGGCAGAAGCCTACAATAGCAATTCAATGACCCACTTGATGGGATTGTTGCCTAAGGTGAAATATTACAATGCATAACTAAGGTGGACAGCAATCACTTTCCTTTTCATAATACATGGCATCTCTGCTCTTTGAATGGGGGTCAATCAGTGAAAAATGGTTCTCCTGCCTCATCATCTGCTCCTGATCTAAGATAATTCAACCGACATGTCTCAGTCCTGGCCTCTAGCATTTTGTACTCTTTAATGGGCCTTCCATTTCAGACATGAGGATAGCATCCATCTCACCAAATGTTAGATGATTGTACGTAGATATCTGAGTTAGGGCTTTAGGTGCCCTTCATTATAAATGGAGAGAACTAGAAACTTCTGGTATGTGATTTATTAGCACTCTTTTAAAAATCAGCATTAAGATGAGTTTTCTGTTCTTCTCCATGCACTAGAAAGGGTTTTTAGATTAATATCTTTGATGTAAACACTGACATTGAGGGTGACTGATGTTAGATAAGGTGAACCCAATCCTAATCTGGTGAATTTATGAGAGGACTGCATGCCATATAAAAAAGTAAAATGCAATATTGACTTAATCTGCAAACCTGTGCCTCATGGGACAGATTGCACTGGTTCAGGTTGCTATTTGTCATAAAGCAAAATATTGTCTGCCTCTGCACAGTACAGATGCCAGAAGGGTGGCAGATGAGTACCATGTGAGGATCTGGCCTTCAGTGCCAGCACTCCTCTGCTGTTTTAGCAGAGTAAAGCCTTACTGGCCAGCACAGTTGAGCTGCTTTAAATGTTTTACGATTTTCTCAACTGAAAGAAGCCACATGGGCCACAATGTAAACAAATAAATGAGAACAATAAGATGCAGACAACAGAGATCTGCAGTCCCCTTCCTCCACATGATCACAACGCAGGTGGAACGACTGCTTTCTTTTACAGCCTTTCCCTTTGAAGTATTACGTATCAGCTGCAAAAAGAGGAGGAAAACATTAATCAGGAACCCTTAGTAAATAGTACTCCAAACTAAGTTGGTGAGACCTTTTAATTTTCCTCTGTACACAGGCACAGAGTAAACAGGTTAATCAGTTTAAGATTCTTTTATGAGGTCACTGTGCTCAGTATGATTAACTGGAGATGAAATTTGGCAGGCAACACATTCATAATATGATCTAATCATGTTTGGTAGTGTGGGGAGGGAAATAAAGAAATTGGCTGAGAGAGGATTGCTTAAAAATTGGCAACCTTGCAAACACTGTAACTTCTCTATGGAAATCTCATCAGAACGATGAGCCAGCCAGCATTTCCGAGCCTGTCCAAATTTTTCCTTTCAAAATATTTGTGCCTGAGGGAAAATGGATGACTTCTATTATTGGATGGCTCTTGCAGTGCACTTCAGTACTGACCTGAAGTATCCCTTGCTATTTCATTATTGGACTATGAACTGCTCTGCCAAAAAGCCTCACTCCTCAATCCCTCCTTTTCTTTCAGGCCTAGGGTTCATAGGTATGCTGGAATAGTCACATAAAAACAGTCAGGCCAGACAAGATTAAGTAGCCTCTTTGTATAGTGTTCAGCCTCCAGAAATGACCAAGACCATATATTTCAACAGATATAGGCAGGAAACTTACTGGGATAACCTGTTCCAGCTTACAGTTCTATCCTGTTCTCCACTAATGAAGACTAACTCAACTCCTGAAGTGTTTATGGTTTAGCAATTATACTCCTTACCTCTTGCTATCTACATACATGTCTAATATCCCTTTTAAACTTGCTAAGATTTTGGTCCCAGAGGCATGCAGTGGAAGTGATCAATTGTGTAACTACATGTTTCACCAAGAATCATTTGTTTCATTAAATTACCCTTTGATTCTGTGTTGGTTTTGGCCGGGATGGAGTTAATCCCCTTCACTGTAGCTGGTACAGTGCCAGGGGCACAGAGATGCTTCCGTTGCTGTTAAGGAGCGGCTCAGTGTCGCTAAGGAGCGCCTGTAGCAGCCAGGGGCCTTCCCAGCTTCCCGCTCTGCCACGAGGGCAGGAGGCCGGGGGGCGGGGCCACAGCCGAGACAGCTGCCCCCGGCCGGCCAATGGGATGTTCGTTCCCTACCGTGGGGCGCCGGGAGCGGGACATTAGCGGGGGCCGGAGGCGCGCGGGGGGGCGGTCGCGGCTCGGGGACTGGCGGCGGCGGGTCGGCGAGCGGCTGCGTCACGTGCGGTTGGTTTTGGTGGTTCCTTCCTCTGCCCCGGGTTTCGTCTCTCTCGTTATTCTCCTTTCCATTCCAGTGCTGTTATTATTGTTTTATTTTAATTATTAAGCTGTTCTTAACCCACGAGCTTTACCCTTCTGATTCTCTCCCCCATCCTGCCGGTGGGGAGTGAGCGAGCGGCTGTGTGGGGCTGAGCTGCCGGCTAAACCACAACAGCCTCCTAAAAACCAAGGCAAACGCCTAAACCGTACCTCTCTAACATTTTCTTGATTCAGCAGGTTACTATTTTTTTATAAGGTAATTCTCTTTTTTTTTTTTTTAATTGCTACCAAGAGACCAGTTTAATGTTTTTTCTCTGCCTCTCCCTTTTTCCTCTCCATTCTCTAGTCCCACAGCATCCATTTGAAATGCAGTGAGTGGGATGACGTGAGTATCCCCCAGGGGCCATCCTGCTGATTAGATCAAAGCATCTCATCTTTCTCTTGATCATGCTCTCTTCTGTCCATGTTTGCTGGGCTACAGCTGCCGCTGCAGCCACCACCTCTTTGGCCTGCCCAGAGCAGGACCCACCCAGCTCACTTGTCTGAGCTGATATAACTAACCTATAACTGAGAAGTGCAGAGGTAACTTACTCTTCTGATGCTTGTATTGAACTCTGCTTGTCATGTTGTATGTTTCCCTAGACCCTTGCTTAGACTATGCTTGGACCCTTTGCAAGTTCCTGATAGACATTCCTTGGTCTGGACTGATCAACTCAACCTCATGCTATCTGCCACAGTTGCTAGGTCTCAGCTCACCCCTCTTTAATATGTGTTTTAAATGACATATGAATTTACATCCATGTTAGACACCTCGCTACACTTAAGTTGTCACGTATGAGGAAAAAAAAAAAAATTTGTTCCTACTCTTTCTTCCTGTCTCTCAGAGTTTTGACCCATATACTTTGTTTCTCAGCCATGATAGTTTAAATTTATTTCTGACCTTCTATAAGGCACCTCAGAAGGGGCTGCAGGGAAATCTAACTGAGCTATGGCAACCAGCTACCCTCTACCTGCCGCTTTACCATCATGTAAATTCACTGGATTTCTGTCTTGCAATGCCCATTGCTATTCTGAGCCAAGAGCTCTTCACAGTGCTAGCACAGCTACCATTGTCTTCATCTGCTGCAGCCTTCGATGGTTCCTGCTGAACTCCTGTCTTCACCTGCACAATTCCCTATTATTTACGATGTGGATCTCACTGTCAAGTGTACATACAGCCCCATTGGTATGAGCGATCAGTGTGAGCATTGCCTAATTCTACCACAGGAATTATGATTTTTTTTTTTACTGCTTCATGCACTTTTTTCCCATATCCTCAAATATTCAGGCATTAGGTCCCATCACAACATCACTTCATGTATCTGAAATTTTTGCAACAAAAAAATTTGCTTACATTACAAATGCGAAATAATAGCACTTCTGTCACTAAAGAATGATTCATTATTCTGTAGAGCTTTGGCAACATGACAAAGGGCAAATCTTCAGGAAAAGAGAATATTTTCCCAGAGTTAGTAAAATGTTCAACAAAATAAATATGAACTCCCTGGAGATCACAGACAGTGAACATCTAATTTCAGCCTTCACAGAAATGCATCATTGTTCCTTTCACTCTTTGTAGTTCCCTAGAATAAGGAATATATTTATGGAAGAGTAATCTCTAGATAGTGGGATTCCCATGAAAGACATTTACCTTTTTACCCTCTTTCGACTCTTTAGAAACTAACACACGGGTGTTCTGAGTATTAATTGCCAGACAGTTATTTGGTCTGGGGTGCAGCCTCGGAAACACACTACTGGAGAGATTCTTTCAGCATTGCAAATTGCCTATGATTTACCCATCTTACCTGTTGTGTAAATAACTTTTAATTTATGAAACACAGTATTAAATAGGTGCTGTGCCATTGTGACGACAAACTCCATAGCACATTTTGCAAGTACCTTTATTCAAGGCACAAATTCTGCTTTGGAGCAGATGCCCTGGTTCCAAGCATAAAGCCTGGCTTCCAGAACTGCTCTGCCATGGCAAGTGGGCCTGTTGCGTCTCAGCAAGTGCCTGCCAGAAAGGGAAGGTGTCAGTCATTAAACCTTACTGACAGCCTACTTAAGGGAAACACTTGGAGAGGATGGGCTGGCTACAAGTGTTCCTTAGCTCTGCCAACTTATCTGCAAGAGAGAAAGGGGAAGTGGAAAGTGGAAGATGCCTAACATCAAAGCAAAAGGGGCAGATGTTTGTGATGGGCTGTAGAAAACTGAAGAATTCACAAAGGAGAGGAAATGTTAGCAGGTGATAGGATCAAAGAAATGTTTTCACAGCAGAAGGTCTTCTCCTAATGTGTGGGAATAGGCAGTCAAAGCAAGCTGTTCTATAGCAAGGAAGACAAGAGTGAGAGAGAGAAACACTGTGACTGAAGAATGAAGTAATTTTCACTCATTGGTCAAGTCAAATGCCCGTCAGAGAAAACTAAGATACAGGCATTTTTCACTACATTGTCCATCACTTTTTTTTGTTCTTTTGCTTTTGTTTAAGTAAATTATTGTATTCTGCAAGATTTCACATCCAGAGTGATTACTTTCCCTGCCATGGGAGTTACAATATTATCCCAAACACCATCCAGGCAGAAATTCCAGGAAGAGATGCTTCTATTCCTGTGTGCCACAGGATGGCAGGAGCAAAGCTACCACAGTGACACTTCCATAAGGGCAGTTTGGGCACTGCAGCAGCCTGCTGAAGAGGGCAATCCAGCATCTCTACAGATGGTGCCCTCAGACAAGCAGGAAGAGACAGCACCTTATGGGGAGGCCCAGTCATGACCTGGTGGCTGGCTGGTATGGGGAACTGCACCAGAAACAGGCAACCCTATCCTATGGTGGAGCATACACAGGCAAAAAAGCTCTCAAACAGATGCTTTTCTTCATAAGGATAACATTCACAGTTAGATGGGTCCTTAAATGCTTTCTTGAATGGGGATAGATGAAACATGTTCACCAGCCACAGTTGTTGCACTATTATGAGGGGAAGAACTGTCATATCAAGATCATAATCTGGTTTAAATGGACCTATCAAATGTGAGGCCTACAAAGTTTTCAGATGTCTCCAGAAGTGTAATTACCTTATATTCCTGGCATAACGGATTAGCTGCTGTTTCTTCTTATCCTTTGATTTTTCTGTCCTAACTCAGTCTCTTGAAACATACTATCCTTGTGTAATATAGAGAAAAGATATGATTAAAATCACATGGCTAATAACATGGCACAGTTCACAGGAGGAGGAAAGTTATTGATTAAGCCAAGTGATACAGCTGGAAAAAAAGACATGCTTTCAAGCACACAAGCATGAGTGAGCCCAGAAGCTTGTCAGTTTTTCCCAGCCACATCATTTGGTATAACAAGAGCTATTTCCTCTCTCTGTGAACTGGCTTGTATGGATCCTCTGGGGCACAGTGTGGAGAATGCATTAGAAGCAAGGGAACCCACTGAAGTGTCCCTAGCATCCCACTATAAGTTGGCATAGCCTTGGGTGAAAAGTGCCTTGTTATGATCTATTTGCCTTGAAATTGCTCTTAGTTCAAGCCAGGATAAGATCAGCTACAAATAAAAGTACTTATTAATGAGATCCAAAATAGATAAAGTTGTTATAAAATGTATAAAAGGTGAAGCAATGGAAGGAAAAATACATTTGAGATTCAGTAGGGAGGGACTCCCTTTTACACTCTTTCTCCCTTTCTCTCTGCCTTTCTTCCAGCAGTTCTTTGCAGCCTTTACCCATGCTCACCTGGCAGGGGTGGTCTCTGTACATATGCCTTTCACCTTAGCCTTAACCTGCAGGAGGACTCAGCTGGTCAGATCGTGACAGCTCCCAAGCCTGGTTTCCCCTTGAAGCCTTCCAGGGGATGTGGGCAGGTGTGATCCCTCTCCCCGAAACAAATTTCTTTTCTATCCAGGCAGGAGCCTGATCATTCTTCATTAAAATATGGGTTGCTTGACTTTCTTGGGGACTTAAACATCTCTACAATGGACCAGGTGTTATCTTCCATTCTCTTCTGACCACTTGCCCATGCATTATGCTTCCTTCCACATCCTCCTGCTGGCATACATGTGTCAGTCTGCATTCGTGACCTTACACTGAATGCCGTAGTCATAGTAATCTGTACCTTAATGAATGTGCTTGATATCAGCATCTCTGTGGGATAACTGTATACATCTCCTGACTGGATTTTGACTGAAAGCAGACATGAAGGTAATTAACCTCTTTATGGCAATAGTGGATTTATGGTTGTTGACTGCAAATATCTATCTTCTAAGCATACTCAAATAAGTATCCTACCGTTGTGTCCCATAACAATTAATGAATGCTTTCTCACAGCTCTGACTATATCTCTTTTTTTATTTGAGGGGCTGAGACAGATGGACTGACAGATTAAGCTCAGGAGTGTATTTGTTTCCAAGGACTAAAATGAGATGCTTAAACAGGTTTTTGTTTCTATTCTTTTAAATTATGTTGTTTCCTCTAACAGTACCAGAGCGGACTCCCATTGGCTTCTGTTACTGCTGCCAGTGCCCACCCTTCTGCTGGTTAAATCTTTGAGTGGCAAGTAAAAAAAAAAAAAAAAAAAAACACAAACAAAAAACAACATAGAAAAATCAAATGCAAATAGCTGAAAAGCTTGGCTTCAGGAACCCGGATGAAGCGTTCGGCTCTTCTGTGCCATTCTGTAACAGAACTGTGGATAAAATCTGCAGGATTCTGCTTCCCTGAGCAGAAGGCACTCTCCATTTCTTGTATTCCCTGAATTAATTTTCCACAGTATTGCTGATTTCTGGAGGATGTAAGGCAGAGGTCTGACTAGTTCCCACCCTGATAAAACACCATAAGGCAACATCTTGCAAAGCTTTTCCATTGTGTCATTTTGTACGATATATGCAAAGCAATTGGTAGAAATTGTTATCTGGATAATGCACCTTTGTTCAGGACTTTTGGTGCTCCCAGAAAACCCTGCTGTCTGAGCAACCCCTGTTCTGATTTTATTTCATTACTTTAAACATTCTGGGATGTTTCAAGCCCAGAATCAGTTGCAAGGTTGTCTTCTCAAGGCTGAGGGGAAGACACGCAGCTGGGCTGCTTGCCACTTGGTGACTCTCCAGTCAGAAACTTTTGCCTTGACTGCAGCTCTTTTCTGACATTTCCTGAGGTATAAGGAGAAGCAGAAAGGTAAAAAGGCAAAAGGAGGTGCAAGTTGAGTCTGTGCTTGTCTTGTTCCTTTTTGACACAGATAAAAAAGGCCTGAAAAGTGGGACTTTTTCTCCTTCTCAAAGTCTTCATTCTCTTCTCTTTTTTTCACCTTTGAAGCATCAGAAAGGTCAAAGCTCATCTTTACTGCTTTTACTTGTGAAACTGCATGGACATCTGTGATATTGGATGTATAGAGCAGACTGAGCTGAATCTTTAGCAAATGGATATTTTTTTGCTCCAGGTTGCATTAAACATGTACTAACAAAACCCAGCATTTTAAACAGTCTAGATAAAATTTAGTTTCTGTCTCAGCTATTCATGCTATGCCTTTGTCATAGACATCATAATCCTGTTAGTTCTCAAGCTGTCCAGAGAGTCTGTCAGGAACTACAGTAGAGACAAGATCTGAATTTTTCATGTACAAAGTACCTGCTGAAAAGGTATCTCAAAATATCTATAAAATAAAAACTTTCAGGCTTTCTTTGTAGCTAGAAAAGGAAAGACATGGACCCATTTCTCCCTTTCTTGAGATAATCTCCAAGAGCTGGGAAAAGAGCTGAATTTAACTTAAATAAGCTCAGCTCAACTCTTACCAGGATGCCATGGCCCAGGCTGACCTGACAGTCCATGGCCACCAGTTTTGAGCTCTGACACAGATAACAGCCCATTCACTGCAGCACAAGAGCCAGCAAAGCTCAGTGCTGGGTCCTGCACTTTGGTCACAACAACCCCATGCAATGCTACAGACTTGGGGAAGAGTGGCTGGAAAGCTGCCCGGTGGAAAAGGACCTGGGGGTGTTGGTCAACAGCTGGCTGAACATGAGCCAGCAGTGTGCCCAGGTGGCCAAGAAGGCCAACAGCATCCTGGCTTGTATCAGGAATAGTGTGGCCAGCAGGAGCAGGGAAGTGATCATGCCCCTATACTCGGTTTTGGGCCCCTTAGTACAAGAAAGACATTGAGGTGCTGGAGCGTGTCCAAAGAAGAGCAACGAAGGTGGTGAAGGGTCTAGAGCACAAGTTTTATGAGGAGTGGCTGAGGGAACTGGGGTTGTTTAGTCTGAAGAAAAGGAGGCTGAGGGGAGACCTTATCTCTCTCTACAACTACCCGAAAGGAGGTTGTAGTGAGGTGGGTGTTGGTCTCTTCTCCCAGGTCACTAGTCAGAGAAAAAGCGGAAACTGCTTCAAGCTGCATCAGGGGAGATTTAGATTGGATATTAGGAAAAATTTCTTCACCAAAACGGCTGTCAAGCATTGGAACAGGCTGCCTGGAGGTATTAAAAAATATGTAGACGTGGTGCTTAGGGACACGGTTTAGTGGTGGACTTGGCAATGTTAGGTTTATGGTTGGACTCGATGATCTTTAGCGTCTTTTCCAACCTAAATGATTCTATGATTCTAAGAATTTGCTGATTTCTCCTGCTCTGGGTCTGTAGGCTGCCTTCCAGATACAAGAGGCACATAGCTGACGTAGTGAAAAACAAAAACCTTTCAGTCATCAGAAGATGTTCATATGAACAATAAAACCTCTGATCCCACTGACTATTATTTTTAAAATATTGAGTTCTACCTCCATGCAGTATATATCAGGGTTGCATTAGGAAATAATGTCACAGAGATTTCCATTGTGCCTTGAGCAGTACTCTACCAACACTTAATACAGACAGAAGCTGTTCATGTGTGTACAGAATAGGCAGGCAAGTGAAGCTGAAAGCACTGGCACTATGTTATCCTCTAGGAGCTGGCACAAGATGAGAACCCTAGTCCTGAACAGAGCTGTGTGAAATGTGCTCAGCTGAAACACAAAATTGCATGGAATGAATGTTACACACTTGAAACCCAGCAGTTTGGTAAAAAGGATCCCTTCATCTGGAATGTACCTGGCCCCAGTTCTGAGGAAACTTGGATGAAATTGTGAAAACCATAAACAGCTTTTTTTTTTTTTTTTACTTGGAAATTGCTGAAAGTCGGGGAACACAAATCCACTGAGACAGAAGCCAAAGAAAAAGTTCGTCATTATTCTCATTTACCTTTGTACCCACCTCTTCACGATGCCTTGCCAGGACACACATTGAGAAGTTTAATAAGTCCTTGGATGAAGGAACACAACTCTTCTTTCTGTACAGAGAAAGCAGATACATTTTGGTGTGACACCAGAGAGTTATTCAACAATGATGTTATTTGTACAAATGAGAGACTTTGTCCAAGAGGAGGATGTCTGTGATGCTGATAAAGCAAGTTATCTGTAACTTCTATATGATGTTTTTCCTCCTTGGATATCAAAGGACTTCACAAAGGAAGGAGGATATTCTTATCCTGTCATTATAGAAAAAGAGAACTTATACAACAAGAAGTGAAGGAACTTGTCCAAGATCAAATGGTAGATCAGGGGATGGAAATAACCACTGTCCTGTTCCTGTCCCCCATGATTACCCTGCGCTGCAAAACATGTTGAAGGTGGAAGTTGCTTCCTCAGCCTCTCTCCCACAGCAAGGGCCTTGGGGTAAGGGCGATATTGCCTTACAGGTGGAGAAAATTGGCTGGTCCAGGGAAGACATGCTTAGAGCAGCTGAATAAGAAAAAGAGATGGGGTCACTTGCCTGAGATTGAGATGTCATTGCCATTGGGTGCTGAGAAGCAGAGTCTTGTGATGTCATTTTTTTTTAATTAAAAAACCAGTTAAACACAATGGAGAATTGCTCCATTTTTTACAAGGAAATACGTCTGTTTCACAAAGATGACTTCCAAATTATTACACATACATCATTAGGAGGTAGCAGCTCCAGGAGCCTGGAAATCCAGGCACTGAGCTTTGCAATGTGATGTGCTGCAAGGGACCAGCCTGTCAATACCTTACACAACAAGTACACCCAGTGGTTATATGGAAATAGCTTTGCCAGGTCTCAGCTCAGGTTGAAGCCTCATTATGGCGGATGCTGTACAATCTACACAGGAGAGATTCCTTGCCCAGATGGGTTATGGTCTCTCTAACAGAGACAGTTCAGAGCTTGAAGGCATATTGAAAGGGGATGCCTTGTCAAGGATCTCAAAGGAAGTTTATGGCAGAAGTGCAAACATATTAAATTGAGATCTGCTGAGCTGGAGCCTGTATCCTGACTTCAAAAGCCCCTGCCTTCCACTGAGCACTTTCAGACTACTTTTTACCTGTCTCTCCTCTCCAGATGTTTACTTAAAACTACTGTGCCATAATGGTTAGTGATTCAGATCCACAAAGGAAATAAAAGAAACAAGAGAAACCTCCTTTGGGCTACTCTGGATAGAAGTCAGAAGGTTTACGTATGGAAATTATCTCTTTGCCAGAGATTTAGGGGTTGAAGGGAGACCTGTGAAGTGTCGTTGCTAGGGCCAGGATAAACTGGGACAAACCCCAGCATATCCTGAACACATACGTCATTTTCAACAGGGAGCTGTCAATTAGCACAGAGCAAGTCAGTTGTCTCTGCTCTTTGGGGAAGGGAGGTATCTCTCTGTGACTCAAGAGCGGATGGTTTGGTGGCGGCAGCTCAGCCAACTTCCATCACTGGATTAACAAATTACACAGATATGTTCCCTCCTTTGTATTTACAGCACATGACTGGAAAGAAGGCTCAGGAAAAAAAGATAATGTGAGAAGAGCTGAGTTTCCACATGTAATGTCAGCTGAGTGGCCAGAAGGGATACTGATGAAAGCCAGCAGCCTGCAGCAGGATGCTGCCTGTCTGTCTACCTCTAGTGCATATACCTTGCTGTTCAAGGGCATAGGATCTCATCTCCTAATCCCAGATAAAACACAGCATTATAAACTACTGATATTTCCCTTTTTCTAATTTCCAGTGCTTAAATTAATGCTGAGCCTGTGTCTTTAAGCCCTGTTTGTTGCTCCTCTTGTTGCCATAGCATTTAGTGTTTCCATGTTGGAGATTTACTTTTTTTTTTTTCCAGACATTACCCCATCAGCACAATTCCAGACCTGGGATTCCAGCCACTTTTGGCTAAAGGGAAACTCATTTTGTTGCTATAAAAGTATCAAGCCATGTAAATGCCTGTGGCTCAAATTTAGGTCCCTGTGTCTAGGAATAGCAGCACAGCTGATGAGTGAATGAGAGGAGAGGAAGAAGCAAACAGACCACTGTGCATCTTGTCTCATTCCTCTGAGTCAACTTGTCCTCTCAAGGACAGCAAGAGGAACAGGCCTTTGCCATCCCCTGGCACAGCAGCAACCCTTATGTCTTGCCTCAGGGTTGCACCTGCAAGAGAGATGGCCAAGGCCAATGTGCCCCACCTGAAGTGCTGACCCACTGGGTCTGGTCTGAGCCACAGCTGGGAGAAGGAGTCACCCACTCAAGAATACAATGACTCAGAGGCAAAAGAAATTGCTCAGCTTGCCCTGATCCAAAGTCCAAGACAGCAGAAACTCAGCCAGCCCTTTAAGATGTGCTGGTCCATAGTTAGATCCAGCTTGTTACTAAGGTCTTTGCTGGCATGCAGTGGATGTGGGAGGAAGCATGACACCAGAGGCCCCTCCTTTGCTACATCCCACCTTTGCAGCCTGCATAACACTGGAGTAAAGTCTGCTCTCTGCACTCAGGGATGAGCAAGAGTAAGGGCCCCTCAAGAGACCAGAAGTGGCCGGTGTTAAGAGGAGAGATAAGCTGCGCCTTCTGAATTGAACTATCTTCTCCTGAATACCAGAGAGTTCAGAGGGAAATTTTGGCTGTGTAGAGTATAAATGCTGTGTTGCTTCTTGTGCTGGACTCCTGCAGCATCTGCAAAACCCTAGAAAACAATGGTGTGGAAAAGATACAGCTGTACCTGCAAAATGCAGATCCCAGATATTAACCCTGCCCTGAAATCACTGCACTGCTCTGAGCTTCTGGTTGCCTATCTGGAAAACAGAAGTAATGAATGTATATTTAATTGTCTTAGTAAAGTGTCTGCTGATAGAGGGATGGAAAATATGAGCTAAGCACAAAGTACCACTAATATTAAGCTATTTCTTACAGCATTGTTAACACTGCTTTCTGCAAATCATTGCTGTTGACTCACCCTGTCACTCAAATAATTTATGCTGCACAAAGTGTCGATCTGTTACATTGCAGCACAGATTGAAAGAAGAAGATGAAATAATCTAGGGAATATGGCATGAAGTTTTAAATAGCTCTAAGGAACAGCTACTGCTAGTTATTAACATTATACATTTTGCTAAATTACATAAAAATAATATTAAAATAATAAAGCATTTCAGCTACAGTATTACGTCATACTGTAATATATCAGAAGCAGCAGTGCATGCTAATGTATGAGGAAATGACATTTTAAAATGCAAATAATTTTAAAAGTGGGGAAAATTAAATTAAATTTGAAGTAAAATTGTGATGCAAACCCAATCATTTTCTACAGTGCTTTTTAAATTTTGAACACTTTTTTCATTCAAATTCTATTACTGAGCCTTGTGGATTTTGTGGAGAAGCAAATCCAAGATCATTCCTGGAACTTTTCTTGAGACTAAAATGGGAAGTGTGGTGCCAAACACAAACAATTTTCCTGTTTTCTACCTCCTTGTCTTTTCTTGTGGTTTTGGATGAATACTTACTGTCTAATATTCATGGGTTATGTTGCTGTACAGGGGCAACCCCTGAAAGAAAGTTTTTTCAATAAAGAGCTTGTTGGCCATACTACCATGATTTATTTTTATTACCACTAGATCCAGTATCTTCTCTTTTTGGGTTTTTTTTTTTTTTTACTTTGCACATGAAAGGAAGAAATGTTTCTGTCAAAGGGATAACTAGTCAAATCCTCAGGGTGAAAGTGTCTCATTTAGACTTTCTTGAAAGCCCAGGAGAAAAGACAGCTAATGACAGCAGCAAGACTGAGGGAGCTGGATAAATCATGGTTAGGGAAGTAGAAAATTATGATCAGCCATGCCGTTCCTCAGCAAGCAGGAATCCCCGAGCCTTACTACCAGAGCAGTGTGTAACCGCGCAGAAACTTGCTGCTGCAGCAGTGAAGAGCCACGGCTCTGAAAAAGCACAGGCAAGTGTTCTGGCTTCCCTGTGGAGACTCTTCAGTAGAGGCTGATAAGCTCTGGCATAGCACAAAGCGGGTCTGCAGCAGAGCAAGGATTACAGGTACGTTTGTTGGGCAGCCCAGACAAACGACTGGTGGACAAGGCCTGACCTTCCCGACAGATCCCCACCAGGGATTTCTGTTACCTGAACAGTTCACATCATTGTATCTCTATAGCTTCGCCAGGATCTGTAATGAAGTCTATTCAACTGGCCAACAAAGAGCACAACAAGTAACTAGCAAAGACTGAGAACTGCGTAAGGCTATCTGGATCTTCTCCTTTTTCAGGCTCCCTGGCTATTAGTGAACCTGCCAACTTCTAGGCAAGTCAAATCAGAGCCTGCTTTAAATACTAAGTGGGATATAAAAACATTTGTAAAATCGAGATGCATATTCAAGCAATGCTGTCTGACGCTGCACAGCAGAACTGCAGTTGTGAAAATGAAATCATGGCTTGAGAGGGGAAAACATAAGCTGCATCTAAAATCCTAAAGAGGATTTTAAAGGACCCTACAGAGGATCCTAAAGAGGATTGTAAATAAAGATACATGACAGATGGAGTTTCACGAAGATTGGAGACATACAACCATGTACTGAAACTGCACATAGCAAATCCTCAGCTCAAGTTTCTTATTAGTGTGGGTAAGTCAGGGTCGGGGAAGCCCTGGATACACCTTCTCTTCCCTAAGCTCCGTTCTGTATGTGCCAGGCTACAGATTATTTCTGTTCCTACCTCCTCACCAGCCAATCCAACTGCCCAGCTAATTGCCCTCTCACCAGCCAAGTTAATAGCCAAGCTAAATTCTATGTTCAGATTTTCACCAATAGAAATATCTTGGGAATTTTAATAGCACAACCCTTCTCCTACCAAAGTTGCCTGAAGGCAACTTCTACAGGCAATCAAATTTCCTGGAGCAAAGATTGATTCTGTCTTCTGGTGCTTTATTTTAAAGATCCAGACCCCAGATGATGTCATCTTTTTGCCAATTACACCCCTGTCAGCACAGTCAATTGTGTCCAAGACTACAGGGTGTCAAAGGCTCTGAGCTCCAAGAAATGTCTCAGCTGGCTCTTGGCTCCCCTTGGCTTCTGGACACAGCGCTCATGTGCACAGAAGGCAGTCACTATCTCATGTCAAAACTGACATCCCAATCTGTAGAGCTCTCATCACGAGGACTGATTTTGATTGTGTGGTTTTGACTTTCCCACACACAGTGATAGCCCCATGTGCTGCAAACACAAATCCTGTGCAAGCTGCACGGGGCAGAGGTATGATCCAAGTTAATGTCCTGCTTGTTCACAAAAGAACCTGACCTCTCTTGTTTCTGTGACTCCTTTTAGCTCAACACCTCATTGATTAAACACTTTGTTTTCATGTGCCTTTTGCATTGTTGAACTAATTTCATCCAGGGTGGGAAAGAAGTCTCATATAGACAAGTCCTGAGAGAGCTAAGCTGTTTATTTCTATGTTGGTATTCTGACCATTGAGCCCTACTAAAAACAATAAATCATCGAATAACTTACATTTAAGTAGAGACTCTTAGTGATACACTGACAGCATTTTAACTGCTTTGGGCATTTCAGAGTATTTGACCATGAGCAGACTCAACCTTGACATTTTAAGCTAATAAAGCAATTAAGATGGGTGTTGCACATTAGATATTGTTTTGTTTCTGAGCAGAATTCATAATATAAGCCTATCTGAGCATGTTGCAGCTGTAGTCTTAAGCATAGCCTGAGCATCATCCTCACACTGCATATTTAACCCAGTGAATATTGTGCTTTCTTTGGTTTTGGCAGCAGGAGATGGGAAACTCTCAAAGTCCTCGTGTGGGCTCCTGAGTGCTGCAACTCCTGGTGAGAGGATATACAGAAGGAAAGTCCAAGGTCTTCTCATAGGCTTTGTCCTTGTTGTCCTTCACCCTAGCAGGCAGAGGAGAGAGCACTGAAAATAATTTTAGGTAATTGCTTCAGGTTACCTGTCCATACAGTGGCATAACACTGCAGTACAGAGTGCTGAGAGGGTTCATGGCGATGCAAGCCCTACAAAGCTGAGTTGCTCCATGTTGGTGCTTAATTTGAGGAACTATGTAAAAGGGCAATTAGAGAAGTGCAGTATATTTCTTACACTTAGTTCTGCCCAGGATACTAAGCTCTATAGCTTGTGAAGGGACCTGTAATGCCTGTATCTGCCTCGGCAATTCCAAAATCCTAATGCAGACCTTAAAGACAATCTTTAACGTAAGGAAAAGGAGCCAGAGCAGGGTGCAGGTGGGTCCTGGTGATTTGAACTGGGGGGCTGATGCAGCACACATGCCCATGCGGCTGCTTTTCCAGCACAGAGACACCCAGGACAAGTTCAGCTCCTCCACATCACTACTTGCCTTTTCTTGTGGAGCAGATTACATTAAGCTGCATCTCTAGTGCCACTCCGTATCTGAGGAAGTTCAGATGTCTGTTCAAATCCATTTCAAAGCTTAAAAAAATAAATGTATATTTTCGCCATGATGCCTTTGTTTGTGCTGTCTCCTGTTATCTCCCTGGTCTGTTTTTTTTTTTGTGACTCAGTGGAAAGTCAGCTCCTGTGATGGCTAAAAAAGAACAGGAGGAAGAGAGAGCTCACTTCAGTAATCCATGACTATGTTTATTTTTCTCTTCTTTGGGGGATTTATTTTATGACTCTCACTAAACTGTTTACAGAAAGTTCAACATCTAGTCAGAAAGTCATTTGCAAGGAAACTGAGCTAAATTAAAACAAAAATGTTGGTCGGTTTCCCAGAGGAAAAAGTGCTCTTTTCTGTAATGGCTGTGCTTCTCTTCCTCTCCACCCACATATTGGGGAAGTTCAAATGCAATAACAGGGAGCTGAGCAGGGGTGAAGACTGACCTATAGCTGGTCTGCAAGATGGGGAAGCTCATTTATCCCCCAAAACTTTTTGCTTTTTTCCAATCTTTAGCTTGAGATCAATGAGAAGGACACAGTCCTACACAAGTCAGGAGTTATGTGAAATGACAGTGTATAGCAACAACAGAAATAATAATATTCTATTGCGTTGACTTTCTTGAGTGTGCACCAGCTCTTTCCAGCTCTCAAGAAGAACTCAAAGACCTCTTTAGACATCATCAAATAACTTTTCTTCACAGCATCACAGTCTGCAAGTGGAGAAACTGAGGCACAGGCAAGCTAAGTGGTTTACCCAACATCGCAGAGGGGAAATGCAGTAGGGCCAGTTGTAGAAACTAACACCCACATTACCTGTCTTGCCAAACTATTGGATGCAAGAAAGGCTGAGAGATACTTACCCTTATGCTCTTGTATTTCATCATTCCTGATAAAAGACACACGTTGTGCAGCACCTGGTAAGGACAACGTGGAGCCTCTTACACTGCTTTTAAATTGGCTGCCAGGAGTCCTAAACCTGTCCCAGGTTTCTGGAGGAAGATGAGCAGCACCTCTTTGCCCAGCGAGGTGGAGGAGGCAATTCCTACCAGGGCACATGGCAGAATGTACAGCCCAGCTGTTGTAGAACTGTAAAGCAAATCTTTATTTTGTAGTTTTACAGACTAAAGCTCCAGCCACTAACCAGCATTACTCCTTACCTCTGCACAGTTTAGTGGCCAGCTGTGGGCTTTGCAGGCTGACGAGCTAAGTATTGCTTTGGGCCAGTTAAGCGATGCAGTAACTGAAATGTTTTCCTCTTTGTAGGTAAAGTGTTTGGATTTCATTTAGAGTTCAAATACATTTTGATTTAACAAAATAATTATGGTATTTTTGATAAAGCCTATTAAATATAAAAATGTTTATGGCACTTAGATATTGGGCAGATTCAGTTCCTGACTGCGGTCCTTAACCTCTGAAGGGTACTTTCCCAGTTCCTTTTAAATCACATGCAGTATTGCTTGCTTCTGACTCTTTATTCATTCCATAAGAGAATGATAGTTAAATACCAGATAAGTAAATACGTAATCAATGAGACATTTATTGAATGTTAATGCTGTGTTTAATAAAGCTTAGAAATTTAAATGGGTCACATTAAGATGTAGAGTGCACAGCAGGGAAACTTCTCAATGTCACCAACCCCAATCACAGAAAAATAATGAGCTGAGACCTTCAAAATTGGGACACCTTTGTGACTCGGGGGCAGGGAGGAGGGAGGTTATTTTGTTCCCTGCTTCTAACCCCACCAGCAGGAGGACTGCTGACAGGGGACAGCAGACCTGACTGTGGTATAGAGACCCAAACTGATAAGACCACTGGAGTCTTAATTTAGGCTAGCCATGCAAGTGTGGCAGCATTCCTGTGCTAATAACCTGAACCCAGGCTTCTGAGCTCAGACAGGGGCCCTGGCTAATGCAGCTAGATCACGTCCAGGCTCAGCTGGCTTACCTTCAGACAGTTTGGCTGTCCTTACACACATCAAGGCAGACTATTTATTTTCTTCAGTGAAGACTGAGAGTGTCAGTCTATAACTTCATCCCAACAGCTGGAAAGTGTACAAAAACTATTACAATAGAGATTACAGCCACAGTCAATGCTCCCAGCGGAGACATCTGCTGGGTAGAGCTAAGAGGGGTGGAAATCTCATCATTTGAGTTGCTTAAAATTGGACAAAACAAAACCCTAGAGACTGTGGAGAAGGAAGAATCCCCACAAGTGAGGAGGGAGCCTTAGTGTGGCCTGATGCAAAAGACTGTATTGTCACCTGAGATGGGACCATACCTGTCCTCAGTAGTAGACTTGCTCCCCATATGTGGCTGGAAGTCACATCCTAGAGACCATGGGATGCTTCGTACGCTGATGTGTCTGCTGCTGGTTCGGCATGCTATCGTACAGCCCTAAGTGACTGAGTGTCAGACCAAGAATGCCCCTATAGGCAAGCTACAGGCTCCCAGGAGTGCCTGCTGTGGGTAAGAGATGGGCAGGGCTGAGAAACCCCGCACCATGCAGGCACAGTGCAGAGACAACCTCTAACAGGACCCGTGGGCCAAAGGCGAGGGACTAGGACACTGCTCCCCATTTCTCACCACTTCACCTCAACTCACAGCTTTGTGCAGGGACAGAGGACACCTTCAAGGAGGAGAGATGCTGGGGGAAGAAAAGCAAATGTCCAGGGAATTCAAATGTTTCTTTCTTCTGTGTCTTCCCCCTCCAGCACTCTTGGCAGCCAGAGGGGCTCCTCTGTCCTTGGAAAGAATCCAGCTGCCTCTCCAGGCAACACTACAGAGAGAAGATATTAGGGACTTGGAAACTGCCTGACTTTGCTATTTAAGCTGGTCCTTTTCTCTGCTTCGCTTAGAGAGAACTGAACAGCTGGTTTTCCATTGGTGCAGCCGGGGTTTTTACCTTAAGACTAATTAGAACAATTTCACTGGCAGTGCAAAAGCTGCACTTTTTTAGGACTTGCTGAAAAGTTTAAGATGTGTCCTGGGTGTATTTTTGTAGTAGAAGCTAAATTTTATGATCATTTTTTTTTCCTTCCTGTAACAATAGTAACTCTGCCTTTAGCCTGGCCTCATTTTTCTAGTCAAGTCTGGTCCATCTCAGTGTTTAACTGGGCCCATCACAAGGCTGCGTAAGTGCCTGGAGAACACATTAAAGTGAGGATATTTTTAATAGTGAGGGTATTTAACCTCTGGCCCAGCTTACCAGAAGGTGATGGAGTGTCTCTACCTAAAGGCAGTATCTTTCAAAATCATACATGCTTCTTCAAGTACAATTTCATGGGCTTGCAGGATGAGTCAGGAGGAAAGAAAGTCTATGGGTTATTTTCAAGGTGCTTTGACCTTCTCTATTCTGGAAGGACACCAAGTTTGGGTTTCCTCTCTCTCTCTTTTATGCTACACCAAGGCAGGTGCCTGGAATTACTGCGAACTATATTGAACAATGTTCTTCACTCACATGTTTTCACAGCCAGAAGGAGGTAAGAAGAGTTATCAATATATATGGCATGAATATTGCAGGCCATGGGATCTGACCCTTCAGGAAAGCCTACCTGAAAGCAAAGCCTAGTACCCAATGCATTATTTATCCTCTCATGTGGTAATTACCTTTTGTCTCCCTAAATCACCTCAGCAGTTTCACTGGAAGAGGTTTCTCAAAGCTCTTATTTCCTCGCCTAAGAGAACTGTATTTTTTGTAATGGGCACAAATGGCTACTGTGTTTCCCTCCAGAAGGGGATGTATTTCAGGGTGAGCAGGGAGCAGTGACCTCCCAGAACTGTTCTAATGTGGGTGCTGCAAGTGCAGCTTTGCAATTCAGATCAGCCAAGGAGCTCACCCCAAGCCATGAAAAACAAGGCCATCTTGCCTGACGTTGCTTATATGGAAAATCCTTCCAGCTGAATCATGAGCTGACAGGAAAGGCTGCGTTGTGTTTGTATAATGGATGCTGCTGACCTACCATTTCAATATATTTCTTTCGTGACTGTTCTGCAGAGCCTGCTTGTCGGAGACTCTGAGAGCATCAGTCTGAGCATAACAGAAATTTCTTTCTATCTTTGCAGTTCACCTTTAATAGGGACGAGAACAAATCCCCTAACTGCCTGAGCATCATCAGGCACCTGACAAGTCTTATGAACACTTTCAAGAGCCAGGAATAAGAGCTCAAGCACTTACTCATTTATTGCTTTGATATTAAAAACAGAGAGTCAACAGAGTATAGGGGAGATAGGATCTTTTCTGTGTATGAAAATTGCCTAGCTTCACGTTCTACATGGTACTTCAGATGACAAAAAAAAAAAATCCTTGTAGGATCCCATCTGTCTGGGAGCTTTTCTGCAAAACCAAGTCTGGAGGCAAAGTGACAGAAAAGCTTCTAGATTTCTCTATTCCAGGCTGAGACAAGTTTGTAAATACTTCCAGAAATTGCAAACACACCTGCAGGGCAAGGTCTCAAGTTCAGCTCCCTGCTATGAAATGCAGAGCACTGTAACTTCTTCAGCCCTCCCCCAGTCACCAGCTGTAAATCCTGCCTTTCGGTTGCTGGAATATCTCATCGTGAGGGATACTTTATTTAGGTTGAGAAATACAAATTCACCTTGACAGAGCCATAGTCAAGCTACATTGCTGATATATTTGTACAAAGCACTCCTAGTGTGGAAATAACTTATAGTGACACAAAACACATAACATTTTTGCACAGTAAGTTTTTGCCAGTATACTTTATTCCAAAATTACCACCCTTCCCAAAGAGAAACATGCTGTATTAGCAGTAGCATTGTTTTGATGGTAACCCTGCATCTGTACTAGATGGCTTTGCAGGCACAACTCTTCTCCCCTAGCCAGCTAGTCTAGGTAACTTCCTTGCAAAGGGAAGAATTGAAACACACAGGCCACATGGACAAGGGGTCTGTGCAGGATCTGCCCTTCCTCCAGGAGGCCGCAGGTTCAGACGGTGCAGAAGGGCAGCATGAGGTGCTCTCACCACCAAGTAAGCTGGCACTGAAGAGCCTGTGTCAGGAGGAACCTGTCATCAGCAGAAAAGGAGTGCTGTAAATCACCCAGTATAGGTTACTGGGATGTGGAGAGCTGATATTGCCCTGATGGAAGGCTCCCAAGACTCATATTTTCACTGATCTAGTGGCTCAAAACACAAAGGCGGGAAGAATGAAGGGACAGGACATGCAGCACTGAGGAGGCAGAGGTATTATTTCACTACAGCCCATCTGCAGCAGCTTTCACGTCCCCAGGGGAGACCCTGGTTCTGCAGGTGCAGGTGCAGGCACATTGTGCCATGTGCTCAAATCTCCTCTCCTGATAGCAATCTCAGCTATCACTACTTGGGGAACTCATTGGTACCAGCTCACTGCCAGGAGCCAAAGCTTCTAAAGAGGGGTGCGAACAAGCTGCTTAGGGACAGCTGAGGAAATGCTGGCTAGAAATAGGGGTGTTTGGTAACACGGTGGACAAAGAAGAAAGTGCAGCTAGAGCTGGAGAAGTACTCAAGGTGGGAGCAAGCTGTATAAAAAAGTCTTAGCTTAGGAGGGTGAGATCTAGAAAAATTATGCTGGACTGGAGTAAAAAGCCCCTATTCCCATCCCACCTAGGATCCTGAACCACAGCTCAGAGCAAATGAAGGACTTCATGTGTTGTGCTACTGAGAGAGGTCACCATGAAGCAATAACTCAGGCTCACCTACTGCAGTCTCCAGGGAAGGAACTCACAGCCCTACTGAGGTTAATGTGGCAGCTGCAAGACTCAGTAACTTGGTGTTGAGGTGAGTTAGATCTGGCATTGGTTATATACCAAAGCCAAAGACGAACAAAAAGTGTCTGTCAGTACTCAGCAAAGGAGGGGAGAGACATTTCTATGAGCCTGGAAAGGGTTTGCTGGGAGGGGTGGGAGGACTAGTCTCGGTAGCCCAAAAAGATCTGTGCTTCCCAGCACTTCCATGGCAATGCCTCTGAAAAGTAGGGTATGAGGGCTTGTACTGAAGCCTTTAGCTGTAGGAGAGTATCAGATGAAGATAGGCAATGCTACCACAGGCCAGAACTTGCCTGAGCCAGAGGGAGCCTGTGTGTGGCTGGGGCTGTGCTCCCTGCAGGGGGCTGGAGCTGCACCCCCTCTGCCAGCTGCAGCTCCAGCTGTGGGAGGAGGCTCCCTCCTGCCCCAGGAAGCATTGGTGGATCTCTGGGTGCTTTGGAGCTGTTGGTAGTTTTGGGCTCTGGTGCAACAGGGGCTCTCTCTGTGCCTGCTTTGCCAGCCTTCTGTGCCCAGCAGAGATTGTTAGCAGTGGCAGGGCCCCTCAAGTCTAGCATAGGCAAGCTGTGTCCAGAAAAATAAAGCCTCCATCTGCTTCACCATGATCCTAATCCTATTAAAGCCTGTTAGAGTTTGGCCTTTGACTTGAGTACAAAACAACTTTCACTGCAATGGACACATCTTGAAGTCTCTGTTTAGTCCCTGTTTCTTCTACCTTTGATGGGAGGAATCACTGCTGTGTGTGATGACAGCTACCCCACATCACCGTGAAGCTGGGTCTTGGGGGTCAGGAGGGGAACGAGGAGAACAAAATCTTCACGAGTCTAAAATAAGTGAAGAACACTAGCAGATAGGTATTCTATAAGCCTAGCTTTGTTAGGCAGCTAAACTCAAGTTAGTATAAGAAACAATACAGGGAAGCCAGAAATTACTTTTTTATCTTTTTACTTGCTAGGATTCTGGGTCTGGACAGTGGCCAGCTCTCCCTTCCCCAGTATGGGGCTGAGAAGCCTGGAGACTGTTGACCTTTATCTCCAAGCTGCTCATTGCAATGTCTGCAAAGCAGTAACAAGACATCCGACTGACCCAAATATATCAGTGATCACGGTTTCAGGAATGCTTAGCATGCTGTAAATTGAACAACAATCAGCTTGGCTGATGTTTAACCCGCTACTAGTTGTCCGGTTTGAAAAGTATTCCAGCTTGTGAGCAGGACTATTAGCTAGTGGCATGGCTCAGCAAAACTCTGGCTCATTCTCGTTCTAAATACTGTAGTTAAGAAGCTGAGTATTTGGGAGAGATGCTGTTTTCCCAGCTATTGATTTAAGGATGTAGTCACAGCATAGCCTGTTGATTAGCTACTTAGCTTACAAGAGGCAAGCTGTAACTGAAATGAATGTTGTGCATAACATGGAGCTTATATTCACCTTAATAATAGGAAATGTAGTGTCCCTATTCATGGCAATAGTACTTCTCCAGGGGAGCTTCCCAGTGCAGCCACTAGCAGCTGGATGCTCACTATAAGCATAGTTCACCCTGAAAGAAATGCAAATAATTCACTTAAAATACATGTCCAACCTATGTATGGAATAAAATTAATTTTCTGCTTTCAGCCCTTTTCCAACAAACTAGGAGTTTTCTTAAAACTATTTCAAGCTGAAAGTGGCAGAGAACAGAGGCAATTCTGTGCCATTTTCTTGGTAAAAATATTCAACCTACCATTGGATAAAAGCCTCCTGCTTAGTGTAATGGTACCGTTCTTATAGGCCACTGTGAATTGTAGCAATCGCCAGCTCCAAATCACACGCCCGGTGTTCACCGTGCAGCTCGTGTGACTTCAAAGGGTGAAAGTGTAAAGCATCATCTGGCAATAAAGCTTCAGGGGTGTTAAATAGCGTGAGACCTGAATTCATAGGTAACAAGAGGAATGATTACTGCTTCCATTGCATTTGAGGGAAGCCAGGATGGTGACTGTTTCTCATTATTTCAATAAGTCCCTATGCACATGAGGGACCCAACAGCACCAGCGCTCCCAGTTACAACAGTCACAGTTAGATGCAAGGCTTTGTTTCAGAGGGATCTGGACAGGCTGGATCGATGGGCTGAGGCCAATTGTATGAGGTGTAACAAGACCAAGGCTGGGTCCTGCACTTTGGTTGCAACAACCCCATGCAACACTACAGGCTTGGGGAAGAGTGGCTGGAAAGCTGCCTGGAGAAGGTTCTGGGGGTGTTGGTGGACAGCCAGCTGAACATGAGCCAGCAGTGTGCTCAGGTGGCCAAGAAGGCCAACGGCATCCTGGCTTGTATCAGGAATAGTGTGGCCAGCAGGAGCAGGGAAGTGATCGTGCCCCTGTACTTGGCACTGGTGAGGCCACACCTTGAATGTTGTGTTCAGTTTTAGGCCCCTCAGTACAAGAAGGACATTGAGGTGCTGGAGCATGTCCAGAGAAGGGCAACAAAGCTGGTGAAGAGTCTAGAGAACAAGTCTTATGAGGAGCAGCTGAGGGAGCTGGGGTTGTTTAGTCTGGAGAAGAGGAGGCTGAGGGGAGATTTTATTGCTCTCTACAGCTACCTGAAGGGAGGTTGTCGTGAGGTGGGTGTTGGTCTCTTCTCCCAGGTTACTAGCGATAGAATGAGAGGAAATGGCTTCAAGCTGCATCAGGGGAGATTTAGATTGGATATTTGGAAAAATGTCTTTACTGAAAGAGTGGTCAGGCATTGGAACAGGCTGCCCAGAGAGGTGGTGGAGTCACCATCCCTGGGGGTAGTTAAAAGATGTTCAGATGTGGTGCTTAGGGACATGATTTAGTAGTGGACTTGCAGTGTCAGGTTTACGGTTGGACTCTATGATCTTAAGGGTCTTTTCCAACCTAAATGATTCTATGATGCTGTGAAAAAGGTTACAGACACACTTTTTAGTATGCACTGCCTGTCCCTTCCCTGCCTGGCACTCCAGTTTCTTGCCAGGAGACCCCTTCACCTCCTTAGGGCTTCCCACAAGCCGGTCCCCTCGGCCTGGGCGCCGCTGTGCTGGGGCGGGGGGATGGATGCGGCGGGGCCCGGCTGCCTGCCCGGTGCCGGTGGCTGTGGCTGCAGCGCGGCGCCGCGGCCGGCGGGAGGAGCTGGTGCGACACGGCCGCTCCATCCCGGCTGGGGCGGGGAAGGGGCGCCGGCTCCGCTCCCCTCCAGCCCTGCCGGGGCCTGGGGGACGCCCACGCGTGGGGCCGCCCCCGCCCGCCAGCGCTGCGATCCCGCGGGCGGGCTGGAGCCAAGGGGCGATAAGGCATCGGCGCCTCCTGGCTTTCCTGGAAAGGCTGGGGAGTCCCGGTTTAAACGGGAATGAGGCAGAAGACAGGAAATTCGGTTTCTGCCTTCCCCCCCCCCCCCCCCCCCGGGTGGGGAGTGTTGAGGGGGATTAGGAGAGTATGAATGTTTTTAACAAAATCCTCGAAAAGAGGGAATTCCTTTTTTCCTATATTAAAAGAAAATAAATTGCATTCCATCCAACCTGGCAGACTGTGGTGGGGCTGGAAGTTGTGACATCCCAAGTGAGCAGGAAGAACTGAGGTGAGAAAGAGGAAGGGATTTTTTTCTCTTGCGGTGTTCACGATTCTGTACGTGGTGGTTTTGCTTCGGTGATCCAACTCCAATAGTACTTTGGGGGCCTGACTGGAGAAGGGAGAGGTGTTTAATCTAATTCAGCTCACAAACGCGTGCTTCCCGAGAGAGGTCTCCGGTACAATACAGACAGAGCAGAGCTAAGCTTCTTTGCCTTGGGAAGGCAGGACACTGGAATGGGGGGGAGCGGCGGCAGAGCAATAGTTGCTTTTTCATCTTCCAGTATACGCCCTAAAGACCTTTAAGGAACAAAGCTTGAAGAGCGGGACTGGCTGGCGTTCCCTCGGGCAGGAAATCCCGCGGGGCAGGACAATGCTCTGCCGCCGGCTCCGCAGGCTTGAGACTCCCTCTCGGGCGGGGGGTGTAAAATTCCAGGAGAAGCCGGTCCGCACCCCACACGCCGCGTATCTCCCCTCCCTCCCCGCGACGGTTGAGAACGCCGCAGGCACCCATCCGTGGGTGAGGAGACAAGGGGCTCTCCCCTCCCTGCAGACGGGCCCCGCAGCAGCTGTCTGAGCGGGAGGAGGTGATGCTTTGCGGAGGGGGCGCCCATCCACCGCTGACCGTGCCGGCGTGGGCGGGAGGCTCCGCGGGAACGCGTGCACTGGCATGGGCGCCGCTTTCTCCCTCCCTCCGTGTGCAGGCTCCTTTGTGCTGCCTGCAGCGGGGAGGAGAAAGCGCAGCCCCCACCCTTCCTCCTCCTCCTCCTCCTCCTCCACGGGGCGTCCTGCCGCGAGTGGGCCGGCGGGGCATCGCCGCTTTAAGCGGTAGGGCCACGCCGGGGGAGGAGGGCGGGCTGGGCGCGCCCCCCCGGCTCCCCCGCGTGGTGCGGGTGCCCGCGCCCGTTCCTCCCGGCTGCCGGCGGAGTGGGTCGCACAGCCTGCAGGACTGCCGCCGGGGCTGCCCGGGCTCGCCTGCTGCCGCTCCCCGGGGTGGTCCGGCCCCGGTCCGGCCATGCACCAGCGCCGCCCCGAGCGGCCGAGTGGCGGGGCTGCACCGCCGCCGCCACCCGCAGCAGCGGCGTGAAGCGGCGGGAGGATGAAGAGGGTGAGGCGGAGCGCGCGGGGCCCCCTGCCCGCCCTGGGGCTGCTGCTTCTGGGCGCTTTGCCGGGGCTCTGGACGGTGCTGCTGCGGCGGGAGGCGGCGCTGGAGGAACCGGGAGCGGAGCCGCCCGGGGAGGCGCCCCCGGGGCGGTGGGGCTGGGGGCGCTCCCCGGCGGAGCGGGTCGAGCCCGGCGGAGGGCAGAAAACTTTCCGGGCGCTGCTGGCCGTGCCGTCGGCGGGCCGGGAGGAGCGGGGCGGCGAAGGGCGGATCGGTGCGACCGCCTCGCCGCCGCCCTCCTCCTTCTCCTCCTCCTCCCCGGTGGAGCGGGGCATCTTCTGGAGCCGTGACCTGGAGGAGCAGGTGCCGCCGGGGTTCGGCGCGGAGGAGGCGGCGGCGTGGCTCTCGGCCGCCCGCGCCGCCCGTGTGGCCTCGCTGGAGCGGGGCGGTTGCGGGCGCAGCTCCAACCGGCTGGCGCGGCTGTCGGACGGGAGCCGCGCCTGCGTCCGCTACGGCATCAACCCGGAGCAGATCCAAGGCGAGGCGCTCTCCTACCACCTGGCCGGGGTGCTGGGCATGCAGGAGCGGCTGCCGCCCATGGCCCTCGCCCTGGTGGAGGCCCGCGGGCGGCAATGGGAGCCGGTGCGGGAGGAGCTGCAGGGGTCGCACTGGGCCGAGGGCGCCGTGGTCAGCCTGACCCGGTGGGTGGACAACCTCACGGCCGTGGTGGCCCCTGCGCCCTGGGGCGGCGAGGCGGGCGGCGGGCGGCGGCTCCAGCCGCTGTCGGCCCGGGAGCTGGGCGCCCTGCCGCCGTCGCAGCTGGTGGAGCTGGTGCAGTGGAGCGACCTGATCCTCTTCGACTACCTGACGGCCAACTTCGACCGCCTGGTCAGCAACCTCTTCAGCCTGCAGTGGGACCCGCGGGTGATGCGCCGCGCCACCAGCAACCTGCTCCGCGCCCCCGACGGCGGGCTCGTCTTCATGGACAACGAGGCGGGGCTGGTGCACGGCTACCGCCTCCTCGCCATGTGGGACCCCTACAACGAGCCGCTGCTCCGCTCCGTTTGCGTTTTCCGCGAAGGCACGGCCCGGCGGGTGGCCGAGCTCCACCGCCGCCGCAGCGCCGCCGCCGAGCTCCGCCGCCGCTACCGGGCGCGGGAGCCGCTCTGGGCTCGCCTCGGCTTCCTCTCGGAGCGGCAGGCCGAGCTGCTGCAGGCCCGCGTCGACTTCGTGCACCGGCACATCGCGCACTGCCGCGCCCAGGCCGCCGTGCGCTGACCGCCCCGCGGCGGGCGGGGGTCCCGGCCGCCCGCGCCGCCCCGGCTCTCGGCTCCCCTCCGAGCGGAGGGGCCACCCGCCTGCCGGGGCTGCCGGGAGGAGCGCCTACTTCGCCTTTGTCGAGGTCTCGGAAGCTGCAGAGCGCCGTGGGTGTCATCCGAGCCGCGTTCCGCTCCGGGCTCTGCTCCCAGGGCTTGGGAAAATGAGAGGATTCAGCACCGCGAGCGCTTTCCTTAACTCTCGCCCTCGGAAAGAGACCCTGCAGGAAAGCTGTCGTCTTTGTCTGGATTGGGGTCGACTACCTTCTCCTTCCAAAGGAGGCAGGCAGAAACATTTTTTTATATATTCTTCCTTTTGCAACAGCCTATTTAAGTATGAACGTTTATATTCATAGACCAAGAACTGATTGCACAGCAGGGGAGCCCCCAACTAGCAAACCCGCCCTATTTATGAAGCTTGTTTCTTACCGACCGTCTTTAATAAGAGTGAATCTTTCCACTGGTTGTTAAACTTTGTCGATGAGAAGTGTATAGGA